>NC_050102.1:98361724-98664754 GCF_902167145.1 Zea mays
ATAGACAGTGGTTGTAGCTAAAACATAATTATCTTGATATAAAGACTACTACATTATCACTTTTATGAGAATGGTGTCTGTTCCCTTGAAATTATAAAGTATGGTAGCATAGTTGCATTTTAGCAGGTGTTACTTCATAAATTGTTTAGTAGAAAAGAAGTGGCTCGTCAATCATCAGAAATGTACTGGAGCTCACCAGTTGTCTTTTTAAATAGTTGATTCACCAATTTTTCTCGTCAATCATGCATATCAACAGATGTTTGAGAGGAAGATTGGTCGTCTTAGTACATTGTTCCTGGCCATGGAGGAAGGCTTCCTCGCGCTCGTGTCAAGCCTGTGAGAGGCCCAACCAGACCTCGCAACGGCTAGGACGTGCTGCCTCGTTAGTGTCATGCACGATAGGACCCTTTTCCTCGCTAACCTCGATGACTCTTATTACCCTCTAATATTAACATGACATTCTCTAATATTCGTGTGTTGGTTTTTGGCAAAGAATTTATAAGATATTAAGATTGTTTTCATATAATTGTTGTACACTACCATTTTATCGAATAATTTATGTGACGTTGCAACGCACGGACACTTGACTATTACCATGAAGATGCATATGGCACTGAATTATAATGGTTACCACAGATAAATCAGCTTCATTTCAATTCACCGGATCATCAATATTTCACCAAATGTTTACCACTGCTAACAAGCTAAGGATATTCACAGAGTCAGTAATATTATACAAATCAAAGAAACTGCAACCAGTGACCTTCCTGGCTAACTGGGATGTCAATTAGGCGTCAAATGTTCTGACGCATGCAAATTGAGGGATACTTCTAAATCTCTCCAACTCTAAAGTTTAATGTTAGCAGTAAGAACATCCAAATGATCGTTATCCATATTTCACCATTCTAGCTCTCTCGAGGATGTCACTCGAGTAAAACAACAAAGCAATATTTTACCCATCTTTCGTCATTCTAGCTCTCAAGTGACATGAAAACAACAAAGCAATATTTTACTCTGATGCATGCTTCGTAATAATTTTTGATGCTAGGTCCGCTCCTCTCGACGTGCGGTGGGGTCTGGCCCACCTCACCGGGCCGGCGGGCCGCGACATCACGGGCTCCTCCGATCGAGGATAACTCTGAGGGCTGCGACGGCTTGCTCTGGTGGCACGACCTCGCGCGCTACCACGCCAGTGAAGTCTCCATCGTCGTCGCTCAGATCAAATAAGTGTTCGAGGACTTTTTCTCATAACAGTATATCACATATTTATATATAAGTTATCGTGGTATTATATACTCTCGTTGCAACACGCACATAAGTTATCGTGGTATTATATATTCTCGTTGCAACGCATGGTCACTCACCTAGTTAAAGAAATATGGACGGAACACTGGTATGGGCTGGCGGTTTTGGAATTCGGCCAGCACGTCTGAGCATAAAGAAAAGAGAAAAAAGAAAAAAAACATGTGGCTGGGAGGGAATGTGGGATACGATATTTCGGAAGGGGCTGGCCGAGCGGCCACCACACGTGAGCTTCTTCTCATTTTTTTAATCTTTTCCAATTCATGTTTTTCTTTTCTATTTCTTTCCCTATTCATGGATTCGAATTCAAATTTCTTATCTGTGTTTCGCACTTCAAATTTTAATGCATAGACAAAAAAACGCATATATGCGGTGTATATATTTATTATTATTTTATCCATTTAGGTAAATGCTACATAATTTAGTAAAGAGTAAATCACTCCATTAAATATATCTTTCTTATTATTTATTCTTCTGAGATTCAAACTAACTTCTAGTTTCAAAATTTAGATATAATTTTGAACCACCTAGCTTTTAGTATCAACTATTTATTTGTTATTATCACCATTGTCGGCGTTTCGAGACCGGGGGGTCCCCGAGCCGACGAGTGAGTGTGCTGCGTGCCCCAGCCCAGATGGGTCGAGCGCGTGGGCGAGCGCGAAGGGGGGAGAGGCGAGGTGGCCGGAGACGGGCGTGAGAGAGGTGGAGATCCCGCGGCCTTCGTGTTCGTCCCGCGCCCAGGTCGGGTGCGCTTGCAGTAGGGGGGTTACAAGCGTCCACGCGGGTGAGGGAAGCGAGCGGCCCCAAGGGAGCGCCTGTCTCGTCCTCGTCCCCGCGCGGCCAACCTTCTCTAAGAAGGCCCTGGTCCTTCCTTTTATAGTCGTAAGGAGAGGATCCAGGTGTACAATAGGGGGTGTAGCAGAGTGCTACGTGTCTAGCGGAGGGAGAGCTAGCGCCCTAGGTACATGCCAATGTGGCAGCCGGAGAGGTCTTGGCACCTTCCTGGCGTGATGTCGTGGCTGTCGGAGGAGCGACGGAGCCTGGCGGAGGGACAGCTGTTGGAGCGGTCGAGTCCTTGCTGACGTTGCCCTGCTTCCGTAAGAGAGCTGAGAGCCGCCGTCGTCACAGAGCTTGTGGGGCGCCATCATTGTCCATCTGGCGGAGCTGGCCAGATGGGACGCCGGTCTTGATCTTCGTGACCCGAGTCGGCTCGGGGTAGGATGATGATGGCGCTCCTTGTTGACGTGGCGGGCCTGCGCCCCAGGTCGGGCGACGTGGGGGCTCCTCCGAAGCCGAGGTTGAGTCTGTCTTCTGTTGCCGAGGCCAAGTCCGAGCCATCGGGTCGGGCGAGGCGGAGGTCGTTCGGCCGAGGCCAGGGCGGAGTCCGAGCCCTGGGTCGGGCGAGGCGGAGTTTCGTCGTCTTCTGGGGCTGAGCCCGAGTCCGAGCCCTGGGTCGGGCGGAGCGGAGTTCGCCGTCTTCCGGGTCTTAGCCCGAGTCCGAGCCCTGGGTCGGGCGGAGCGGAGTTCGCCGTCTTCCGGGTCTTAGCCCGAGTCCGAGCCCTGGGGTCGGGCGGAGCGGAGTTCGCTATGGCGCCTTTGGCAAGGCCTGACTGCCTGTCAGACTCACTCTGTCGAGTGGCACTGCAGTCGGAGTGGCGCAGGCGGCGCTGTCCTTCTGTCAGACTGGTCAGTAGAGCAGTGGAGTGACGGCGGTCACTTCGGCTCTACCGGGGGGCGCGTGTCAGGATAAAGGTGTCAGGCCACCTTTGCGTTAAATGCTCCTGCAACCTGGTCAGTCGGCACGGCGATTTAGTCAGGGTTGCTTCTAAGCGAAGCCAAGGCCTCGGGCGAGCCGGAGGTGTGTCCGCCGTAAAAAGGGGGGCCTCGGGCGAGACGGAAGTCTCTCGAGGTCGGCTGCCCTTGGCCGAGGCTAGGCTCGGGCGAAGCGTGATCGAGTCACTCGTGTGGACTGATCCCTGACTTAATCGTACCCATCAGGCCTTTGCAGCTTTATGCTGATGGGGGTTACCAGCTGAGAATTAGGCGTCTTGAGGGTACCCCTAATTATGGTCCCCGACAGTAGCCCCCGAGCCTCGAAGGGAGTGTTAGCACTCGCTTGGAGGCTTTCGTCGCACTTTTTTGCAAGGGGACCAGCCTTTCTCGGTTGCATTTTGTTCCGGTGGGTGCGCGCGAGCGCACCCGCCGGGTGTAGCCCCCGAGTCCTCGGAGGAGTGGTTACACTCCTTCGAGGTCTTAATGCCTTGCGTAATGCTTCGGCTGGTCTGGTTGTTCCCTCATGCGAACTGGCCGTAGCCCGGGTGCACGGTCGGGGCCCAAGCTCTCGGGCTGGTATGTTGACGCTGTCAACGGTTTGGCCGGAGCCGGGTTTGCGAGAGCAGCCCCCGAGCCTCTACACAGGGCGAGAGGACGATCAGGGACAGACTCGGCTTTTTTACATACGCCCCTACGTCGCCTTTCCGCAAGGAGGAGGGGGGGAGAGCGCCATGTTACCCTCGATGGGCACCGAACATGGTGTCTCCGGTGAGCTGCAAGCGGGTAATCCGAGTGGACGTCCGTGCCCCGTTCGTTGGGGGTCGGCTAGGGGCCCAGAGGCACGCCCAAAAGTACCTGCGGGTGATTTACCGGACCCGGTCCCCTGGCGACGGGGTCCGAGGGCTCGATGCCTCCCTCCGATGGGATTCCGTTACAAGATCGTTCCCGCTGGTCTCGGAAATGTCCTAGGGTACCTCGGGAGCGCAGCCCGAGCCTTGGTTATGTATCGAACGTACCCCTGGTCATCCCTCGCTCGGCGTCTGAGGCGACTGTGAACCCTTCGGGGGCCAGCCTTCGAACCCCTGATCAGTAATGGGCGCGGAGCCCGAGTAGCCTGAGGCAGCCATGAAGCCCTTCGGGGGGCTGGCCTTCGAACCCCTGACCAGTAGTGGGTGTCGGGCCCACGCGATCTGAGGCGACTGTTGAACCCCTCGGAGGGCCAGCCTTCGAACCTCTTATCAGTAGGGGGGGCTCGGAGCCCGGTTCCTTCGCAGGAAAGGATCCCTTTCGGGGTATCCCCCTTTCCCGGTCCCTGTTGCAAGAGATAGAGAAAGAGGAAAAAGGAAAAGGATACGAAATCGAACGACGTGGCGTACCTTTTTTGACGCGGTTATTTCGGCGAAGGCGAAGCGTCGTCCGCTTCTCCTGCCAGAGGCGCCGCCTGTTCCGCCGCGGAGTTAATGCGACGGGGCGAGTGGTCGGCGGGGCGGCCGTTGCGCGTGCGCGAGCCGTTCGAGGAACGGATCACGGGTGCACCGTCTTCACGCCGTGGGAGGAGGCTCTCTTGCTGTCCCAGGATGGGACGTGAGCCTGGCTGACGACGTGACTGCTGCGCCCGCCCGCCTGCCACCGCCATTACTGCCGGCCCACTTTCGGCCGCTTTGACCGTGGCGCCAGGCTGGCGCTGCTGGGTCGTCTCGAGTCGCGGCATAGGCTCCGCAACCGAAGAGGTGCGACGGTGGCACAAGTGGCGGTGCGGTTGCTTGCATGCAGCAACCGGCGCGCTGGTTGCGCGACGCGTGGGCCTGGGCCACCAAGCCGGCGTGTCAGAAGTCGGAGAAGCGCGTCCACCTGGCGCGGTTGCATGCCACCTGCATGGCTGCCCGCCCCTTCCGCCAGTTGGTCTGGGCGAAAGTGGGGAATTGCTTGTAACCGCTGGGCGGTTGCGTGCACCGCGTGCGGCGGTTTGGCTTCTTCTGCTTCTGAGCCGGTTTGCATGACATGCGGGACCCAGCCTCCGCGCCGCAGGGGAGGGCCTTGGAGCGTGTTGGAGAAGACTCGGCCCATGGCGTTTGGGGGCGCACGTAGGGAGAGTCGCCTTTAAAAGGAGGGCGACCCCTTTCGGAAGGCAACCATGTCTTCTTCCTCCCTTATGCGTCGTGTCTTTCCATCTTCCAAGCCCCCGGATGGGGGGTACCCGCCGTCTTTCCGCCTCCTCGTTGGAGGAACGCAACTCCGTGGGAGTTGGTACCTTTCAGCCATCGTTCGGCTTCAAGGATTTTCATCACGCAGCCTGGTTGCTCCCCTCCGCCGGTGGTCACCCAAGACGGTGACCTCCAGCTCCTGGATGGGGAGAGGCAAACCAGGCTGTGATCCCGCCCTCAGCATCGGGTGTGTTCGTCATCCTCGCTGGGGCGGGGAGCGAGGCGAGCCGGGGCTCTACCTCGCGTGCGGGTCGGCGAACCACCTCCTCTTCCAGCTTCTGGTGGTGGCAATCGTCCTCCCGTGCCGCGATGGAGTCGTCCTCCAGTTATGCCGGGGAAGGCGAACTGTTGCTGCCCAGCTAGGATGCAACATTCCGTCTTCTCCCTCGCATTTGCGGTGAGGACGGCAGCGAGGATCTGCCGGAGCGTTCGGGAGCGGCCCGCTCTTTGGCTTTGATGACTTGTTCGCGTCCCTTGAGCGGGACCGCGAGCAAGAGCCCCCCGGTGGCCGCGTCCACCCGGGACCATGACTGCTGCTGCAGAGGTCACTGGCGAGCCTCCCGATGTTCGTCACCCCGCAGACCCGAGGTCGCTCGTACCCGCGGGGACGGAACCGGAGTTCCGTTTGTGATGGCACCTTGAATGCCAGTGTTTTTTGTTCATTGTGGCCGTCGAGGCCTGAACATGTATGTAATTTCGGCACGGAGCCGTGTTTTTTCCTCATTTTCGAGCACCAAGTCTCGCCTGTTGATTATCTGAACCGCTTCACCAAGCGTGAGTCGCCCCGTGTCAAGGTGACGAGTGAGGTATCCGTATCCCGGAGGCGTAGGAATCCCTCGGCTCGATCGGCCTTGTTGTCTGAGGCTCCTCTAGCTTAGTTAAAGGGACCCCTTGGCCGCTCTTCGATGAGCCGAGGCCAAGGGTAGCGATATCAGTACGAACAGAGGCGGAGTTGGCTCGGAAATGGGAACCTGGTTGGCCGGAGCCTAGCCGGGTTGCCCGTCAGCGGGGCTCGATGTCGGAGTCGATGATCCGAGGCCTCGGGTCGGGCTGGCGCCCTTGGAAGATGCTTGGCCGAGGCCCCAGGGGTAACCGGCCGAGCCGCCTGCTCGGGCCGGATTCCCGGAGAAGTCCCTGGACCGCGTCGCCGTCCGAGGCGGGGTCGGACCTTGCTGAAGGCGTCGTCGATGCTGAGGGTGCTGCAGCCCCCTTCAGCGTGAAGACCCGAGCCTGCAGGATCAGATTGTCTTGTAGCGTGTGCCTTCTGCGGTCGCCGAGGCCAGAAAACACACCCTCGCTCCGTTGTAAAGCCGCGTCTTCTTTCCTCTTATTTCGAGCATCTGGACTTTCCGTCGTTAACAGGGATGTTTGTGTGGGCGAGAGTTGCTTCTCGCGGAAGGTGATGAGTGAGGTATCCGTATCCCAGAGGCGTGGGAGTCCCTCGGCTCGGTCGGCCTTGCCGCTTACGCGTACTTTCGCCCGTCCATGAGGCCCAGTCACCGATTCAGTCGAGAAGGCTTGAAGGACCGTCTCGGCAGAAGAGCTTCCGAACATGAAGACTTGTTCGGTCTGGGGAATCACTTTATCCGAACGCGAGTTACTTATCGCAGAAGGCGATGAGTGAGGTATCCGTATCCCGGAGGCGTAGGAGTCCCTCGGCTCGGTCGGCCTTGGCTGCTTACGTGTACTCCGTCGTTTCCAGGATCCGCTTTTCGAAGTAGTCAAAAAGCACGAAAGAAATTCTGCTAAAAAGAGATCCTTTTTTGAGGAAAAATTCGACGCAGAGGGGGTCTCCCCCCTTTTAGCCCCCGAGGGAGGGTCGGGCTTTGCCGAGGCTAGGCCGACCCTTCCTTGATGACTAAACTTTGCGTAGGTGCGAGGTATATGAACAACTTGAAAGCATCTTAAGGGTAGAAGCGACGTAGCTGTTTGATGTTCTAAGCGTTGCCGTAGATCTTGCCTTGATTGTTGGCCAGCTTGTATGTTCCGGGCTTCAGAACTTTGGCGATGACGAATGGCCCCTCCCAGGGGGGCGTGAGTTTGTGCCTTCCCCGGGCGTCTTGCCGTAGCCGAAGCACCAGGTCGCCCACCTAGAAGTATCGGGGTCGGACCCCTCGGGCGTGGTAGCGTCGCAGGGACTGCTGGTACCGCGCCGAGTGTAGTAAGGCCCTGTCCCGAGCCTCCTCCAGCTGGTCCAGCGATTCTTCCCGGCTAGCTTGGTTGCTTTGATCGGTGTAGGCCCTCGTCCTCGGGGAGCCGTATTCCAGGTCAGTGGGCAAGATAGCTTCGGCCCCGTAGACCAGGAAAAACGGCGTGAAACCCGTGGCACGACTCGGCGTCGTCCTTAGGCTCCAGACCACCGAGGGGAGTTCCTTCATCCATCGCTTGCCGAACTTGTTGAGGCCGTTGTAGATCCGAGGCTTGAGCCCTTGTAGAATCATGCCGTTGGCACGCTCTACTTGCCCATTCGACATGGGATGAGCCACGGCGGCCCAGTCCACCCGGATGTGGTGATCCTCGCAAAAATCCAAGAATTTTTTGCCGGTGAACTGGGTACCGTTGTCGGTGATGATGGAGTTTGGGACCCCGAAGCGATGGATGATGTTGGTGAAGAACGCCACCGCCTGCTCGGACCTGATGCTGTTCAGGGGTCGGACCTCGATCCACTTGGAGAATTTGTCGATGGCGACCAGTAGGTGCGTGTAGCCCCCGGGCGCCTTCTGCAAGGGACCGACGAGGTCCAGACCCCATACAGCGAAGGGCCAGGTGATGGGTATCGTCTGCAGAGCCTGAGCGGGCAGGTGGGTCTGCTTCGCATAGAATTGGCACCCTTCGCAGGTGCGGACAATTCTAGTGGCGTCAGCCACCGCTGTTGGCCAGTAGAAGCCTTGCCGGAAAGCATTCCCGACAAGGGCTCGGGGTGCTGCGTGATGGCCGCAAGCCCCCGAGTGTATTTCTTGCAGGAGTTCCTGACCTTCGGCGATGGAGATGCATCGCCGGAGGATGTCCGAGGGGCTCCTGTGGTAGAGCTCCTCCTCATCACCCAGCAAGACGAATGACTTGGCGCGTCGCGCTACCCGTCGAGCCTCGGCTTGGTCGAGGGGTAGTTCTCCTCGGCGGAGATATCGCAGGTACGGGGCCTGCCAATTTCGATCAGGCATGGCCCCGCTCAGCTCCTCCTCGACGTTCAGTGCCTCGGCCTCGGGGGCCGAGGGTACCTCGGGCTGAGCCGAGGGTACCTCGGGCCGAGCCAAGGGTGCCTCGGGCTCGGGCGTGTCGTCGACATTGACGGAGAGTTGATGCAGATCCCGGGAGAAGACGTCCGGTGGGACCGTCGTTCGCCCCGAGGCTATTTTAGCCAGCTCGTCTGCAGTCTCGTTGTAGCGCCGAGCGATGTGGTTGAGCTCGAGCCCGAAGAACTTGTCTTCCAGGCGCCGAACCTCATCGCAGTAGGCCTCCATCTTCGGGTCGCGGCAGTGGGAGTTCTTCATGACTTGGTCGATAACGAGCTGCGAATCACCGCGGGCGTCGAGGCGTCTGACCCCTAGCTCGATGGCGATCCGCAACCCGTTGACCAGAGCTTCGTACTCGGCCACATTGTTGGACGCCAGGAAATGGAGGCGCAGCACGTAGCGCAGGTGCTTTCCAAGGGGCGAGATGAAGAGCAGGCCCGCGCCGGCTCCTGTCTTCATCAGCGACCCGTCGAAAAACATGGTCCAGAGCTCCGGTTGGATCGGAGCCGTCGGCAGCTGGGTGTCGACCCATTCGGCCACGAAGTCCGCCAACACCTGGGACTTGATGGCCTTCCGAGGGGCGAATGAAATTGTTTCGCCCATGATTTCCACCGCCCACTTTGCGATCCTGCCCGAGGCCTCTCGGCACTGGATGATCTCCCCGAGGGGGAAAGATGACACCACAGTTACCGGATGAGACTCGAAGTAGTGTCGTAACTTCCGCCTCGTCAGGATCACAGCATACAGTAGCTTCTGAACTTGTGGGTAGCGGATCTTGGTCTCGGACAGTACTTCGCTAACGAAATAGACTGGCCTCTGAACGGGCAGTGCATGCCCTTCCTCTTGCCTCTCGACCACAATCGCGGCGCTAACCACCCGAGTGGTGGCGGCGACGTAGACCAAGAGGGCTTCTCCATCAGCTGGGGGCACCAAGACAGGCGCCTTTGTAAGGAGCGCCTTCAGGTTCTCGAGGGCTTCCTCGGCCTCAGGGGTCCAAGCGAAACACTCGGTCTTCCTTAAGAGGCGGTACAGAGGCAGACCTCTTTCGCCGAGGCGTGAGATGAAGCGGCTCAGGGCCGCGAGGCATCCCATGACCCTCTGTACGCCTTTTAAGTCCTTGATGGGTCCCATGCTGGTGATGGCTGCGATCTTCTCCGGGTTGGCTTCGATGCCTCGCTCGGGGACGATGAACCCCAGGAGCATGCCCCGGGGTACCCCGAAGACACACTTCTCAGGATTGAGCTTGACTCCTTTCGCCTTGAGACATCGGAATGTCACTTCAAGGTCGGAGAGGAGGTCGGAAGCCTTCCTTGTCTTGACTACGATGTCATCGACGTAGGCCTCGACTGTGCGACCGATGTGTTCGCCGAACACATGGTTCATGCACCGCTGGTACGTCGCGCCCGCATTCCTCAAACCGAACGGCATGGTGACATAGCAGTACATGCCGAACGGCGTGATGAAAGAAGTCGCGAGCTGGTCGGACTCTTTCATCCGGATCTGGTGATACCCTGAGTAGGCATCGAGGAAGGACAGGGTTTCGCACCCAGCGGTGGAATCCACGATTTGATCGATGTGAGGCAGAGGGTAGGGAACCTTCGGACATGCTTTGTTGAGACCAGTGTAGTCTACACACATCCGCCATTTCCCCCCTTTCTTCCTCACAAGCACAGGGTTGGCAAGCCATTCGGGATGGAATACCTCTTTGATGAACCCTGCTGCCATTAGCTTGTGGATCTCTTCGCCAATCACTCTGCGCTTTTCCTCGTCGAATCGGCGCAGAGGCTGCCTGACGGGTCGGGCTCCGGCCCGAATATCCAGCGAGTGCTCGGCGACATCCCTCGGTATGCCGGGCATGTCCGAGGGACTCCACGCAAAGACGTCGGCGTTTGCGCGGAGAAAGTCGACGAGCACTGCTTCCTATTTGGGGTCGAGCCCGGAACCGATCCGGATCTGCTTGGAGGTGTCGCCGCTGGGGTCGAGAGGGACGGCCTTAACCGTCTCCGCTGGCTCGAAGTTGTCGGCGTGACGCTTCACGTCCGGCACCTCCCTGGAGAGATTCTCCAGGTCGGCGATGAGGGCCTCGGACTCGGCGAGGGCCTCGGCGTACTCCACGCACTCCACGTCGCATTCGAACGCGTGTTTGTACGTGGGGTCGACGGTGATGACCCCGTTGGGGCCCGACATCTTGAGCTTCAAGTAGGTGTAGTTGGGGACGGCCATGAACTTCGCGTAGAATGGCCTCCCCAGTACAGCGTGGTAGGTTCCTCGGAACCCGACCACCTCGAACGTCAGGGTCTCCCTTCGGAAGTTGGAGGGCGTTCCGAAGCAGACGGGGAGGTCGAGTCGCCCGAGGGGCTGGACGCGCTTCCCAGGGACGATCCCGTGGAAGGGCGCAGCGCCTGCCCGGACGGAGGACTGATCGACGCGCAGGAGCTTGAGGGTCTCGGCGTAGATGATGTTGAGGTAGCTGCCCCCATCCATCAGGACCTTGGTGAGCCTGACGTCACCGATGACGGGGTCGACGACGAGCGGGTATTTCCCCGGGCTCGGCACGTGGTCGGGGTGGTCGGCCTGGTCGAAGGTGATGGGCTTGTCGGACCAGTCTAGGTAGACTGGCGCCGCCACCTTCACCGAGCAGACCTCCCGGCGCTCTTGCTTGCGATGCCGAGCCGAGGCGTTTGCCGCATGCCCTCCGTAGATCATGAAGCAGTCGCGGACCTCGGGGAACTCTCCTGCTTGGTGATCTTCGTTCTTGTCGTCGTCGCGGGCCCTGCCACCCTCGGCGGGTGGCCCGGCCCTGTGGAAGTGACGCCGAAGCATGACGCACTCCTCGAGGGTGTGTCTGACGGGCCCCCGATGGTAAGGGCACGGCTCCTTGAGCATCTTGTCGAAGAGGTTAGCACCTCCGAGGGGCTTCCGAGGGTTCTTGTACTCGGCGGCGGCGACAAGGTCCGTGTCAGCGGCGTCGCGTTTCGATTGCGACTTCTTCTTGCCTTTCTTCTTGGCGCCGCGCGGAGTAGACGCCTCGGGAGCCTCTTCCGATGGGCGGCCCTGGGGCTGCTTATCCTTTCGGAAGATAGCCTCGACCGCCTCCTGGCCAGAGGCGGACTTGGTGGCGATGTCCATCAGCTCGCTCGCCCTGGTGGGGGTCTTGCGACCCAGCTTGCTCACCAGGTCGCGGCAGGTGGTGCTAGCGAGGAACGCGCCGATGACATCCGAGTCGGTGATGTTGGGCAGCTCAGTGCGCTGCTTTGAGAATCGCCGGATGTAGTCCCGGAGCGACTCTCCCGGCTGTTGCCGGCAGCTTTGAAGGTCCCAGGAATTCCCGGGGCGCACGAATGTGCCCTGGAAATTGCCGGCGAAGGCTTGGACCAAGTCGTCCCAGTTGGCGATCTGCCCCGGAGGCAGGTGCTCCAACCAGGCACGAGCAGTGTCGGAGAGGAACAGGGGGAGGTTACGGATGATGAGGTTGTCGTCGTCCGTCCCACCCAGTTGGCAGGCCAGGCGGTAGTCCGCGAGCCACAGTTCCGGTCTCGTTTCCCCCGAGTACTTCGTGATAGTAGTCGGGGGTCGGAACCGGGTCGGGAACGGCGCCCGTCGGATGGCCCGACTGAAGGCCTGCGGACCGGGTGGTTCGGGCGAGGGACTCCGATCCTCCCCGCTGTCGTAGCGTCCCCCACGCCTGGGGTGGTAGCCTCGGCGCACCCTTTCGTCGAGGTGGGCCCGACGGTCGCGTCGATGGTGCTCGTTGCCGAGGTGGCCCGGGGCCGCAGGCGCGGTGTTGCGCGTGCGCCCGGTGTAGACCGAGGCTTCCCGCATGAATCGGGAAGTCGCGGCATGAGGTTCCGAGGGATATCCCTGCCTTCGGGAGGCAGTGCTCTCGGCCCATCGGGCCGCAGCGCCTTCCAGAAGATTCTTGAGCTCTCCCTGGATTCGCCGACCCTCGGTGGTTGATGGCTCCGGCATCGCGCGGAGGAGCATCGCTGCGGCTGCCAGGTTCTGACCAACCCCGCTGGATGCAGGCGGCGGCCTGACCCTGACATCGTTGGCGACGCGGCGCTAGAGACCTTGGGGCAGGTGACGTATTTCTCCGGCGGGGGGTTGGCCCGCCCATGCCTGCCCGACGTCCCGACGGATCGGCTCAAGCGCTCCTGTTCCCTCGTTGAGCCTGGCCTGCGCCTCGCGGACTTGCTCGAGTTGTGGGTCGTAACCCCCCGCCGGAATGGGGACCACAGCTAGCTCCCGCGGGATGTCGGCGCGAGGCACCGGCCTAGGAAGATCACCGTCCTCCGGCATGCCGAGATGGTTGCCTTCGGAGGGATCCCCTAGCTCGATGTGGAAACATTCGCGGCTTGGGCCGCAGCCCTCGTCGTCAAGGCTGCGGCTTCCGTCGGAACAGTCGGAGAGGCAGTAGTCACATGCGGTCATGAAGTCCCGCATGGCACTGGGGTTGCCAAGTCCGGAGAAATCCCAACAGATGCTGGGATCGTCGTCTTCCTCGGACCCGGAGGGCCCGTAGGTCGAGACGTCCGTCAACCGGTCCCAAGGCGACCGCATACGAAACCCCAGTGGGGTTGCACTCGCCTCAATGAGAGCGCCCACCAAGGCGAGGTCGCTTGGCGGGTTGAGGCCGAGTCGAAATGACGTAAGATGGGAGTTAGTCAGTACCTTTTGGTCGACGAGGAGCGACGAAGTCACATCGGGGACTGGTTGCACCGTCGTCCCAGGTACGAGGGCGACGTCCTGCAGGCTTTCCGCGAGCGCGCTGGCGTCGTCTTCTTGCTCGGGGTCGGCGTGTCGCGGGGGGACGGCGCTTGCCTTCGTCTCGAACGCGAGGTCGACGCCCAGCGTGCCTTCCGTCGGGGCGTCGGGGGCGTCGATTCGCTCGACGGCTGACGAAGCGCGGCCTCCCGCTTGGCCTTGGTTGCCTCGCCTCCTCCTCCGTTGGCGGGGGAGAGGACAGGGCGAGCTCGAATGTTGTTCTTCCGCCACGCGGGGAAGATGTCGTCGATTCCGCCGCCAGCGGGCGGGTTGTCGGCCGCCATTGTGGTTGTCGCGCGGCGGTGGAAGGAGTATCATGTCGTAGCTGCCGTCGAAGGACATGAACTCAAGACTCCCGAAACGGAGCACCGTCCCGGGCCGGAGAGGTTGCTGGAGACTGCCCATCTGGAGCTTGACGGGAAGCTGTTCGTCAGCACGCAGCAGGCCCCTACCTGGTGCGCCAACTGTCGGCGTTTCGAGACCGGGGGGTCCCCGAGCCGACGAGTGAGTGTGCTGCGTGCCCCAGCCCAGATGGGTCGAGCGCGTGGGCGAGCGCAAAGGGGGGAGAGGCGAGGTGGCCAGAGACGGGCGTGAGAGAGGTGGAGATCCCGCGGCCTTCGTGTTCGTCCCGCGCCCAGGTCGGGTGCGCTTGCAGTAGGGGGGTTACAAGCGTCCACGCGGGTGAGGGAAGCGAGCGGCCCCAAGGGAGCGCCTGTCTCGTCCTCGTCCCCGCTCGGCCAACCTTCTCTAAGAAGGCCCTGGTCCTTCCTTTTATAGTCGTAAGGAGAGGATCCAGGTGTACAATGGGGGGTGTAGCAGAGTGCTACGTGTCTAGCGGAGGGAGAGCTAGCGCCCAAGGTACATGCCAATGTGGCAGCCGGAGAGGTCTTGGCACCTTGCTGGCGTGATGTCGTGGCTGTCGGAGGAGCGACAGAGCCTGGCGGAGGGACATCTGTTGGAGCGGTCGAGTCCTTGCTGATGTTGCCCTGCTTCCGTAAGAGAGCTGAGAGCCGCCGTCGTCACAGAGCTTGTGGGGCGCCATCATTGTCCATCTGGCGGAGCTGGCCAGATGGGACGCCGGTCTTGATCTTCGTGACCCGAGTCGGCTCGGGGTAGGATGATGATGGCGCTCCTTGTTGACGTGGCGGGCCTGCGCCCCAGGTCGGGCGACGTGGGGGCTCCTCCGAAGCCGAGGTTGAGTCTGTCTTCTGTTGCCGAGGCCAAGTCCGAGCCATCGGGTCGGGCGAGGCGGAGGTCGTTCGGCCGAGGCCAAGGCGGAGTCCGAGCCCTGGGTCGGGCGAGGCGGAGTTTCGTCGTCTTCTGGGGCTGAGCCCGAGTCCGAGCCCTGGGTCGGGCGGAGCGGAGTTCGCCGTCTTCCGGGTCTTAGCCCGAGTCCGAGCCCTGGGTCGGGCGGAGCGGAGTTCGCCGTCTTCCGGGTCTTAGCCCGAGTCCGAGCCCTGGGGTCGGGCGGAGCGGAGTTCGTCGTCTTCCGGGTCTTAGCCCGAGTCCGAGCCCTGGGTCGGGCGGAGCGGAGTTCGCCGTCTTCCGGGTCTTAGCCCGAGTCCGAGCCCTGGGTCGGGCGGAGCGGAGTTCACCGTCTTCCGGGTCTTAGCCCGAGTCCGAGCCCTGGGGTCGGGCGGAGCGGAGTTCGCTATGGCGCCTTTGGCAAGGCCTGACTGCCTGTCAGACTCACTCTGTCGAGTGGCACTGCAGTCGGAGTGGCGCAGGCGGCGCTGTCCTTCTGTCAGACTGGTCAGTAGAGCGGTGGAGTGACGGCGGTCACTTCGGCTCTGCCGGGGGGCGCGTGTCAGGATAAAGGTGTCAGGCCACCTTTGCGTTAAATGCTCCTGCAACCTGGTCAGTCGGCACGGCGATTTAGTCAGGGTTGCTTCTAAGCGAAGCCAAGGCCTCGGGCGAGCCGGAGGTGTGTCCGCCGTAAAAAGGGGGGCCTCGGGCGAGACGGAAGTCTCTCGAGGTCGGCTGCCCTTGGCCGAGGCTAGGCTCGGGCGAAGCGTGATCGAGTCACTCGTGTGGACTGATCCCTGACTTAATCGTACCCATCAGGCCTTTGCAGCTTTATGCTGATGGGGGTTACCAGCTGAGAATTAGGCGTCTTGAGGGTACCCCTAATTATGGTCCCCGACAACCATTTTTTTAAATGGACACATTCAATGTATAATCCTCTGTTAGAACATACTTTAGTTTGATTCTTCTAGAAAATTTTTACTAAACTCATAATTCGGATTTTAGGGTGTTACATAGTTGTGCCAAACGGGGCCAACTTTAGAGGGGCTGGAGCTGATGCCATTTTTAGAGGAGCCGAATGCTTCCCAAATGGATCCTATCTCTTCATGCATGCGATCCAACCAAGGGATGAGGCCCTCCCCTCTGCGGCTCTGTCCCAAGCGACGATGGCGTCGGTGCCTCCTCCACAGGTTGCTGCCTTCCTTCGGCCATAGATCCTTCATCGCCCGTAACCTTCTTGTCACCATCTTCGCTCGCCATACCAACATTCAATCTCAAATTTCGAATTTGAATCCCCACCTCTGCCGCACAACACTAGTACACAGAAGATCTATAGTGGCAGTTGTAAACCTATTTCACTGGTGTGTTTTAGAACTGATAATGCTAGGAGCCAGTAAAAATCATCATTTTTTACAGGCGGGTACCTGAGAACCGCCAGCAAAAATTGATTTGCACTGGCGGTTGAGCTAAGAAAACCGCTAGTGATGATCGGCGTAATAAACCGCCAGTGAAAGTTATTTCCAGGAAACATAAAACGGGTTTTAAAAACAACATAAAAATTACTATATTTAAGTAGAGGCCTTGACATACCAACATTCGGCCTCGAATTTCGAATTTGAATCCCCGCCTCCGCCGCCTAGCACTAGTACACAGAAGATCTATAGTGGCAGTTGTGAACCTATTTTCACAAGCGTTCAGAACTGCTAGTGCTAGAGGCACTAGAAATCATCATTTTTATAGGCGGGTACCTGAGAACCGCCAGTGAAAATTGATTTGCACTGGCAGTTGAGCTAAGAAAACCGCCAGTGATGATCGGCGCCAGTGAAAATTATTTCCAAGAAACATTGAAAGTCACCTAGAGGGGGGTGAATAGGCAACTCTGAAATTTATAAACTTAAGCACACACTACAAGCCGGGGTTAGCGTTAGAAATATAAATGAGTCCGAAAGAGAGGGCGAAAACAAATCACAAGCGAATAAGAGCGGATGACACGGTGATTTGTTTTACCGAGGTTCGGTTCTTGCAAACCTACTTCCCGTTGAGGTGGTCACAAAGACCGGGTCTCTTACAACCCTTTCCCTCTCTCAAACGGTCACTTAGACCGAGTGAGCCTTTCTCTTCAATCAAATGGGACACTAAGTCCACTACAAGGACCACCACAACTTGGTGTCTCTTGTTTTGATTACAAGTGAGTTGAACATAAGAATAGAGGAAGAAGAAAAGCAATCCAAGCGGAAGAGCTCAAATGAACACAAGTATCTCTCTCTCACTAGTCACTATTTGATTGGAATGATCTTTGGACTTGAAAGAGGATTTGATCTCTTTGTATGTGTCTTGAATGAAGTCTATAGCTCTTGTATGAGGTGTGAAGGCTGAAAACTTGGATGTAATGAATGGTGGGTGGTTGGGGGTATTTATAACCCCAACCACCAAAATAGCCGATGGTGAAGGCTGCTGTCGCATGGCACACCGGACAGTCCGGTGCGCCACCGGACACTGTCCGGTGCGCCAGCCACGTCACCCGACCATTACGGTTCGACCATTAGAGCTTCTGACTTCTGGGCCACCGGACAGTCCGGTGGAGCACCGGACAGTCACTATTCACTGTCTGGTGCGCCTTCTGGCGCTGCTCTGACTTCTGCGCGCGCAGGCGCGCACTGTTCACTTTTACTGTACAGTTGCAGACGACCGTTGGCGCTGTGTAGCCGTAACTCCGCTGGCGCACCGGACAGTCCGGTGCTACACCGGACAGTCCGGTGAATTATAGCGGAGCGGCTCCCAGAATTCCCGAAGGTGGCAAGTTTGGAGTTGGGGTCCCTGGTGCACCGGACACTGTTCGGTGGCACACCGGACAGTCCGGTGCGCCATACCAGGGCACACTTCGATTGCCTTTTGCTCTTTTTATTTGAACCCTTTCTTGGTCTTTTTATTGGTTTGTTGTGAACCTTTAGCACCTGTAAAACTCATAATCTAGAGCAAACTAGTTAGTCCAATTATTTGTGTTGGGCAATTCAACCACCAAAATCAATTAGGAAAAGGTGTAAGCCTATTTCCCTTTCAATCTCCCCCTTTTTGGTGATTGATGCCAACACAATCCGAAGCAAATATATAAGTGCGAAATTGAACTAGTTTGCATAATGTAAGTGCAAAGGTTGCTTGGAATGAAACCAATAATAATTTGTACTAGATATGGATGGCTTTCTTCTTATTTAAAATTTTGGACCACGCTTGCACCACTTGTTTTGTTTTGGCAAATGTTTTGGAAATTCTTTTTCAAGGCCTTTTGCAAATAGTCAAAGGTAAATGAATAAGATTTTGAGAAGCATTTTCAAGATTTGAAATTTTCTCCCCTGTTTCAAATGCTTTTCCTTTGACTAAACAAAACTCCCCCTTAATGAAATCCTCCTCTTAGTGTTCAAGAGGGTTTTAGATATTAATTCTGAAGAGGGTATACCAATTTGAAATTATATCAAAAATAAGATACCAATTGAAAAATCTTTTCTTAACTCAAATTTGAAAGACTATATTTTTGAAATTGGTGGTGGTGCGGTCCTTTTGCTTTGAGCTAATACTTTCTCCCCCTTTGGCATGAATCGCCAAAAATAGATACTTTTGAGTGGAATATAAGCCCTTACAGTTTCTCTCCCTTTGGCAAATAATATATGAGTGAAGATTATACCAAATTGGAGAGCGGTGCGGAGTGACGGTGAAGGATGAATAATTCAATGAAGTGGACTGGAAGCCTTTGTCTTCGTCGAAGACTCCATTTCCCCTTTCAATCTATGACTTAGCATAAAATGCACTTGAAGAACACATTAGTCATAGCACATGAAAGAGATATGATCAAAGGTATATGAATAAGCTATGTCTGCAAAATGTCAATCAAAATTCCTAGAATCAAGAATATTTAGCTCATGCCTAAGTTTGGTAAATGTTTTCTCATCTAATGGCTTGGTAAAGATATCGGCCAATTGTTCTTTGGTGTTAATGTATGCAATCTCGATATCCCCCCGTTGCTGGTGATCCCGCAAAAAGTGATACCGAATGACTATGTGTTTAGTGCGGCTATGCTCAACGGGATTATCCGCCATGCGGATTGCACTCTCATTATCACATAGGAGAGGAACTTTGGTTAATTTGTAACCATAGTCCCTAAGGGTTTGCCTCATCCAAAGCAATTGCGCGCAACAATGGCCTGCGACAATGTACTCGGCTTCGGCGGTAGAAAGAGCTACAGAATTTCGCTTCTTTGAAGCCCAACACACCAGAGATCTTCCCAAGAACTGGCAAGTCCCTGATGTGCTCTTTCTATCAATCTTACACCCTGCCCAATCAGCATCGGAATATCCAATTAAATCAAAAGTGGATCCCCTAGGGTACCAAAGGCCAAACTTAGGAGTATAAACTAAATATCTCAAGGTTCGTTTTACGGCCCTAAGGTGAACTTCCTTAGGATCGGATTGGAATCTTGCACACATGCATACGGAAAGCATTATATCTGGTCGAGATGCACATAAATAGAGTAAAGAACCTATCATCGACCAGTATACCTTTTGATCGACGGATTTACCTCCCGTGTCGAGGTCGAGATGCCCATTGGTTCTCATGGGTGTCTTGATGGGCTTGGCATCCTTCATTCCAAACTTGGTGAGTATGTCTTGAATGTACTTCGTTTGGCTAATGAAGGTGCCCTCTTGGAGTTGCTTGACTTGAAATCCTAGAAAATACTTCAACACCCCCATCATAGACATCTCGAATTTTTGAATCATAATCCTACTAAATTCTTCACATGTAGATTTGTTAGTAGACCCAAATATGATATCATCAACATAAATTTGGCATACAAACAAATCATTTACAATAGTTTTAGTAAATAGAGTAGGATCAGCTTTTCTGACTTTGAAGTCATTAGATATAAGAAAATCTCTTAGGCATTCATACCATGCTCTTGGGGCTTGCTTGAGCCCATAAAGCGCCTTAGAGAGTTTATATACGTGGTTAGGGTACTCACTATCTTCAAAGCCAGGAGGTTGCTCAACATAGACCTCCTCCTTGATTGGTCCATTCAGGAAGGCACTTTTCACGTCCATTTGGTAAAGCTTAAAGCCATGGTAAGTAGCATAGGTAAGTAATATACGAATTGACTCAAGCCTAGCTACGGGTGCATAGGTTTCACCGAAATCCAAACCTTCGACTTGTGAATATCCCTTGGCCACAAGTCAGGCTTTATTCCTTGTCACCACACCATGCTCGTCTTGCTTGTTGCGGAAGACCCACTTGGTTCCTACAACATTTTGATTAGGACGTGGAACTAAATGCCATACCTCATTCCTCGTGAAGTTGTTGAGTTCCTCTTGCATTGCCAACACCCAATCTGAATCTCTTAATGCGTCTTCCACCCTATATGGCTCAATAGATGACACAAAGGAGTAATGTTCACAAAAATGAGCAACACGAGATCGAGTAGTTACCCCCTTATGAATATCACCGAAGATGGAGTTCACAGGGTGATCTCGTTGTATTGCTTGATGGACTCTTGGGTGAGGCGGTCTTGGACCCTCATCCTCTTCCTTGTCTTGATCATTAGCATCTCCCCCTTGATCATTGTCCTCCTTTTGAGGTGGCTCCTCTTGATCTTCATCATCATCACCTTGAGCGTCATCCTCATCTTGAGTTGGTAGAGATGCTTGCATTGAGGAAGATGGTTGATCTTGTGCTTGTGGAGGCTCTTTGGATTCCTTAGGGCACACATCCCCAATGGACATGTTCCTAAGCGCGACACACGGAGCCTCTTCATCATCTAACTCATCAAGATCAACTTGCTCTACTTGAGAGCCGTTAGTCTCATCAAACACCATGTCACAAGAAACTTCAACTAGTCCAGTGGACTTGTTAAAGACTCTATATGCCCTTGTGTTTGAATCATAAACAAGTAAAAATCCTTCTACAGCCTTAGGAGCAAATTTAGATTTTCTACCTCTTTTAACAAGAATAAAACATTTGCTACCAAAGACTCTAAAATATGAAACATTGGGCTTTTTACCGGTGAGGAGTTCATACGATGTCTTCTTGAGGATTCGGTGAAGGTAGAGAGGGTTGATGGCGTAGCAAGCGGTGTTGATTGCTTCCGCCCAAAACCTGTCCGAAGTTTTGTATTCATCAAGCATGGCCCTCGCCATGTCAAGTAGAGTTCTATTCTTCCTCTCCACTACACCATTTTGTTGTGGTGTGTAGGGAAAAGAGAACTCATGCTTGATGCCCTCATCCTCAAGGAAGCCTTCAATTTGAGAGTTCTTGAACTTCGTCCCGTTGTCGCTTCTAATCTTTTTGATTCTTAAGCCGAACTCATTTTGAGCCCGTCTCTAGAATCCCTTTAAGGTCTCTTGGGTTTGAGATTTATCCTGCAAAAAGAACACCCAAGTGAAGCGAGAATAGTCGTCCACAATAACTAGACACTACTTACTCCCGCCGATGCTTATGTAAGCTATCGGGCCGAATAGGTCCATGTGGAGTAGCTCAAGCGGCCTGTCAGTCGTCATGATGTTCTTGTGTGGATGATGTACACCAACTTGCTTTCCTGCTTGACATGCGCTACAAACCCTGTCTTTCTCAAAATGAACATTTGTTAGTCCCAAAATGTGCTCTCCCTTTAAAGCTTATGAAGATTCTTCATCCCAACATGGGCTAGTCGGTGGTGCCAGAGCCAACCCATGTTAGTCTTAGCAATTAAGCAAGTGTCGAGTTCAGCTCTATTAAAATCAACTAAGTATAGCTGACCCTCTAACACTCCCTTAAATGCTACTGAATCATCACTTCTTCTAAAGACAATAACACCTATATCCGTAAAAAGACAATTGTAACCCATTTTGCATAATTGAGAAACAGAAAGCAAGTTGTAGTCTAAAGAATCTACAAGAAAAACATTGGAAATAGAATGGTCAGGAGATATTGCAATTTTACCAAGTCCTTTGACCAAACCTTGATTTCCATCCCCGAATGTGATGGCTCTTTGGGGATCATGATTTTTCTCGTAGGAGGAGAACATCTTCTTCTCCCCTGTCATGTGGTTTGTGCACCCGCTATCGATGATCCAACTTGTGCCCCCGGATGCATAAACCTACAAAACAAGTGTAGGCCTTGTTCTTAGGTACCCAAACGGTCTTGGGTCCTTTCACATTAGAAACAAGAACATTGGGTACCCAAACACAAGTCTTGGAGCTCTTGTGTTTGCCCCCAACATATTTGGCAACTACTTTGCCTGATTTGTTAGTGAGCACATAGGAAGCATCAAAAGTCTTGAATGAAATGTTATGATCATTTGATGCAATAGGAGTTTTCTTCTTAGGCCATTTAACATGAGTGGATTGCCTAGAACTAGATGCCTCACTCTTATACATAAAAGCATGATGAGATCCAGAGTGAGACTTCCTAGAGTGAATTCTCCTAATTTTATGCTCAGGATAACCGGCAGGGTATAAAATGTAACCCTCGTTATCCTGAGGCATGGGAGCCTTGCCCTTAACAAAGTTAGATAATCATTTAGGAGGGGCATCAAGCTTGACATTGTCTCCCTATTGGAATCCAATGCCATCCTTAATGCCAGGGCGTCTCCCACTATAAAGCATGCTTCTAGCAAATTTATTTTTTTCATTTTCCAAGTCATGCTCATTAATCTTAGCACTAAGTTGAGCTATGTGGTCATTTTGTTTCTTAATTAAAGATTAGTGATCATGAATAGCATCAACATTAATATCTCTACATCTAGTGCAAATAGTAACATGCTCAACGGTAGATGTAGAGGGTTTGCAAGTATTTAATTCAACAATCTTAGCATGTAAAATAGCATTCTCATCTCTAAGATTGAAATTGAAACATTGCAAACATTTAAGTCTTTAGCCTTAGCAATCAATTTTCATTCTTAATGTTAAGGCTAGAGAGAGATGCATTCAATTTGTCAATCTTAGCAATTAAACTAGCATTATCATTTCTAAGATTAGCAATTGAATCATCACCGACCTTGATTTCTCAACCTTAGCAATTAATTTGGCATTTTCATTTCTAAGGCTAGAAATAGTGTCATGGCAAGTGCTTAGCTCACTAGTTAATTTTTCACATTTTTCTACCTCTAGAGCATAAGCATTTTTAGTCTTAACATGCTTTTGTTTTCCTTAATAAGGAAGTCCTCTTGGCTATCCAAGAGTTCATCCTTCTCATGAATAGCGCTAATTAATTCATTCAATTTCTCTTTTTGTTGCATGTTAAGATTGGCAAAAAGGGTAAGCAAGTTATCCTCATCACTAGAGGTTGCATACTTAGTGGAGGATTTTGATTTTATCTTCTTCTTCTTGCCGTCCTTTGCCATGAGACACTTGTGGCCGACGTTGGGGAAGAGGAGGCCTTTGGTGACGGCGATGTTGGCGGCGTCCTCATCAGGAGGAGTCGGTGGAGCTCTCGTCGGAGTCCCACTCCCGGCAAACATGGGCATCGCCGCCCTTATTCTTGTAGTACCTCTTCTTTTCTCTCCTCTTTCCCTTTTTGTCGTTATCCCTGTCACTATCACTAGACAAAGGGCATTTAGCGATAAAATGACCGGGCTTACCACACTTGTAGCAAACCTTCTTGGAACGGGACTTGTAATCTTTCCCCTTCCTTTGCTTGAGGATTTGGCGAAAGCTCTTGATGATGAGCGCCATTTCCTCATTGTCGAGCTTGGAGGCGTCGATGGGAAGTCTACTTGATGTAGACTCTTCCTTCTTCTCCTCCGTCGCCTTGAATGCGACCGGTTGCACCTCGGGTGTGGAGGGGGCGCCTTGCTCGATGATTTTCTTGGAGCCTTTGATCATCAAATCAAAGCTCACAAATTTTCCTATCACTTCCTCGGGAGACATTAGTTTACATATGTAACGCCCCGAATTTTGGAGTTGAATTTTTTTTCTTTACTCGCCAAATTCGGGTGTTACCCTTTCCTTTTTCCTTTTCCCCTCGCTAAGCCTTGATCTTTTCCAAAGTTATAGCGTGACTCGGCTTGAGATCTCGTGTAAAGCAAAACCCTAAAATACTTTATTTTGTTTGCTGCACCATGCCGAACCATGCATTTATTTTGATTGATTGAAATTGTGAAAGCATTCATCTAGAAAATGGATTTTAGAAAAAAAAAGAAAAAAACTTTTTCTTTTCTCTCTCCCCCCCTCTCCTCCCCTTTCGGCCCAGCCGCCCCCCCTCGCGCGCGGCCCAGCTGGCCAGCCGGCCTCCCCCCCTCTCGCTTCCCGCTGTGGGCCCTGCGCCAGCCTCCCGGCCCAGCTGGCCTTGTGGCCCAGCGTGGCCCAGCCCCCCCCCTCGCTCCCCACGCCGCGCCCTCGGTGCGGGCGGTTGGAAAACCGCCGCAGCCTCCCCCACGGGCCCCACCCGTCAGGCCCTCCCCCCTCCCCAAACCCCTCTCTCTCTCCTCCCCTGCTCGCCGCTGCTCCCCTGCCCGACCCGCCCCGCTCCCCTGCCCCGCTCGTCGGCCCCACACGCCGCCGGTGCTCGCCCCCGCGCGGTAAGCCCCTCCCCCCCTCCTCTCTCCTCTCCCCTCCCTCCTTCCCCCGCGCTCGCCGGCGCCCTCCCCGTGGCGCGGTCGCGCCCGCCCTCGGAGCTCGCGGCCATGGCGCGGCTGCCCGGCGCGCCCCGCTCGCCCTCGGTGCTGCACCCCCCCACGCGCGCGCGCGCGATGCGGCCCCGCCCTCGATCCCCGGCCCGTGCCTGACCCCGTCTCCCCGTGGCGCAGCGGCCGCGGTGTCCCTTGCCCAGCGTGCTCCCCGACGCGGCCATGGCGCGGCGGCCCGGCGCGCCTCGCCCCCGGTGCCCCGACCCGTCCCCGTCCCCCCGCGGCGCGCCCCGCCCGCTCGGTGCGCGGCCCCGTTCCCGGCGCACGGCGGCGCTCCCTTGGCTCGGCGTGCGGCCATGGCGGCCGTGGCGCCCGTGCCCGGCCCCGGCTCCCCTTCCCCGCATCTCAGCCGGCCCTCGGCGCGACCGTGCCAGCCCGTCCCCGGCGGCGTTCGCTCGGCCCGGCGTCCAGCCCCCTCCCCGCGGCTCGGCCTCGCCCCGCCCGGCGCGCTCGTGCGGCTTGCGGCCCGGCGCAGCGTGGCCATGGCGTGGCCATGGCGCCCGTTCCCGGCGCATCCTCGGTGGTGCGCGCGGAGCCCCGGCGCGGCCCGTGCAGCGCGCGGTGCCCCCGGCGAGCTCGCCGAACCCGCGGTTCGCGGCCGTGGTGCTCGGCCCCGGCGTGTGCGCGACACGTTCGCGACGCGTCAGTGCGGCCTTGCGCGAACGTGCTCGTGTGGTGCGCGCGGTGCCTTGGCACGGCTCGCCGTGCCCTCGGCGCGCTCGTCTACCCCCTAGACACGTCCGTCTACCCCCCCCCCCCCCCCCCCCCCGTGCATTCCGTGCGTAGTGATCGCGTTATGTAATTAATAAATGGAAACTCGATTTGGAAATTGGTTACGTTAGTTAATTCATGTAGTTAATCAACTACCTTATTTAATGTTGATCAATTGAAAATGGTTATGATTCTATTAGTGCATGTGACTAATCCTCATTATTGGAACTAAGTGGAACCAGAGCACATAACGATTAGTTATGCGTCTACCTGTACTACGCCTCCAGTATATCTTTAACCCCTGCGAGACCTTCTTTCTTCTTTTTCTAGCCATGGCAAATGCAATACCGGATGTTATACCTCTATGCATATTTAATCTATTTGTTCTCTTGTATGGTGTACTGTTTGTTTCCTAATTCGAATGGATGGATGTATGTATGTTTGCGCTCGCATAGAGAACGATCCGGTTGAGGAGCCCGAAGAACTCGCAGGAGAAGCCCTTGAGCAGCAGTCGGTTGGTGGAGGCAAGTGTCCCTTGACCTATCTTTGTCCTATACATTCTTTAATTCACCTCCCGCATTACACATTTATACCTAAGGATTGACTAGCTTTTGTTATCCATGTCCTTGTTTACCTATTTGGATCAGATTATTATTGCTTAGTCTTATACTATTGCTCAACTCTAATCAATGAACATGATGAGAATTATCAATGATGATACGTTGTTTTCCCCCTCTTTTATTATGATGTTATACTTGTGGCCTTCAAGGGGGCTCGAGCGGTTTCTCGAGTGCCTCTCCGTAAGGATCTGTTCGTTGGATGACCGCCCGGGAAAACAGTGCAACCATGAGGGTGGAATGGAGTGCCGTTAACTGAATAATTAGAGGATCTGGGGTGTAGTTCGCTTAGCCGTCGTGCCGTTAATGGGGCTCGGTGTATGCGGCTCGCTCTGCCAAGCTTGGGTTCGCCCCCTTGGGGAGGAGTGCGGTGCATTTAGGAAACCTAACGGGCGGCTATAGCCTTGGGGAATCTTTGTAAAGGCTACATAGTGATGCCCTGCTGGGCCACCTAGGCAGTGGTCAATGGGGAGTAGCTCTCTCCAGGCAGAAAGGGAATCACGGCTTGTGGGTAAAGTGCACAACCTCTGCAAAGTGTTTGAAAACTAATATATCAGCTGTGCTCGCGGTTATGAGCGGCCAAGGGAGCTCCAGTGATTAGTGGTACTTGATCAGAGATGTTCGGTTTGCAGGTGGCAATGAGATTGATGGTTCTTGGTATTGGCTCTTGTAATGGTAAGTGGTACTCTTTCCGTTTGGAAAGGAGTACGTTTGGGTAATAATGTGGGTTAAATCTAAAACTTGGCTTTCTCTACTACTAATAATAATCTGACCAACTAAAAGCAACTGCTTGACTTACCCCCACATAAAGCTAGTCCACTACAGCCAGATAGGATACTTGCTTAGTATGTTGATGTGTACTCACCCTTGCTCTACACACCAAACCCCCCCCCATCCCCAGGTTGTCAGCATTGCAACCACTGCTCAGGAGAAGATGAAGCCGTGGAAGGAGACTTCCAGGAGTTCCAAGACTACGACGAGTTCTAGGCGTGGGTTAGCGGTAACCCCCAGTCGGCTACCTGTGAAGGGCGCGTTTATCTACGTTTCGTTTTTGCACTTTGATTATTGTAAAGACTATGTGGATGTCTCAGACATATGATGTAATCGACTATTATTTCCCTTTTTAATACTATCTGAGCACTGTGTGATGATGTCCATGTTATGTAACTGTTGTGTACGTGAATTGCTGATCCTGGCACGTACATGGTTCGCATTCGGTTTGCCTTCTAAAACCGGGTGTGACATAGGTGGTATCAAAGCTGTGCTGACTGTAGGACCGCTAACCTAGAGTAGAATGGTCGTTCTAAGGATTATAGACCTCTGTCCCTGCCTTGACTTTGGTATCCCTTCAAAAGTTGGTCATATCGACCAAACCTATGTTCTACTATATATTATACCTTGCTGAAAATTGTGTTTTATTCTAATCCTTCATTTATTTATGGTTCATTACTTGCTGGTCATACTAGTTCTGTTCTCACTCTTATGCTTGCGGTGTCTTTTGTAGATGGCTCGTCTTAGACACACCGCATGGAAGTCTGTCATCCCTTTCTTACCCTCTCGTCTCGCGGAGCGTCCGCTTCGCCGTCCCGTGACCGGTCAGTCCAGCCACTTGGAGAGGCTGCACCACCGCCTGCATGAGGAGCAGGAACGTTGACGACAGGAGCAGCAGGGCTCCTCTTTCTTGCTCCAACAGGAGTAGGGATGAAAACGGGACGGATACAGCCGGATACAGGGTCATCCCGTATCCTACCCTAATGTATTTATCTCGGATACAGGACTGGATACGGGTAGTTAAGATTCGAGACGGATACAGGACGGGACCGGGTAATAATACGGGCGGACAAGAAACGGATAACAGATACTATTCGGGTAGGTACCGGATAGTTGTCGGGTAGTTCGTACCGATGATATTAATTGTCCAACCATCCAACAAACACATAAATTAAGCAATACATAATCATGTATATGATAGATCAAATGTGAAACCAACAACACAATATTAAAAAAATTCGGTAATACATAATCATCTACAAGTAAATGCCTTCTTGGGAAGCTGGTTTTGGCTTGCAACTAGGGGTCGTTTTGGGTTTCAAAGCAAACACTTCGTACCAGGCAAACTTGTTGGTATTACTGCTCTCATCGTGCTTGTGAGATGAGTGAGTGATCATTAACTAACCGGAACAAGCTAAAACAAATAAAGACGGGAGAAAATTACAAGTAAAAAATTATGAGAAAAAAAAATCATCGTGCTTGATTGGCGTATAAAATATTTTTGAGCATGACTTGCTACTTGAGTAGGTGTTCTTGAGACCACAAAATTACGAGAAATTCCTCGCCAATCCCCTTTCTCGAGCTTTTGTAATCCCAGCAAAAACCTCCGGTGTTCTTCTTCAGTCCAAGGAACACCTGTGTTCGTGCTCGTTGGCGCTGCTCGGCTGCTGTGCTGTGCGCGCTGCGCGGTGCACCTGTGGCCTGTGCGGGTGTGCGGCGACGGCCGGGAGCACGGGACGGTGGGGTGTGCGTGTGGCTGGGCGGCTGGCTGTGGGTAGGGTAGCTGTGCTGTGCGACGAGGACTCCTTAGGTTACTTGATGGGCCGGCCGATCAAGCAGCCCAACAGGAAGTAGGCCCAAGCCGAATCCACAATCCGGGTACCCGCCCGAATAGTACCCGTATCCTACCCGGGATTTTCGGGTACTAACCGGGTATTAGTGATTCCGTATCCTACCCGTATCCGAGGTTTAATATCCGGGTAGTACCCGTATCCGTCCCGACAAATAAAATACCCGTTTCTGTATCCGAAATTTTGTCCCGTTTTCGTACCCGTATCCGGTACCTGTTCCGGGTACCCGTCCCGTTTTCATCCCTAAACAGGAGATAGAGTCTGTGAGGAGCTGCTTCCCCGTGCTCCCCCTGGAGGCGCCCCCTGCACCACCACTGAGCGCCCCAGTCCCTGGAGTAGCTACTGGAGGAGACCCAGACGACGGAGGTGGCGACAGCAGCTCGAGCCACGACACCTACTTTTCTGCTGACCAGGAGCAGGAAGGATGGGTTGTTCGACCCATCACTCGCGACACTGCTCACGGGTGTCACTTCCACGATGCGCTCGACACCCTGCTACGTCGGGCACTTGACCGGCGTACTTGGTCCATCGAGTATCGCTGTGTGGTCTACCAGCATAGTTGCGGGGTCTACCTGGACCGCTGGGAGGCGACCTGCTTGGTGCGCCGTCCGGAGAACAGTCTCTGGGGTGCTGAGGTCTGCTCAGAGCACTATTCCATCTCTGAGCGGGACACAGCTGAGGCAGCCATGCAAGATGCCGCACGGCGTGTGCTTTCGCACTACTGCTCAGTTCTCGGCGGGGTAGCCGACAGTCTCAACATGAAGTATTACCCTCGCCGTCCATCTGGCAGCACAGGAGGCGTGATTGTTTCACCTGTCGGTGAGGACAATCCTAGGTTGAGCAGCACAGTCAACCTAGCCGTCGTGCTAAACATGGAGCTGGACCATGCATTAGACGAGCTGAGTAGGGCTCGTGCTGAGATCGCCCAGTTGCGGGCTGAGCGCGCGGAGCGTCGTCACCTGGATGATGGTTCCCCCGCTCCCATTGGGACTCAGCACCCGTACGCTCACCTCGGCGTGGACACCAGTCTTATGGCAATCCCGACTGCAAGACAAAGATAAATTTAGAACCATAGATCGTCAGTGTTGAGTCTTGTAATAAATGCTTAATATAGAAGTTTTAGTCTTAGTCTCAGTTTTAGCGTTAGTCTCTCGCTCTTAGTCAGTCTTAGTTAGACAGGGTAGTTTGCTTATCCTGTGCATTTATGTTTGTCATGATGAACTATGTTTGATTTGGATCTTTGTAATGACTGTCACCAGAGTGTGGGTATCCCCTGCATTTTGGTTTACCTGTTATATGTTAATGGAGTTAGTTATCTAGTTGGGAAGCCTTTTATTCGACTTTCCTCTTTATCTGAGAAGCTATGTTGGTCTGTGTTGGAGATCAGAGAAGATGCTCATCTGTTCAGTGTTGTGGAGAATTCCATACTCTTTTCTTATGCTACAAGATTTGCAAGATCAGTTCTGATGTGTGGTTGCATTCTGCATATTTCAGAAAACAGGCACAGAGGAGGAAGGTGTGCTCAGTAGGAGCAAGCCGCTCAGCAGGATGAGGTACCCCAGCAATAGCAACTGCCGCCCCCGCCCCCGATGTCCATCGAGCAGATGTTCCTGATGCAGACCCAGGCAGTTCAAGCCATTGGTCAGACTCTGGCCGCCATCCACCAGCAGCAGCAGCAGCAGCCACCACCTCAACCTCAGATGCCTCAGATGCCCAGGGACAAGCGTGCTGAATTCATGAGAGGTCATCCCCAACGTTCGCTCATTCTTCTGACCCCATGGATGCTGAAGACTGGTTGCGTACTGTGGAGCGGGAGTTGCATACCGCTTAATGTGATGACAGGGAGAAAGTTCTGTATGGTCCCCGTCTGTTGAGAGGAGCAGCCCAGTATTGGTGGGAGTCTTATCTCGCCACTCATGCCAACCCCGACACCATCACCTGGGAAGAGTTCAGAGGTAGCTTTCATCAGTACCATGTTCCTGCAGGTCTGATGACAGTGAAGAAGGAGGAGTTCCTGGCCCTCAAGCAAGGGTCATCGTCTGTTAGCGAGTACCGGGACAGGTTTCTGCAGCTGTCTCGCTATGCTCCTGAAGATGTCAACACCGACACCAAACGACAGTACCATTTCCTGAGAGGCTTGGTTGACCCTCTTCAGTATCAGCTGATGAATCATACCTTCCCGACATTTCAGCATCTGATTGACAGGGCAATCATGACAGAGAGGAAGCGTAAGGAGATGGAGGATCGCAAGCGCAAGATCAGTGGACCCCAGCCTGGAAGTAGCAATCGTCCTCGTTTCTCAGGCAATCAACCTCAGCAGTTCAGGCAGAACCAGCGTCCACCTCAGCAGCAGCAGTTCCAAAGGCAGTATCATCAGCACCAGTATCAGAATCGTCAGAACAATCAGTCAGGAGGAGGTCAGTTTCAGAGGCAGAATCAGCAGGCACCTCGTCTTCCTGCCCCAGCAAACCAGCAGAACAATCAAGCGGCAGCAGCTGAGGTTGGAAACAGAGCATGTTTCCACTGTGGAGAACAAGGCCACTGGGTGATGCAATGTCCGAAGAAGGCAGCCCAGCAGCAGTTAGGCCCCAATGCCCTAGCAAAGCAGAATGTGTCCCAGCCTGTAGCAGGCAACCGCTCTCAGCCGCGCTATAATCATGGGAGACTGAACCACTTGGAGGCTGAAGCAGTTTAGGAGACCCCCCGCATGATAGTAGGTATGTTCCTAGTCGACTCCCATATGGCAGAAGTGTTATTTGATACTGGAGCAACACATTCATTCATTACTGCATCATGGGTAGAAGCACATAATCTTCCAATTACTACCATGTCAACCCCCATTCAAATAGACTCAGCCGGTGGTAGAATTCGAGCCGATAGCATTTGTTTGAATGTATGTGTGGAAATAAGGGGGATAGCGTTTCCCGCTAATCTCATAGTAATGGGTACTCAGGGAATAGATGTCATCCTAGAGATGAATTGGCTAGATAAGTATCAGGCAGTTATCAGTTGTGATAAGAGGACAATCAAGTTGGTGTCCCCACTAGGAGAGGAAGTGGTGACCGAATTAGTCCCGCCTGAGTCGAAGAAAGGAAGTTGTTATCAGATGGCTGTCGATAGCAGTGAAGCAGACCCAATTGAGAGTATCAGGGTTGTGTCTAAGTTCCTAGATGTGTTTCCAAAGGACTTACCGGGTATGCCACCAGAACGAAAAGTTGAGTTTGCTATAGAGCTTCTTCCTGGCACCACTCCCATCTTTAAGAGAGCTTACAGGATATCCGGACCAGAGTTAGTTGAGCTTAAGAAGCAGATTGATGAGTTGTCAGAGAAAGGTTACATCCGGCCAAGCACCTCGCCTTGGGCCGCCCCTTTCCTATTCGTAGAGAAGAAAGATGGCACCAAAAGGATGTGTATCGATTATCGAGCTCTGAATGAGGTCACCATCAAGAACAAGTACCCCTTGCCCAGAATAGAGGATCTGTTCGACCAGTTGAGAGGAGCCAGTGTGTTCTCCAAGATAGATCTGAGGTCAGGTTATCATCAGCTCAGGAGCCAACCTTCATACATTCCGAAGACGGCATTCATTACCAAGTATGGGTTGTATGAGTTCACTGTGATGTATTTCGGTCTAACCAATGCACCGACCTTCTTCATGAATTTGATGAACGGTGTATTCATGGATTATCTTGATAAGTTTGTGGTGGTATTTATTGATGACATTCTGATATATTCTCAAAGTGAAGAAGAGCATGCAAGTCATTTGAGGATGGTATTGCAGAGATTGCGAGAGCACCAGCTGTATTCAAAGTTGAGCAAATGCGAGTTCTGGATCAGTGAAGTCCTGTTCTTGGGTCACATAATCAACAAGGAAGGATTGGGTGTGGATCCGAAGAAAGTGGCAGACATTCTGAACTGGAAAGCGCCAACAGATGCTCGAGGAATCAAGAGCTTCATTGGAATGGCCGGATATTATCGGCGATTCATTGAAGGGTTTTCGAAGATTGTGAAACCAATGACAGCTTTGCTAGGCAACAAAGTTGAGTTCAAGTGGACCCAGAAATGTCAGGAGGCATTTGAAACGCTGAAAGAGAGGTTGACTACAGCGCCTGTCTTAGTCTTGCCTGATGCGCACAAGCCCTTCTCGGTGTATTGCGATGCTTGTTACACAGGTTTGGGATGTGTGTTGATGCAAGAGGGAAGAGTTGTGGCTTACTCGTCCCGACAGCTGAAGGTTCATGAGAAGAATTACCCAATCCATGACTTAGAGTTGGCAGCAGTGGTTCATGCATTGAAGACATGGAGACACTATATGTATGGACAGAAATGAGATGTTTACACAGACCACAAGAGTCTGAAGTACATATTCACCCAGTCAGAGCTGAATATGAGGCAGCGAAGATGGTTAGAGCTGATCAAAGACTATGAGTTGGAGATTCACTACCATCCAGGCAAAGCGAACGTAGTGGCAGATGCTTTGAGCAGGAAGAGTCAAGTCAATCTGATGGTCGCTCGTCCGATGCCTTATGAGTTGGCCAAAGAATTTGACAGGTTGAGTCTCGGATTTCTGAACAACACGCGAGGAGTCACAATTGAGTTGGAACCTAACCTAGAGCGGGAGATCAAAGAAGCACAGAAGAATGATGAGAAGATCAGTGAGATCCGGCGACTGATTCTAGATGGCAGAGGCAAAGATTTTCGGGAAGATGCAGAAGGTGTGATATGGTTCAAAGACCTCTTGTGTGTTCCCGATGTCCAATCTATTCGGGAGTTGATTCTCATGGAAGCTCACGAGACAGCCTATTCGATTCACCCTGGAAGTGAGAAGATGTATCAGGATCTGAAGAAGAAATTCTGGTGGTACGGAATGAAGAGGGAAATCGCAGAGCATGTGGCTATGTGTGATAGTTGTCGAAGGATCAAGGCAGAGCACCAGAGACCAGCTGGATTGTTGCAACTATTGCAAATTCCTCAGTGGAAATGGGATGAAATCGGTATGGACTTCATAGTCGGATTGCCTCGCACTCGAGCCGGCTACGATTCCATTTGGGTAGTAGTGGACCGCTTGACCAAGTCAGCCCACTTCATACCTGTCAAGACCAACTACAGCAGTGCAGTATTGGCAGAGTTGTACATGTCTCGGATCGTTTGACTTCATGGTGTGCCAAAGAAGATAGTGTCAGATAGAGGAACGCAATTCACCTCTCATTTCTGGCAGCAATTGCATGAGGCTTTGGGCACACATCTGAATTTCAGTTCAGCCTATCATCCGCAGACAGATGGTCAGACCGAAAGGACCAATCAAATCCTCGAAGACATGTTGAGAGCCTGTGCGTTGCAAGATCAGTCCGGATGGGACAAGAGATTGCCTTATGCAGAGTTCTCCTATAACAACAGTTATCAGGCTAGCTTGAAGATGTCACCATTTCAGGCGCTCTATGGAAGGAGTTGTAGAACTCCGTTGCAATGGGATCAGCCTGGGGAAAAGCAAGTGTTCGGGCCAGACATTCTGCTTGAAGCCGAAGAAAACATCAAGATGGTTCGAGAGAATCTGAAGATAGCGCAATCAAGGCAATGAAGCTATGCAGACACTAGAAGGAGAGATCTGAGTTTTGAGGTTGGAGACTTCATCTATCTGAAAGTGTCACCGATCAGAGAAGTCAGAAGATTCAGAGTCAAAGGCAAGCTAGCACCCCGCTACATCGGTCCGTATCAGATTCTCGCAAGGCGTGGAGAAGTGGCCTATCAGCTCAGCCTGCCAGAAAATTTGTCTGTTGTGCATGATGTCTTTCATGTGTCTCAGTTGAAGAAGTGTTTGCGTGTGCCAGAAGAGCAGTTGCCAGTGGAAGGTCTAGAGGTCCAGGAGGACTTGACCTACACAGAGAAACCAACATAGATCCTTGAGACTGCAGACAGAGTCACCCGAAGGAAGACTATCGGTATGTGCAAAGTCAGATGGAATCACCACTCTGAGGAAGAAGCAACCTGGGAGCGTGAAGATGATCTGATGGCCAAATACCCTGAGCTCTTTGCTAGCCAACCCTGAATCTCGAGGGCGAGATTCTTTTAAGGGGGATAGGTTTGTAACGCCCCGAATTTTGGAGTTGATTTTTTTTTCTTTTCTTTACTCGCCAAATTCAGGCGTTACCCTTTCCTTTTTCCTTTCCCCCTCGCTAAGCCTTGATCTTTTCCTAAGTTATAGCGTGACTCGGCTTGAGATCTCGTGTAAAGCAAAACCCTAAAATACTTTATTTTGTTTGCTGCACCATGCCGAACCATGCATTTATTTTGATTGATTGAAATTGTGAAAGCATTCATCTAGAAAATGGATTTTAGAAAAAAAAAGAAAAAACCTTTTTTCTTTTCTCTCTCCCCCCCTCTCCTCCCCTTTCGGCCCAGCCGCCCCCTCCCCCTCGCGCGCGGCCCAGCTGGCCAGCCGACCTCCCCCCCCCCCCTCTCCCTTTCCGCCGTGGGCCCCACGCCAGCCTCCTGGCCCAGTTGGCCTTGCGGCCCAGCCGGCCCCCCCGTGCCCCACGCCGCGCCCTCGGCGCGGGCGGTTGGAAACCGCCGCCGCCTCCCTCACGGGCCCCACCCGTCAGGCCCTCCCCCCTCCCCAAACCCCTCTCTCTCTCCTCCTCTGCTCGCCCCCGCTCCCCTGCCCGACCCGACCCGCCCCGCTCCCCTGCCCCGCTCGCCGACCCCGCCCGCCGCGCGGTGCTCGCCCCCGCGCGGTAAGCCCCCTCCCCCCTCCTCTCTCCTCTCCCCTCCCTCTTTCTTTCCCCACGCTCGCCGGCGCCCTCCCCGTGGCGCGGTCGCGCCCGCCCTCGGAGCTCGCGGCCATGGCGTGGCTGCCCGGCACGCCCCGCCCGCCCTCGGTGCTCGCCCCCTCCGGCGCGCGCGATGCGGCCCTGCCCTCGGTCCCCCGCCCATGCCCGACCCCGTCTCCCCGTGGCGCGGCGGCCGCGACGCCCCTTCCCCGGCGTGCTCCCCGGCGCGGCCATGGCGCGGCGGCCTAGCGCGCCTCGCCCCGCCCGGTGTGGCCTCGCCTCCGGCGCCCCGACCCGTCCCCGTCCCCCCGCGGCACGCCCCGCCCGCTCGGCGCGCGGCCCCATTCCCGGCGTGCGGCGGCGCTCCCTCGACTCGACGTGCCCTCGGCGTGCCCGCGCCCGCCCGTCCCTGGCGGCGTTCGCTCGGCCCGGCGTCCAGCCCCCTCCCCGTGGCTCGGCCTCGCCCCGCCTGGCGCGCTCGCGCGGCTTGCGGCCCGGCGCAGCGTGGCCGTGGCGTGGCCATGGCGCCCGTTCCTGGCGCGGCCTCGGTGGTGCACGCGGAGCCCCGGTGCGGCCCGTGCAGCGCGCGGTGCCCCCGGCGAGCTCGCCGCACCCGCGGTTCGTAGCCGTGGCGCTCTGCCCCGGCGTGTGCGCGACCCGTTCGCAACGCGTCAGTGCGGCCTTGCGCGCACGTGCTCGCGTGGTGCGCGTGGTGCCTTGGCACGGCTCGCCGTGCCCTCGGCGCGCTCGTCTACACCCTAGACACGTCTGTCTAACCCCCCCCCCCCCCCCCGTGCATTCCGTGCGTAGTGATCGCGTTATGTAATTAATAAATGGAAACTCAATTTGGAAATTGGTTACGTTAGTTAATTCATGTAGTTAATCACCTACCTTATTTAATGTTGATCAATTGAAAATGGTTATGATTCTATTAGTGCATGTGACTAATCCTCATTATTGGAACTAAGTGGAACCAGAGCACATAACGATTAGTTATGCGTCTACCCGTACTATGCCTCGAGTATAGCTTTAACCCCTGCGAGACCTTCTTTCTTCTTTTTCTAGCCATGACAAATGAAATATCGTATGTTATACTCTATGCATATTTAATCTATTTGTTCTCTTGTATGGTGTATTGTTTGTTTCCTAATTCGAATGGATGGATGTATGTATGTTTGCGCTCGCATAGAGAACGATCCGGTTGAGGAGCCCGAAGAACTCACAGGAGAAGCCCCTGAGCAGCAGTCGGTTGGTGGAGGCAAGTGTCCCTTGACCTATCTTTGTCCTATACATTCTTTAATTCACCTCCCACATTACACATTTATACTTAAGGATTGACTAGCTTTTGTTATCCATGTCCTTGTTTGCCTATTTGAGTCGGATTATTATTGCTTAGTCTTATACTATTGCTCAACTCTAATCAATGAACATGATGAGAATTATCAATGATATGCTGTTTTCCCCTCTTTTATTATGATGTTATACTTGTAGCCTTCAAGGGGGCTCGAGTGGTTTCTCGAGTGCCTCTCCGTAAGGACCTATTCGTTGGATGACCGCCCGGGAAAACAGTGCAACCATGAGGGTGGAATGGGGTGCCCTTAGCTGAATAATTAGAGGATCCGGGGTGTAGTTCGCTTAGCCGTCGTGCCGTTAATGGGGCTCGGTGTATGCGGCTCGCTCTGCCAAGCTTGGGTTCGCCCCCTTGGGGAGGAGTGCGGTGCATTTAGGAAACCAAACGGGCGGCTACAGCCTCGAGGAATCTTTGTAAAGGCTACGTAGTGATTCTCTGCTGGGCCACCTAGGCAGTGGTCAATGGGGAGTAGCTCTCTTCGGGCAGAAAGGGAATCATGGCTTGTGGGTAAAGTGCACAACCTCTGCAGAGTGTTTGAAAACTTTATATATCAGCCGTGCTCGCGGTTATGAGCGGCCAAGGGAGCTCCAGTGATTAGTGGTACTTGATCAGAGATGTTCGGTTTGCAGGTGGCAATGAGATTGATGGTTCTTGGTATTGGCTCTGGTAATGGTAAGTGATACTCTTTCCGTTTGGAAAGGAGTACGTTTGGGTAATAACGTCGGTTAAATCTAAAACTTGGCTTTCTCTACTAGTAATAATAATCTTACCAACTAAAAGCAACTGCTTGACTTACTCCCACATAAAGCTAGTCCACTACAGCCAGACAGGATACTTGCTGAGTATGTTGATGTGTACTCACCCTTGCTTTACACACCAAACCCCCCCCCCATCCCCAAGTTGTCAGCATTGCCACCACTGCTTAGGAGAAGATGAAGCCGTGGAAGGAGACTTCCAGGAGTTCCAAGACTACGATGAGTTCTAGGCATGGGTTAGCGGTAACCCCCAGTCGGCTGCCTGTGAAGGGCGCGTCTATCTACGTTTCGTTTTCGCACTTTGATTATTGTAAAGACTATGTGGATGTCTCAGACATATGATGTAATCGACTATTATTTCCCTTTTTAATACTATCTGAGCACAGTGTGATGATGTCCATGTTATGTAACTGTTGTGTACGTGAATTGCTGATCCTGGCACGTACATGGTTCGCATTCGGTTTGCCTTCTAAAACCGGGTGTGACAATATCTTGGATCACCACGAATTAATTGAACTTGAGTAGGGTTAAGAAATACGAGTGATCTAAGAATAACCTTGACCATCTCATGGTCATCCCATTTTGTGCTCCCGAGGTTGCGCACTTGGTTCACCAAGGTCTTTAGCCAGTTGTACATGGCTTGCGGGTCCTCTCCTTGGTTGAGCATAAATCGACCGAGCTCCCCCTCGATCGTCTCCCGCTTGGTGATCTTGGTCACCTCATCTCCTTCGTGCGTGGTCTTGAGTACGTCCCAAATCTCTTTTGCGCTCTTCAACCCTTGCAGCTTATTATACTCCTCTCGACATAGAGAGGTGAGGAGTATAGTAGTTGCTTGAGAGTTGAAGTGCTCGATTTGGGCCACCTCGTCCTCATCATAATCTTCATCCCCTACAGATGGTACCTGTACTCTAAACTCAACAACATCCCATATGCTTTTGTGGAGTGAGGTTAGGTGATATATCATCATATCACTCCACCTAGAATAATCTTCACCATCAAACGTCGGTGGTTTGCGTAATGGGACCGAAAGTAATGGAGTATGTCTAGGAATGCGAGGGTAGCGTAGGGGGATCTTACTATACTTCTTGCGCTCTTGGCGCTTAGAAGTGATGGACGCGACGTCGGATCCTGATGTAGAGGGCGATGAAGAGTCAGTCTCATAGTAGACCACTTTCTTCATTTTCTTCTTCTTCTCGCCACTCTTGTGCGACCTAATGCGTGAAGGGGATCCCTCCTTCTTTTTGTTGCCGGACTCCTTTGATGGAGCCTTCCCGTGGCTTGTGGCGGGCTTCTCGCCGGTCACCATCTCCTTCTTGGCGTGATCTCCCGACATCACTTCGAGCGGTTAAGCTCTAATGAAGTACCGGGCTCTGATACCAATTGAAAGTCACCTAGAGGGGGGTGAATAGGCAAATCTGAAATTTATAAACTTAAGCACACACTACAAGCCGGGGTTAGCGTTAGAAATATAAATGAGTCCGAAAGAGAGGGCGAAAACAAATCACAAGCGAATAAGAGCGGATGACACGGTGATTTGTTTTACCGAGGTTTGGTTCTTGCAAACCTACTCCCCGTTGAGGTGGTCACAAAGACCGGGTCTCTTTCAACCCTTTCCCTCTCTCAAACGGTCACTTAGACCGAGTGAGCCTTTCTCTTCAATCAAAGGGGACACTAAGTCCACTAAAAGGACCACCACAACTTGGTGTCTCTTGTTTTGATTGCAAGTGAGTTGAACACAAGAATAGAGGAAGAAGAAAAGCAATCCAAGCGCAAGAGCTCAAATGAACACAAGTATCTCTCTCTCACTAGTCACTATTTGATTGGAATGATCTTTGGACTTGGGAGAGGATTTGATCTCTTTGTATGTGTCTTGAATGAAGTCTATAGCTCTTGTATGTGGTGTGAAGGCTGAAAACTTGGATGCAATGAATGGTGGGTGGTTGGGGGTATTTATAATCCCAACCACCAAAATAGCCGTTGGTGAAGGCTGTTGTCGCATGGCGCACCGGACAGTCCGGTGCGCCAGCCATGTCACCCGACCGTTAGGGTACGACCGTTAGAGCTTCTGACTTCTAGGCCACCGGACAGTCCGGTGGTGCACCGGACAGTCACTATTCACTGTCCGGTGTGCCTTCTAGCGCTGCTCTGACTTCTGCGCGCGCAGGCGCGCACTGTTCACTTTTATTGTACCATTGCAGACGACCGTTGGCGCTGTGTAGCCGTTACTCCGTTGGCGCACCAGACAGTCTGGTCAATTATAGCAGAGCGGCTCCCAGAATTCCCGAAGGTGGCAAGTTTGGAGTTGGGTCCCTGGTGCACCGGACAGTCCGGTGCGCCAGACCAGGGCACACTTCGGTTGTCTTTTGCTCTTTTTATTTGAATCCTTTCTTGGTATTTTTATTGGTTTGTTGTGAACCTTTGGCACCTGTAAAACTCATAATCTAGAACAAACTAGTTAGTCCAATTATTTGTGTTGGGCAATTCAACCACCAAAATCAATTAAGAAAAGGTGTAAGACTATTTCCCTTTCAAACATAAAACGGGTTTAAAAACAGTAAAAAATTTACTATATTTAAGTAGAGGCCTTGGCATACCAACATTCGACCTCGAATTTCGAATTTGAATCTCCGCCTCCGCCGCCTAGCACTAGTACACAGAAGATCTATAGTAGCAGTTGTGAACTTATTTTTACAGGCGTTTTTCAGAATCTAGTGTAGGAGCAGTAGAAATCATCATTTTTACAGACGGGTACCTTGGAACTGCCAATAAAAATTGATTCCCACTGGCTTTTCACTGACGGTCAGCATAATAAAACAGCCAGTGAAAATTATTTTCAGGAAACATAAAACGGGTTTTAAAAACAACAAAAAAATTACTTTATTTAAGGAGAAGCCTCGGCACCCCCACAAGCCCTTCTTCGTCGAAGTCGCGGCATTTTTCACACAAAATTTAAGTGCCATGCGTTTGCTAGGAATCAAACCCGTGAGCTCAAACTCACGTGTACCCTCATCAACCACCCCACCTATGACATGCTTATGTTTAAATTGTAGTTTTACTGCCCACGTATTACAATTAATTTAGTTTAAATTGCTTATTTGAGGCCGCAAACGAATTCAAATAAAAAAAGTTATCAACTACAAAGTTAAATAACTTTTGAAGTTCTACAACTTTTATTTTGACGCCTTTTTCATCCAATGTCATTTGCAAAATTTTAATTTTAAACCTCACAAATATAGATGCAATTTTTGAGAGCCGAAATAATTTCAAATAAAAAGTTGTCAACTACAAAGTTTCATAACTTTTAAAGATCTACAACTTTTATTTAGGTGGTTTTTTCATAGGAGATTATTTGACAAACTCAAAAAAAATAAGGCTAAATATAATTTGTAGTGAAATCGATTTCAACATGCGGTCCGTTAAGAAAACCTTATGTAGAAATATGATTTCTACATACGGTTTTCTTAAGAGAACCGAATCCACCTGTATAGATTAGATGGCACCGTTGTAGGTTTTGTCTGGAAGACTAGCGTCCAGTGGAGTGAGCTACGTGCTGGAGTCTCCGGAATTGAATCAGAATCGCACCTTTGCCGAGATGGTTCAAGCTCCCGCATCTGCAGCATTGAAGACAGACAACCACAAGTGGCACACCTCAAATCCTCCATTGTCGTTCCTCACAGAAGCAGTTACTTCAAAGCCTGAGCCTGGTGAGGCACCACAAGTGGCACACCTCAAACCTCTACTACCGTTGGAGCGAAGGCGCAACGCCCCCTCGCTCGGGAGACCACAATGTCGAAGGGTTAAGGACTGGAGGGCGTGAAGGCCTGAAGAGCGACCGCGCTTCGAAGAGCACAAAGAGTCCGGGCGAAGACTCGGGCGCTCCTTTCGCCAGGACGGGCCAGAGTGAAGACCATCGACAATTCCGTTGGCAGAGATTCTAGACTGCGAAGACCATGTGCTGCGATCTACCGCCAATTGTAATAGGGGGGCCATGTATAGTCGGCCCACGCTGTGAGATCTAGCCTGCAGGCCGCTACGCGGGTAGGGCTGTTAGTGGATCAACCCATGTTTGTAATTAATTACACTGTAATGACCCGTTGTAACCCCTAAGGGAGAATATTCCTGGGATAACGTAGGTAACCGAGGGTACAATTGTCTTTGATGGGGCAGGGCCAATCCTCGATTACCTATAAATACCACCATTGCGGAGGACGGAAAAAACACTATCACCCTAATACTCTGTGTTAAGCGGCATCAAACTATTTCCTATCCTCCCACTGATTGAGCTCGGTTGACCGCGAGTTAGCGAGTTCCAACATTTGGCGCCCATTGTTCGTGCTACGATAAACCATTCCCACGATGGCCCCCCAAGACAACGAATTCGAAGGCCACCGTTTCCATCGATGATGCAGCGAAGGCAGCCCTTTTAGCTAAAAAGAAAGGCAAGGATCCCATTGCAGACAACATCCCTTAGGAGGCCTTCAACGATGAGGCAGTAAACAGCAAAAGACAATGCCAAGACAATCTGCCTACGCCGGAGGGCACCACGCGCACCTGCAGCTTTAAGGGGGTACCTCAGACACCCCCGGCAGGCTTCATCCATCAAGAGGGAGAAGACACCGTCGAAGACGGCGAAATCATAGGCATATCAGCGAAGACCAACTCAAGTTGTGAGCCCTGCGCATCAAGAACAATCATTTACAGAAGCAGAAAGAAGTACTCGCAGCCAAGCGCCAGCGCATCAACATGCAAGCCAAAGTCAGGCAAATGATACTAGATAAGGAACAAAAGGCCAGAGGATCGGAGCAAAAAATTGCAGATATGCAAGGCGAAGGCCCACACCACATGGAGCGGGGCCCTCTCATCACTCCAACCACTTTTTAGGGGATCAATTACCTTGACGAGTGAAGCCCACTTGCACCACAGCTCCAGGCCTCGCCTTGGCCTAGCAACTTCAGAGCAGGTGCTTACCCCAAGTACAACGGTAGCTTAGACCCAGCCCAATACATCATGAGCTACCAGGTCGCGATTGCATCATCTAGAGGGGACGATGCCACCATGGCCAAATCCTTCATCATAGCACTCAAAGGCACAGCCCTCACATGGTACACCAGATTGCCGCCACTATCAATCGAATCATGGAAAGCACTTCGCGACAAGTTCTTGTTGAATTTCCAAGGGTACAGGCCGGACACAGATGCCCTGGCTGAATTATCACTCTACAGACAACAGGAGAAAGAAACCCTTCGGGAGTACTACAAAAAGTTCCTCCTGCTTAATTCACAATTGCCATCTGTTGAAGACCACATAGCCATTCACTATGCAATCAGCGGTCTCTGTGCCGGTGTCTTATATAGCCACTACATAAGAGACCCACCCAAAAACTTGTAAGAGTTGTACGCCAGGTCTGAGGAACAACATCAGCGCAAGATAGAATCTCAATGGAAGCCCAAGGACACCCCACAGTCTAGCAGAAAATGGGTCAGACCGGCGCAGTCCAAATCCGGCAGGGCAAACTGCAACCAACAACAAGTGAACACCATTGCCAACCAACATCCCACTGGAGACACAGCTCGTCGCCAGGAGTACCCCACACAAGGCCGCGACGCCAGCACCAGAGGCAGAGGCAGAGGCCGGACTCCGCAGCCGCAAAGGTTCTACTGTCTCTTTCACGATGAAGATTGCGCACATCCCACCAGGGATTGCCCCAAAACTAAGGCCACCAAAGACAAAATGGCTAGAAATCAGCCAGCCGACAACCAATGAGTTGTTACGCATACCTACCATTCCTAGCAATACCACCACCAACAATACCACAACAAACCAATCCATCACCATCCCAATCATATGTACCAACAACACCAAGAGATCTAAGTCCTCCCTCCACCTCCACACCACCAAAATCCTCCATCACCCCCACCAGGACCCAAACAAGAGGACTTCACCGAACAACCTTTTCGTGGGGTCATCCACATGATTACCTGAGGGTCAAGTGCATATTTTAACACCAAACGGCAGAAGAAGGATCACTACAACAGTGTCAACCACGTACCCTCACTAGGCCAGTGGTTCAGACAAAATGGTCACATGTACCAATCACTTTCGACGCAAGAGACGTCGATCTACGCAGCGCACCACACGCAGATGTCATGGTGATCAATTGTCGTGTGGCAGGTTGGGATCTACATAAAGTTCTGGTCGACAATGGCAGCCAGGCCGACATAATCTTCTTGCATCCCTTCGATCGCATGGGCATCAGCCACAGCCTCCTCAAGCCCGCAGACAATCATGTACACGATTTCGGAGGCAAAGGCACCTTTCCCATCGGCAAAATAGAGTTGTCGTTGTCCTTCAGTGCGGCGCCCAACGCGCGAAGTGAACAAGTCACTTTCGACATCGTCGACATGGTCTACCCTTACAATGCCATAATGGGGCATGGATCCATCAATAAGTTCGAGGCAGCAATACACAGACTTTATCTGTGCATGAAAATACAAGGCCCTCAAGGCATAATCACAGTATATGGAAACCAACAAGCAGCAAGGAACATAGAAAGAGACTTCATCCCGGGGCAGCGCAACATTCATTGCCTAACAGCAGAGTGTGAAGACAACAATAGTCCTCGCCCAACTAAACACAAAAAAGTCAAGGCACAACTGCAGAGCAACGAGGGAACTAAGACAGTCCCCCTTGACCTCGCAACTCCCAAGCAAACTGTCTTGATCAACGAAGACCTTTCACCAAACGAAGAAGCAAGACTTCTCTCCTGTCTCAACCGTAACAAGGACGTCTTCGCCTGGTCCGCTCTAGACCTAGTTGGGGTCAGTCGCACCATCATCGAACATAGTCTGGGCATCGACCCCTCTGTGCGCCCAAAGAAGCAGCGGTTAAAAAAATGTCCGACGAGAAAACAGAAGCAACGAAAGCCGCGGTGCACCGTTTATTAGAAGCAAAGATTATCGAACCAATAGCTTACTCCACCTAGTTCACCAAATCATCATGGTTCAGAAGAAAAATGGTAAATGGCGAATGTGCATCGATTTCACCAACCTCAACAAAGCCTGCCCCAAGGATAACTTTCCTCTACCACGAATCGACATGATCATCGATTCCGTAGCTGGCTGCGAAGTCATGTCTCTCCTAGATTGCTTCTCAGGTTACCATCAAATCTACATGAAAGAGGAGGACAAGGCTAGCACAAGTTTCATTACACCCTTCAGCACGTTCTACTTCGTGCAGATGCCCGAAGGGCTCAAAAACGCTGGCTCAACCTTCTCCCGTCTCACCAAAAAGATTCTTGAGCACCAGATGGGTCGCAACATCTTCACATATGTTGACGATATAGTTGTTGCGAGCAAAAACAAAGATGATCACCTTTCAGATCTTGTAGAAACATTCGCTAACATGTGCGAAGCCCGACTCTGGCTGAACCCATAAAAATGCATCTTTGGTGTACGCCAAAAAATACTCGATTAGCTCGTATCGCACAGAGGAATTGAAGCCAATCCAAGCAAAAATTTGGCTATCATGGATATGGCACCGCCACAATCCACCAAAGACATCCAACGGTTGACAGGCAGATTGGCTGCACTGAACAGATTTATCTTGCGATCCGCCGAGCGAAGCCTTCCGTTTCTCAAAACGTTACGCGGTGCCAAAGACTTCGCTTGGGGCCCAGAACAAGCTACTGCCTTCGAGTCTCTGAAGCAATATCTATCCGACCTTGCAACATTATCAAGTCTAGACCTAGCACTACCCCTAGTACTATACATCGCAGCTTCACCCAGTGCGGTCAGCGCAGCCTTAGTCCAAGAAAAGACCAGAGAGGGAAAGACTCACCAATGCCCAGTATATTTTGTCTCTGAAGTCCTCACAAGCTCAAAGTGCAACATGACTGTCGGTACCCTAAATCAAGGGTACCCTCTCCTACAGCATGAAGACACCGCACCCATGCAACGTCTCCTAGCCACACGAAGGACCGCGCCTGACCCCACCGGATGGGCAGGCCAAAGGGTGTCACGTGGCAAAGAAAGACGCCACACCTCAGTAAGTCCGGACCCCCATAGAAGGACACCAGACCCCTATATACATACAAGTCCGGAGCCTTCGGGTAAGACCGAACTCCAGCAGGGTCCCAGAACGAGAAGGACCCTGGTGTGTGCAGGGGTCCGGTGCTGACACGTGTGCGGGCCTTGCCCTCCACTTCCCGATCTGGCAGAGACCCGCTGCTTGTGGCCCATGACATAAGATACCGGGTCAAACCTGACGAGAAGTCGTGCAGCCCCTGCATTTATTGAGGAAAAGACGCGCCGCCTGCCACTGCATAGACGGGCGACGTGCCCTCTCAGCATTTAATGCGTCCCATCCCATCCGCTAGCAGGCGACGTCAAGGTCATCTAGCAGGCGGCGCGCCTGCTGGGTCTACTGACGAATAGTGCGTCCGTGCCGAGCGGCACGCTACACTCATCTTCTCTTTCGCAAGAAGCTTCCCCTGCACGCCAAGGATACGCAGACCTCGGGCGCCAGGGCACAAGAACATTGCCTCGGCAGCAGACATTAGAGGATCCAAGCACTATATTCTTTGTCCCTGGGCCCACATGTCGGGGCCCAGTCCTTTTGTGCATGCCCCCCTTTAGCTATAAAAGGGGAGGCATACGACGTTACAAAGGGAGGCTCTCAGACCTAGCTTTAGGCAGACACTCATAAGTTCATACAAGCTCTCAAGCAATACATCACACAATGGAGTAGGGTATTACGCTCCAGCGGCCCGAACCACTCTAAACCCTCGCGTGCTCTCGTGTGTTGATCCACCAGCCTCATAGCAAGCAAAACGCTTAGGCCCCTCCTCATCTTAGGATTTAGGGCGGGTGCACTTCGCCACCCGGCCGGGGATTTCCTCTCCGACATTTGGCGCGCCAGGTAGGGGGCTAGGCTTCGAGTTTTTGCTTGTTTTCTCGCTCAGCATGATGGTGCGGATCATCGAGCACCACGCCGAAACTTAGGAGGATTTCGTGATGGAGCAAGAGGTTGCATCCTCCACGCCACGAGTGCCCGACCGCCCCGACTCTGGGACTGCTGTTGTACACGCCGTGCAGCAGCACACGCCAGCGCAGGCGTCCCGGACTCCGTCGAGGGCAGCGCCTACGGCGCTGTATGCGGCCAGAGAGTTGCTACGCCACCCCCTAGCTCCACGGCATCACCGGGGGCCATGAAGCAGTGGCGCGACGACGTCGACCGGCTTCTCGGCATGGCGCATTCTACTTCGACCAGGTCGAGGCCTCGGTCATCCCGGCGCCAACGCGAGGCGACGGCATCTGTGCGCTCGCCCTCCGTAAGGGGTGCACAGACCGACGACCTCCGGGCGGAGCTCAACCGTAGGCGTACGGGAGAAGACGCCCGGGTCTCCTTGGAAAGGGCGCGCGAGCGCCGCCAAAACATCGATGGTCGCGACCTCGGTCAGGACTTCGCTGCGGTAGCACCACAGACACCAATGGGCACCCGGTCCCTAACGGGTGTCCCCTTGGCCGGCGTAGGCTGCGCCGCACTAGCGGATCATCTTCGTGCGGCGTCCTGGCCACCCAAGTTCCGGCCGCACCTGCCGGAAAAATATGATGGAACGTCAAACCCGCCAGAGTTCTTGCAGGTGTATGTTACCACCATCACGACAGCAGGTGGAAACACCACTGTGATGGCAACATACTTTGATGTGGCCTTGTCTGGACCTGCCCGGACCAGGCTCATGAACCTAACCCCGGGATTAGTCTACTCCTGGGAAGAACTCTATGCGTGGTTCGTGGTGAACTTCGCCAGTGCTTACCAGCAGCACGGTGTGGAGGCCCACCTCCATGCAGTGAGGTAGGAGCCTGGGGAAACCCTCGGAAGTTCATCTCCCGCTTCACCAAGGTACGAGGTACGATACCTCGTATTTATGATGCTTCTATCATCACGGCCTTCCGACAGGGAGTACGTGATGAAAAAATGTTGGAGAAATTGGCCACACATGACATGGGAACTGTCCCCATGCTCTTCGCTCTGGCCAACAAATGCGCCAGAGCTGCCGAGGGCCGTGCATGGCACTCGGCCCCACAAACTGGAGCTGCCCAGTCGGCTGGCTCGGGGGCCATCCTCCGGGACGGAACGAAGAAAAAGAAGAAGGACCACGACTACCAGAAGCCGCGGTCCACCGCTCTGGTGGTCGCGGCAGCGACCGGAGGCCGGGGCGACCGCAACAAACGCCCGCGACCGCAGAAGGGTAGCAGCGGTTCATGCCCTGTGCACCCGCATGGTCACCACAGCGCCGCGGAGTGTCGCGAGATCATTGACCTCGCAAAACGCGTCAGCGAGTGGCACGAACAGTCCTCCAAAGACGGCTCCCTGCCTCGCCGCCGGCCCGACAAAGAAAAGGTGGACGACGGCGAGGTGGCCGCGGCTGAACGGGACCTCGGGTATCAGTCGCCCGAGGGGGACCTAAAGGATATCTTCGTCGGAGGCTCCTACTCTGGTGAAGACAACTAGACGGACTTCAGGGGAACTCCGTATCCCCCAATCTATGAAGCTGAAGCACGCCTTCCTCTGGAGGCCCTTCCGGACCCCCCACGGGCCCGAGCTGCAGACAGGTACATGCAGAAGTGATCACAGCCAAAGACAAGGGCTCCCGGGTCAAATGCAGACAGGAACCCTAGGTCGGGGCTTAGCCCTGGCGCTAGAAGGAGGGCCATACCAAGAGGTGCTCCGCAACTCTCCCCCAGCTGGGAAGGACCCTTCAAGGTAACAGGAGTGCACCGACCCAGGGGCAACCATCTAGCTATGACTGGAGGAGTACCTTACCCCGATGCCCAATATCTCCGTAAGTTCTATCCATAGAGCAAGACTAAGGGGTCGAGTCTGTTTCCTTTTTTGTAACTAAATGACGCATACGTGTATGATAACCCGGTGGGGTCTGTCCCCATGAACCCGGACTATTGGTCTGCACACATGCACGACAAGTTATGAAAAAGAAACAACCCCCCTCAGTCGTGCTCTTGTGATAGTTCCATCTTGCTGGTCCCACCTTGCAGTCTTTCAGATAATACCTTTCAGCTAACCCACCCGTACGGTTTCCATCTGTCTGACATGGCGACATCCGAATTGAACAGCCAGGCTTGCAGTTTAGGGCCCCTGACACGAAAGTGGGGAGGTCCGACAGCCTGGGGGCCGGCTCTAGAAAACGGGACCCCATTCCATAGGGTAGTCTGGAGCCCGTGTAGTCGCTCAGCCAGGTCCTGTACCGTGGGCCTACATGCTCCACCACCCCGTGACGGGAACTTAGTATCTAGAGCTATAAGTCCTGCGGGTCCGACAACCTCGGGACCAAAGCTAGAGAATGGACATTAGTCTCCTGGGGTGGTCCGGAGCCCGTGCAGCCGCTCAGCCTGGTCCCGTACCGTGAGCCTGCATGCTCCACCACCCCATGACAGGTGTCCTAGTATCTAGAACCGCGACCCAAGGGGGTCCGGACATGCAACTTGGCCACCCGGACTAAAACCTATAGGTCCGGAGCATGCATCAAAGGACGAATAATGTCAGACGGAGAACCCTATGAGGTGTACTACTAATGCTTCCTAGCTAAAAGTTGTGTACAGATCCAGATCCCGGCGAGTTTGCCTCCCGAGGATTGTTGATGACCTTTTCAGAAACGCTGGTATCCAACCTCAACACACCAAGCCTGCATCCTAGGCGGGGGGGCCAGGTACTAAGGAGGAGTCAACAACATCGCACACAACAGGAACGGGCGTTACACAGATAAGTGTTAAATGCTGCTTAGAAGACAATATTTATTTCTTTACAAAAACAAGGAAAGGCCTGGGGGCCAGTTCTAAAGAAATGGATGCCCGTTCCATAGGGTGGTCCGGAGCCTGTGTGGCCGGTTAGCCTGGTTCTGTACCCAAAACCCTGCACACTCCACCACCCCGTGGCAGGTGTCCTAGTATTTAAAACTAAAGTCATGTGCTTCCAACAACCTAGAGGTCCGGCTCTGAAGAACAGGCACTTCTCCCCCGAATGCTGGAGGAAGAAGCGGACCGCCAGCCCGCGCGGAAGGGGAAGCTCCCACTCGGCTCGCCCTCCTCCCCAGCGCGGATGATGAACATCCTTGAAGCTGAGGGCAGGGGGGAGGCCGCAGCCCGGCTCGCTTCTCTCCATCACATGGCTGGTAGTACGTCATCCTTATGGATGACCACCGGCCGGAGGTTGCGACTGGGCTGCGTGATGAAAATCCTTGAAGCCGAATAATGGTGGAAGGATACCAACTCCCAGGGGGTTGCACCCCTCCAACAGCAGCAAGAAGAAAACAAGACCAGCGACACCACCACGAGCGCGCGCTCTCCGACGGTGAAGTCGCCGGAAGGGATGACCTTGACGCGAATCCCACCAGGGAACACCGGCGCACCCCATCTGGAGGCCCGGAAGGCGAAAGGGCGCGGTGGTCGCAAGGGGAGCGAGGCATGTCTACTGCCCGGGGGATCGACCCCTTTTTAAAGGCAGATCCCCCCACTCGCGCCCTTGAAGCGTTACGGGTGAAGTCTCCCCCAGCGTACACCAAGGATCCCACCTTATGACACGGGGCTAGGCCCCACATGTCATACAGACCAACCCTAAGAAGGAGCGTGCAACTGCCGTGCGGTTACATGCTTCTCCATTTTCGGGGCAACCAGCGGTCAGGAAGGTGAACCACCGCACATAGGGTATGCAACTGCACCACGGTTAGGCGTCCCTTCGTCTTTGCCGCACCCAGCGGTCAAAGAGGCAAATCGCCGCGCAAGAAGCGTACAACCGTCCCACAGCTGTGCGCTCCCTCAGCTCCGCCACAACTGGCGGTCCAACTCAGGGGCCTAGGCCCACACGCCATGTAACCGGCGCGCCGGTTACCGTGTGCAAATAAACCGCACCGCCGCCTGTGCCAATGCCACGTCTTCTCGGGACTGTCACGGGAGTCTAAAAAGGTAAAATTTTCAGAACCAGTGCAGCGACTCGAGGCAGCCCCGCGCATGGCCCAACAACGCCGTTAAGTACGACAGTCACGGGTCAGTCAGCCGTGGGAATAGGCACGGCAGTTGGCGTGGTCATAGGCGGGCCGGCAGTAATTGCAGCAACAGGCGCACAGAAGCAGCGGTCCAACCGCCAATCAGACTCTGGTCCCACCTGCAGGCTCGCATCATCCCCTGAGCAGGACCGGGGGCCACTGTCGGTACCCTAAATCAGGGGTACCCTCTCCTACAGCATGAAGACACCGCACCCATGCGACGTCTCCTAGCCACGCGAAGGACCGCGCCTGACCCCACCGGATGGGCAGGCCAAAGGGCGCCACGTGGCAAAGAAAGACGCCACACCTCAGTAAGTCCGGACCCCCACAGAAGGACACCGGACCCCTATATACATACAAGTGCGGATCCTCCAGGTAAGACCGAACTCCAGCAGGGTCCCGGAACGAGAAGGACCCTGGTGTGTGCAGGGGTCCGGTGCTGACACGTGTGTGGGCCTTGCCCTCCACTTCCCGCTCAGGCGGAGACCCGCTGCTTGTGGCCCATGACATAAGCTACCGGGCCGAACCTGACGAGAAGTCGTGCAGCCCCTGTATTTATTGAGGAAAGGACGTGTCCCCTGCCACTGCGCTGACGGGCGACGTGCCCTCTCAGCATTTAATGCGTCCCGTCCCATCCGCTGGCAGGCGGCGTCAAGGTCATCCAGCAGGCGGCGCGCCTGCTGGGTCTGCTGACGAACAATGCGCCCATGCCGAGCGGCGCGCTACACTCATCTTCTCTTCCGCAAGAAGCTTCCCCTGCACGCCAAGGATACGCAGACCTCGGGCGCCAGGGCACAAGAAGATTGCCTCGGCAACAGACATTAGAGGATCCAAGCACTATATTCTTTATGTCCGTGGGCCCACATGTTGGGGCCCAGTCCTTTTGTGCATGCCCCCCTTCAGCTATAAAAGGGGAGGCATACGACGTTACAAAGGGAGGCTCTCAGACCTAGCTTTAGGCAGACACTCATAAGTTCATACAAGCTCCCAAGCAATACATCACACAGTGGAGTAAGGCATTATGCTCCGGCGGCCCGAACCACTCTAAACCCTCGGGTGCTCTCGTGTGTTGATCCACCAGCCTCGTAGCAAGCAAAACGCTTAGGCCCCTCCTCATCTTAGGATTTAGGACGGGTGCACTCTGCCACCCGGCCGGGGATTTAATGACAGAGCTGGAAAATATAGCATACATGGTCATAATGGCTTCGTGCAAGCTGAGACACTACTTAGAAGCACACAAAGTACGAATCACTTCTGATAGGGGTCTCGGAGAGTTGTGGAATCCGGAGGCATCCGCCCGAATAGCCAAATGGGCGGCGGAACTCTCTGGTTATAACGTCACCTTCGAGCCCAGAACAGCAATTAAATCACAGGTTTTGGCCGATTTCATCGTAGAATGGACAGGACCTTCAAAACTACCGCAATTCCATATAGAAACCGTTTAGACCATCCACTGTGATGGGGCATGGTGTCACACAGGCGCCGGCGCTGCAGCAATCATTACCTCACCCGCTGTGGTGGAACTACCCGAATTATTCCAACTTAAGTGCCTAAGTCTCGCCTCAGAGGCTAGACCATACTTAAATGGGAATAACTCGTCATTCCCTCGGATCTAGTCCGACGAGGCCACTGACAGGATCAAGTACCACAGTCTCACTCGATGGTGAGTCACAGAGCAAATGCAATAAAGCATAAAACCATACATCAAAGAGTATTAAACTTATTACAACATCATCGGAGTTTTAGCAAAAGTAGTCATCATTGTTCGAAGTGCAGCGGAATAAAACTAACGATAATTAAACAGAGAGATGGGGAAGCCTGTCCCATCACTCCTCATGCTCCTCCTCAGCCGAGGCAGGGTCCCACTCGACAATCCAACCCGGTGGCAAGATGGACTGCCAAGTCACTCCAGCAACCATGTCCTCCAGAGAACCTGAAAAATTATGCCACAAGCAAGGCTGAGTATACTAATACTCAGCTAGACTTACCCAGTGTGAGGAGTCTACTCCTCTACCTCTAGACATGCAGCTGTTTGGCTGTGGGGTTTGGTTGCCAAAAGCACTAGCTGAGTTTATAAATCAAGTTTTAGCTTTGTCAAGTTTTAGTGTCTCTCTTAAGACAAAATGTGTACTATCTACTCATTCATGGTATCAAGCAACTTAGCAAACAACATCTTTTGTCACATCATCACATTTCCACTTGTTACTCAATGTAGCAGCATTTATCAAGCAGTCTCATTAGTTGCGAGAAGCAGACAATTCTAATCGAGTTTTTATCCTTGCAAGGTAAACCTAAACACACGACGTGGCGAGGCACTCTCCGTCCCCACACACATCAACAGTCCCCATCAATCCCATGGCAACAAATCAGGGCTCACCGCCTTGGCGTACAATGCCTCACTGACCCTGACTGCCGTCGTGCAGTGACCGCACTTGTACCCACCATAACCGGAATGGGAGACCACGTCTCAGGTCGCGTGAGGGGTAAAGTCTGCGGGCAGGTTCACTAAGGTACTAGGCTTACCGATTTACCATATTTCTTGGCATATGTTTAGTACGTTCAAACGCTTGCCTCATGGTACCACACCATAATCCTTATTCAAATTTTTATCCCGTAGACAACCAATCCCCATGGATTGTTGCCCACAAACCAACCTCGTTATGATATGAAAGTGAGTACAACAAATTCCTGACCTCGCGCGAGTGCTAGTAAAAATCACTCGACTTCTACCGAGATCCCTAAATTAGTAAAGCAGCTACTCGACCTAGCATACTAGTATCCATCACAAAAGGATTCCTGCGATCATGCAACTAGGGTTTCAAACAACTCATACACTTTAGTGCACATTCAATCCTACAATCATTAAGTGTAGTAAAATAGCATAATAATTAGGTTATGCATAAAACTGGGGCTTGCCTTCCAAAGCTGGGGTAGGCAGATCCTCTGGTGCAGGCTCTGGTGCTGGATCCGGGGCTACCTCCTGAGCAGCTCCTTGCTCCGGCACGAGGATGTAATCTCTGTCAGCGAGGTTGCAATCTATCGAATGTAATGAGTAAGAATATGTATGCCATAATTATGCAGGATTTTGTAAACATTATGCTAAGTGAAGGAAAACTAAGTCAGTTAGTAACTTAGGGTTTCTTGGTCATACGTGGCTCTTTAGTGGTGTATGCTTATCAGTTTAGGTTTGGGTTTTACCCAGGGATAAGCATAGTGGATTGTATTTCCCTTAGATATTTCAGTGGGCAATTTAAAAAGGGTTTTGTTGGTTGGGTTAGGGTGACATTTAATCTCCACTATTAATTTCCCTTTTTCATTTTCTATTTATGAATTCTAGTGTGGGTTTAAACTACAACAGTGGTTTAACTTTTTCCAAAAATTCTGTAAAAATTACAGTGGGTTACTATTGGTCATTATAGTCTGTCCTATGAATTTGAGGTCCAGAATAAAAAGAGTATGCCCTGGACAAAAATAACAAAAGTTGGGCAAAGGGGTCACTTTGCACTACAACTCTTAACTAGGTGTGGGTTCTCTCCTAAGGGTTATTTTTGCTGGTATCTAACAGAAATAACATGTTTCTGTGCCAAAAATCACAGAAGGTTATTCGGTGGTTATTTAGTTGTGATTTTCTAAAGTTTAATGTCAAAAAAGCACTTTCTACTATCTTGTTATTTGAAAAATGTCAAACAACAGATTTTATATTCTTCCTATATATGTTCTTAATAACAAAACATTAGTTATCCCAAAGTTTGAGGTGTTTTCTCTTTAGGGTTATTTTTCTAGGGTTTTTCTAAGTTTTCCTTGTTTTCCTAAAGTAAAAGGTATCCCATTTATTTTGTACTAAACAAGGGTATAATAAATTTTTCTAGTGAACTCTACTGAATAAGCAAACTAACAAAAATGTGTGTAATTCCTGGTGCTTTATTTAAACCTCCATTAATATTTTCTCTTACTTTAGGCTAAAAAGGATTTAAATGGGAAACTCTACCTTAACTTGGTGTACATAGGGGTTTATTATTTTTAAACAGGTTAGAAAGGGCTTAAGTACTTCTCCAAATTTTCTTAACCTCAGCCTAACAGTATAACTATTTTTCCTTCTATTATTTAGCTTTTGGTCAAATCAAGATTTAAATCCTAACTTTAAGGTTTTCAGCAGCACTTAGGGGTTTTATATTTTTCATAAGTGGTTTATATTATTTAGGATCTCGCAAAATTGGTTTGACTTGATTTGGTTGAATAAAATTGAAGTTATGAATTTTACAAGCTCCGTTTGCATTTAAATTAGAAATATTAAAAGGTTTCCTGGAAAAACAGTTTACACCGAGGACCCTGGGTTTAATCCAAATCAACCCACTCAAATCTACCCCTGCGCCACTATTCCCCTGAGTCACTGACAGCGCACAAAACCCCCTAGCCTTTTCTTCTTCTCCCCCGCGGTCCCTTCCCTGGTTTAAACAGTACCCGCAGAAAAGAAAAGGGCGGCGCGGCTTACCGGCGGCGAGGGGCGGGGTTGGCTCCGGGAGGTCCTGGCGGTCACAGCGGTGTACGGCTCGACGGCGGAGGTGGCCGGAATCGTCCGGTCCACGTGCGCAGGCGGGGGATCTTGTCGACGGCGGGTGTTCCGGCTGAACCACGGCGATCTAGTTCAATGAAATGGCACGATGAGCTCCACGGGGTGACGTAGAGGCTATGTGCATAAGGAATCGAAGAATGGGGTAGAGATTTACCTGGTCTACGTTCACCGGCGATCGGGCGAAGTCCGGCGACCGTGGACTGGCTTCTCCGGCGAAGCAAAGTCCGATTCCTTGCTCGGAGAGCTTCACCGAGGCGTACACAGTCTCTTCCAAGGGTCGGGCGTGGCTAGGAAAGGCTCTGTTGGCCGGTCTACGATGGCAGGGGCTCGGGTGGCCGCAGGCACGCCGTGCACGAGGCAAACGCCGGTGGTTTCGGACTCCGGTGAGGTCGAGCGTGCGCGGAGGAGTACGGTCGACGCCTGAGGGTGATTTATAGGCGCGGGCGGGAGTAGGAGACGCGGGCACGGCTTGGCGTGGCGCGGGGCGCGCGGGGTCGGGTGCGGGCGTGCTCTGGCGCGCCTAGAATGCGTCGAACACGTGGAGGTGTTCTTCTGCCCATGTTCAAAAGCTTGCTGAAATCGCAAACGTGCGAATCTTGGCAAAAATCCGGCGCAGACCTCTTCCTAGCACCTATGGCTATCTCTTGTATGTGAGTTCCAAGGGAAGATAAGCCCTAGGTCAGAAGATATGCGGACGCCAAATCTGGCTTGTCTCCCTGCCCACTTCGCGACAAAAGTGATGCCAAGACATGTCAAATGAGTTTGACTTGGGTTCAAATTTTTCCAGGGGTGCCTTAGGTGGTTTGGCACATTTTTGGTATTCAGACCAAGTGGTTTCGGTGCCATTTACTAAGTGAACATGTCTGATCTTTAGATTAGGGTTAAAATTTGACTTAGAGAGAATTAGAGAGCTCTAGCTCTCTCTCTATTTAAGGAATGGATTTGGGGTTTCTTAAGGGGTCTTTTTGCAATGTTCCCTCTCTATATTTGTAGATTAATATGTTACTTAACTTTGGCCAAAGGTTAGGTCATGATTTGCACATTTGCTTAATCTCCCCCCCCCCTTTACCAGGGTTTTGGGAGTTAAGAGCTTAAGAAGGGTCTAGGGTTTAATCTTCTCTTGCCCAAGGTGATAATTGCATAAATGCTTGGGTAATGCTTTTGGTCATTCACATTCTTGGGTAAAACATGGTCTCCAAAGTTTTTATGCTCTTCTTCTTAAGTTTCTTCCACATGTGATCACAGTCATTAGTGCATAGATGTGTCATGGCCCTAGTAACACCTGGGGTGTTACAGCCCTCCCCCTTAAAGGAATCTCGCCCCGAGATTTTAGGTAGAGTCCTCTGGTGGGGTGCTATGAAGGCGCGTTGGTGCGTTGTTCCTTCTTTTACTCAAGTTTCTCTAGTTAACTGCTCTTCGAATGTCATTCTCTTTGCGACTTCAGAATGAAGTCCTTTTTAAGTCATTTCTAAAGCTTACACTACCTTTAACATCTAAGTTTTTCTTATATTTAGATTCAAAGGGTAGGTGGGGGTGGGGTTTTGGGTTACGTACCGACTCCTTTGGGCAAAAAGTCGGGGAAGCGAGAACGTAGAAAATCCTCCGTCTCCCAGGTAGCTTCTTCTACTGAATGGTGACTCCACTGAACCTTATACATTCTGATCGACCTTGCCCGCGTTGATCTCTCTTTCTAATCCAATACCTTGACGGGGTACTCTTGATAGGACAGGTCTGGTTCTATCTCAATTTCTGGTTTAGGTAGCACTTTAGTGGGTAAGCGGACACATTTTCACAGCTGAGATACATGGAACACATCATGAACAGCTGACATGTGTGGTGGTAACTTCAATTGATATGCTACTGGTCCACAAGTTTCCTTGATCTCGTAGGGCCCAATGTAGCGAGGAGCTAACTTGCCCTTGATTCCAAATCTCTGGACACCTTTGGTGGGTGACACCTTAAGATAAACATGATCTCCCACATTAAACTACAGAGGCTTCCTCCTCTTGTCATGATAGCTCTTTTGCCTGGCCTGAGCAGCTTCTAGGTTCTTCGTAATAACTCTGACCATTTCCTCTGCTTCAAGTACCAAATCTGGCCCAAATATTTCCCTCTCTCCTGCTTGAGACCAATTCAGCGGGGTCCTACACCTTCTCCCATACAAGGCTTCAAAAGGTGCCATCTTTAGACTGGATTGGTAGCTGTTATTATAAGAAAACTCTGCCAAAGAAAGACACTTGTCCCAATCCTTTCCATAGTGTAGCACACATGCCCTCAACATGTCTTCCAAAATCTGATTTACCCTTTCTGTCTGGCCATCTGTTTGAGGATGGTATGCTGAGCTTCGTATTACATGGGTTCCAAGTGATTCTTGTAATTGTTCCCAAAATCGTGCCACGAAGGGTGCTCCTCTGTCCGATACTATAGTCCTTGGTATTCCATGCAAACGAATTATCTGGTCAATGTAGATTTCTGCATACCTTTCCGTTCTGTGGGTGGTGTGTACCGGCAAGAAATGAGTTGTCTTGGTCAATCTGTCCACAATGACCCAAATGGAATCATGGTGCCGGGAGGTATTGGGCAATCCCACGATAAAGTCCATGCAAATGTCCTCCCATTTCCAAGATGGTATGGAAAGGGGTTGCAAAGGGCCTGCTGCCTTCAAATGACTGGCCTTGATTCTCTGGCAGGTGTCACATTCGGATATGTACTTAGCAATTTCCCTCTTCATTCTGGTCCACCAGTATAAGGATCTGAGATCATGATACATCTTGTTGCTGCCGGGGTGCATGGAGAATTTTGAAAGGTGAGCTTCATCCAATATCTTCTTTCTGAGCTCAGGGACCTTGAGAACAACCAATCGATCTCCAAACCATAAGATTCCTTTGCTGTTCTGCCGGAAGCATTTGTATTTTTCTGCTCTCTGCTTGATCATTTCCTTAATTACCTGAACACCCTTGTCTTCAATCTGTGCCCTGACTATCTGCTCTTGTAGTGTGGGCTCCACCAAGATATAATTTAAATCACCTGAAGAGACTACTTCCAGGTTCAGCTTGCACAACTCATCACACAGGGTGGTGACTCTTGCATCCATGTTCATACAATTGCACTGGGCCTTTCTACTCAAGGCATCCACCACAACATTGGCCTTGCAAGGATGGTAATGCACTTCCAAATCGTAGTCCTTGATTAGTTCTAACCATCTTCTCTGCCTCATATTTAGATCTGCCTGAGTGAAAATGTATTTGAGACTCTTATGATCAGTGTAAATGTTACAGTGAGCTCCAATCAAGTAATGTCTCTATATCTTGAGAGCATGAACCACAACTGCTAATTCCAGATCATGTGTGGGGTAGTTCTGCTCATGAGGTCTGAGTGCTCGGGAGGCATAAGCAATTACTCTATTATCTTGCATTAAGACACATCCCAAACCCGTAAGCGAAGCATCGCAGTACACTTCAAAGTGCTTGGTGTTGTCCGGTTGAGCTAGCACTAGGGCTGTTATCAAGTGCTGCCTTAGTGTATGGAAGGCATCTTCACACTTCTGGCTCCAATTATACTTGACTCCCTTCTTCAACAGTTCAGTCATTGGCTTGGCAATTCTGGAGAAATCCGGAATGAATCGTCGATAATACCCTGCCAATCCCAGAAAACTCCGAATCTGCCTCACCGTAGTCGGGGGTTTCCAATCCATTACCTCTTGTACCTTCTAAGGATCCACTGATATCCCATCCTGAGAAATTGTGTGACCCAAGAATTTAATTTCCTTCAGCCAGAATTCACATTTGGACAAGTTGGCATACAACTGATGGCCGCGCAGTCTCTGAAGTACTGTATGCAAATGTTTAGTGTGCTCGGCTTCATTCTTGGAATAAACCAGAATATCATCAATGAAAACGACCACGAATTTGTCCAGCTCTGGCATGAATACTAAGTTCATTAGGTACATGAAATAATCCAGGGCATTGGTCAGCCCAAAAGACATCACCAAGAACTCATAGAGCCCATATCTGGTAGAGAAAGCAGTCTTCGGAATATCACTGGCACGGATCTTGATCTGATGGTAGCCCGAGCGAAGGTCTATCTTGGAGAACACTTTGGCTCCCACCAACTGATCAAACAAAACATCAATGCGGGGCAGTGGGTATTTGTTTTTTATGGTCACCGCATTGAGAGGGCGGTAATCGACACACATTCTCAGACTTTCATCCTTCTTCTTCACAAACAAGGCTGGGCATCCCCAAGGTGAAGTACTTGGGCGAATGAACCCCTTGTCCAACAACTCTTGCAGTTGCTTCTTCAATTCTTCCAATTCTGCTGGAGGCATTCTATAGGGTCTCTTGGAGGTAGGAGCAGTTCCGGGTTGCAATTCAATTGCGAACTCAATGTCTCTATCAGGTGGCATCCCTGGCAATTCATCCGGAAAAACATCTGGGTAGTCACAGACTACTGGGATCCTTTCTACTGGGGATTCTATCATAACGAAGGCACAAGAACGGGTACAACCCTGGTCGGGCAAACACAATGTGGTTTCACCACAAGTCGGTGAGTGCACCTCAATGGCCCTAGCTGCAATATCAATAACTGCCTGATGTCGTTAACCAGTCAGTTCCCAATATGATATCCACGCTATGCAAACCCAATATGAGGAGGGTGGTTTTAATTATTAGACTACCAAACTTTATGGGCACATGTCTGTTGATTTGGTAGGTGGCAACCCTGCCTCCTAGTGTTGAAATTGTAATACCCCCATCGGTGTGGTGAAAAGGTAATTGGCACTTGGCACTAAATTTGGCAATGATAAAACTGTGTGATGCACCCGAATCAAAAAGAATAATAGCAGGATAATTCAAAACTGAAAATATACCAGTCATGACGGGTGCTCCCTCTGGAATATCAGCCATGGTGGTGAAGTTCAGCCTGCCTTGCCTCACTTGCACCTTCTGCCTCTTTCCTTGGTTCTGATTAACATTTTGTCCCTGCCTCTGCTGGTTTCTGGGGCAATTCTTGGCATAATGTCCGGTGTTACCACAAGTGAAACACTTGTTGTCATTCACCTGACGATATTGCTGCTGCTGTTGATTGTTCATCTGAGCTGGAAACTGGGTGCGGTTGGGTGCCTGCTGCTGCTGCTGTGGTCGGATCACCCAACGTCCTTGCTGCTGCTGAGGTCCTCTGTTCTGAGGGTCAGACACAATCCTGAAGCGTTGTGGCTGAGCTGAGGTCCTGCCACAGTGGTCTTCCTCTTCTTCTCTGCTTGACAAGCTGTAATACAATCCTCCTGAGAAATAGCCATGTTGACTAACTCATTATAGCTGTTGGCCCTGACTGTGTTGAGACGGTCGCGGAGCTTAGTGCTGAGCCCCCTCCTGAACCTGTCCCTCTTCTTCTCGTCCGTGTCTGCATGATACCCAGCATACTGGCACAGGTCATTGAAGGCCTGAGCATACTGTAACACTGTCCGGTTTCCCTGAGTGAGTGCCAGAAACTCGTTGAGCTTTCGGTCCATAATGCCTGCTGGTATATGGTGCCCCCTGAAAGCTGCCTTGAACTCTCTCCATTCCACCTCTCGGTCCTCTGGCTGCATAGCAAGAAAATGATCCCACCATGTTCGCGCGGGTCCGCGAAGCTGCTGGGTGGCGAACCTAACCTTAGTGACCTCTGAACAAACTCCATGGAGTAGCGGGAATTTAGATTCCACTACTCTCAACCATACATCTGCATCAAGTGGGTCCTCTGCCCTGGTGAACAATGGTGGCTAGGTACTGAGGAACTCCTGGTAGGTGGCTGCCGCGGGGTGACGCTGATGATCACCACCACCATAGTGCTGAGGTGGTGGCTGACGCTGAGTTAGCTGTCTCAAGATCTCATTCTGCTGAGCCATTAGCTCCTGCAGGGTAGGAGGCGGTGGCGGTGGTGGAGAAACGCGCTCATTTTGACCACGACGCGCTCTCCTGGCCATCTGAAAAATCACATATATTTTCAATAACACAACTTTGAGGTTCAAGGTTCAATCGCGGTGAAAGAGTCAAAAGGCGAAACCGATAGATTCTTACATAATCATAAAATATTTCACATGGCATAAACTTTTCTTCTTAAATTAAGACTGACATCATTCATCAACCATGCTTCCAAAAGAGTTCATCGCGATTACATCAATACCCCAAAAGACTCAACTCTATCTAGCCTAGTACCCTGAGGGTGCAAAAGCTAAGCTAGCTTCGAGGAGTTCTACCATCACCGACTTCTAACTCTATCCCTGCAACCTAGTGAGCAAACGAGGCAACACTCGACTCGGGGGAAGGTGGTCTCCCTGAGCCAGTAGTGTCCAAGCTGGAGGCAGGCTCCTCGCCTCCCTCGATGTCGACATCCTCGTTGGCCTCCATGTCCTGGATCTCCTGGTGATGCATATCCAGGTGCTCGTTAGCCTCCGCAAGCTGCTGCTGAGTGTTGATAAGCTGATCCTCGAGAACCTCGATGGTGTTCTCCCTCGTTCCCACTAGTTCCTCAAGCTCTTGGATCTCATTTGACAGTTGCTCCACCTGTAAGTCCTTTTCCACCATCTCAGTGGACAAGTCAACCACAAACTCCTCTCTGTTATCCAAGGTGATCTTAGTTGCCTCCAACAACGCCATCAGATGGGACATTGCCTCACCACGCATCACTAGCAGACGATACAGGGCATTCATGCAACGCACCGTCAAGTGAGCAGTCAGACCTGGGTAGATAGCCCAGATGTCCTTGGCATGCTCCACTCGGTCCTTCCACATTGGGTCGTCCTCCCTCTCAGCGGGGAACAAGCCAATGGGGTCAGTGGACAACTCCAAGGGGTGGAATCCGCAGAAAGTGGTCAGTCCGTGAAGAGCAATCGCCTCGATCGTATCCTCAGCCCGGTATCCAAAGGACTCAGAGTCCAGCGAACGCCAGCCTCGCTGCAGGGGATGAGGCTCCAGGGTCATCCTCACCCTACAGCGGGGCACTCGGTGCTTCTCGAACTGCTGCACCGCGTACTGAGGAGGCGTCGTGTAACCGGCCCCCTGAAGCACCTCCCACAAAATACGGGGAAAACCCTCTCGTGCAAGCCCGTCAGTGTGGGACTGTGCATTCCCTTCGTCCGAGGATCCGTGAGAAGTCATCTGTGTACGGTTAAGCGTAAGTAAAAGAAAAGGAATTATAAAAAGAAAAGGGATCGCAACTCAGCCTCTCTATAACTACGACAATGGTACTGGGGTACGTAGTTTGTCATCATTTTGTATTAAAGTTCTTACCCAATTATTAAATAATTTAATTAAGGATGCATGCATGCTTGTCCTAAAACAACCTCACATTAACTTAGAGGGAATAGGAAGGAACTACCATCCCTTATAGTAGCCGGTAGGGCTTACTCATATAGCCACCTAGCTACCCCCCTATTATCCTAAGGCTTCATGTCCTAGGTCTATCCTTATCGTCCTAACGATCTATCCAACATTTGTTTCTAACCAGTTTTACTTTGAAAAAGGATGGTATTTATAGTTTATTGATTCCTCTGTGGTGGTACGAGCTCTGATACCAGCTGTGGCGGAACTGCCCGAATTATTCCAACTTAAGTGCCTAAGTCCCGCCTCAGAGGCTAGACCACACTTAAATGGGAATAACTCGTCAATCCCTCGGATCTAGTCCGACGAGGCCACTGACAGGATCAAGTACCACAGTCTCACTCGATGGTGAGTCACAGAGCAAATGCAATAAAGCATAAAACCATACATTAAAGAGTATTAAACTTATTACATCGTCATCGGAGTTTTAGCAAAAGTAGTCATCATTGTTCGAAGTGCAGCGGAATAAAACTAACGATAATTAAACAGAGAGATGGGGAAGCTTGTCCCATCACTCCTCATGCTCCTCCTCAGCCGAGGCAGGGTCCCACTCGACAGTCCAACCCGGTGGCAAGATGGACGGCCAAGTCACTCCAGCAACCATGTCCTCCAGAGAACCTGAAAAATTATGCCACAGGCAAGGCTGAGTATACTAATACTCAGCTAGACTTACCCGGTGTGAGGAGTCTACTCCTCTACCTCTAGACATGCAGCTGTTTGGCTGTGGGGTTTGGTTGCCAAAAGCACTAGCTGAGTTTATAAATCAAGTTTTAGCTTTGTCAAGTTTTAGTGTGACTCTCTTAAGACTAAATGTGTACTATCTACTCATTCATGGTATCAGGCAACTTAGCAATCAACATCTTTTGTCACATCATCACATTTCCACTTGTTACTCAATGTAGCAGCATGGATCAAGCAGTCTCATTAGCTACGAGAAGCAGACGATTCGAATCGAGTTTTTATCCTTGCAAGGTAAACCTAAACATACGACGTGGCGAGGCACTCTGTCCACACACACATCAACCGTCCCCATCGATCCCCTGGCAACAGATCAGGGCTCACCGCCTTGGCGTACAATGCCTCACTGACCCCGACTGCCGTCGTGCAGTGACCGTACTTGTACCCACCATAACCGGAATGGGAGACCACGTCTCAGGTCGCGTGAGGGGTAAAGTCTGCGGGCAGGTTCACTCAGGTACTAGGCTTACCGATTTACCATATTTCTCGGCATATGTTTAGTACGTTCAAACGCTTGACTCACGGTACCACACCATAATCCTTATTCAAATTTTTATCCCGTAGACAACCAATCCCCATGGATTGTTGCCCACAAACCAACCTCGTTATGATATGAAAGTGAGTACAACAAATTCCTGACCTCGCGCGAGTGCTAGAAAAAATCACTCGACTTCTACCGAGATCCCTAAATTAGTAAAGCAGCTACTCGACCTAGCATACTAGTATCCATCACAAAAGGATTCCTGCGATCATGCAACTAGAGTTTCAAACAACTCCTACACTTAAGTGCACATTCAATCCTACAATCATTAAGTGTAGTAAAATAGCATAATAATTAGGTTATGCATAAAACCGGGGCTTGCCTTCCAAAGCTGGGGTAGGCAGATCCTCTGTGCAGGCTCTGGTGTTGGATCCGGGGCTACCTCCTGAGCAGCTCCTTGCTCCGGCACAAGGATGTACTCTCCGTCAGCGAGGTTGCAATCTATCGAATATAATGAGTAAGAATATGTATGCCATAATTATGCAGGATTTTGTAAACATTATGCTAAGTGAAGGAAAACTAAGTCAGTTAGTAACTTAGGGTTTCTTGGTCATACGTGGCTCTTTAGTGGTGTATGCTTATCAGTTTAGGTTTGGGTTTCACCCAGGGATAAGCATAGTGGATTGTATTTCCCTTAGATATTTCAGTGGGCAATTTAAAAAGGGTTTTGCTGGTTGGGTTAGGGTGACATTTAATCTCCACTATTAATTTCCCTTTTTCATTTTCTATTTATGAATTCTAGTGTGGGTTTGAACTACAACAGTGGTTTAACTTTTTCCAAAAATTCTTTAAAAATTACAGTGGGTTACTATTGGTCACTATAGTCTGTCCTATGAATTTGAGGTCCAGAATAAAAAGAGTATGCCCTGGAAAAAATAACAAAAGTTGGGCAAAGGGGTCACTTTGCACTACAACTCTTAACTAGGGGTGGGTTCTGTCCTAAGGGTTATTTTTGCTGGTATCTAACAAGAATAACATGTTTCTGTGCCAAAAATCACAGAAGGTTATTTGGTGGTTATTTAGTTGTGATTTTCTAAAGTTTAATGTCAAAAAAGCACTTTCTACTATCTTGTTATTTGAAAAATGTCAAACAACAGATTTCATATTTTTCTTATGTTGTTAATAACAAAACATTAGTTATCCCAAGGTTTGGGGTGTTTTCTCCTTGGGGTTATTTTTCTAGGGTTTTTCTAAGTTTTCCTTGTTTTCCTAAAGTAAAAGGTATCCCATTTATTTTGTACTAAACAAGGGTATAATAAATTTTTCTAGTGAACTCTACTAAATAAGCAAACTAAAAAAATATGGGTGCTCCCTGGTTCTTTATTTAAACCTCCATTAATATTTTCTCTTACTTTAGGCTAAAAAGGATTTAAATGGGAAACTCTACCTTAACTTGGTGTACAGAAGGGTTTATTATTTTTAAACAGGTTAGGAAGTGCTTAAGTACTTCTCCAAATTTTCTTAACCTCAGCCTAACAGTGTAACTATTTTTCCTTCTATTATTTAGCTTTTGGCCAAATCAGTATTTAAATCCTAACTTTAAGGTTTTCAGCAGCACTTAGGGGTTTTATATTTTTCATAAGTGGTTTATATTATTTAGGATCTGGCAAAATTGGTTTGACTTGATTTGGTTGAATAAAACTGAAGTTATGAATTTTACAAGCTCTGTTTGCATTTAAATTAGAAATATTAAAAGGTTTCCTGGAAAAACAGTTTACACCGAGGACCCTAGGTTTAATCCAAATCAACCCACTCAAATCTACCCCTGCGCCACTATTCCCCTGAGTCACTGACAGCGCACAAAACCCCCTAGCCTTTTCTTCTTCTCCCCCGCGGTCCCTCCCCTGGTTTAAACAGTACCCGCAGAAAAGAAAAGGGCGGCGCGGCTTACCGGCGGCGAGAGAGGTCCGGCGAGGGGCGGGGTTGGCTCCGGGAGGTCCTGGCGGTCACAGCGGTGTACGGCTCGACGGCGGAGGTGGCCGGAATCGTCCGGTCCACGTGCGCAGGCGGGGGATCTTGTCGGCGGCGGGTGTTCCGGCTGAACCACGGCGATCTAGTTCAATCAAATAGCACGATGAGCTCCACGGGGTGACATAGAGGCTATGTGCACAAGGAATCGAAGAATGGGGCAGAGATTTACCCGGTCTACGTTCACCGGCGATCGGGCGAAGTCCGGCGACTGTACTGGCTTCTCCAGCGAAGCAAAGTCCGATTCCTTGCTCGGGGAGCTTCACCGAGGCGTGCACAGTCTCTTCCAAGGGTCGGGCGTGGCTGGGAAATGCTCTGTTGGCCAGTCTACGGTGGCAGGGGCTCGGGTGGCCGCAGGCACGCCGTGCACGGGGCAAACGCCGGTGGTTTCGGGCTCCGGTGAGGTCGAGCGTGCGCGGAGGTGTACGGTCGACGCCTGAGGGTGATTTATAGGCGCGGGCGCGAGCAGGAGACGCGGGCACGGCTTGGTGTGGCGAGGGGCGCGCGGGGTCGGGCGCGGGCGTGCTCTGGCGCGCCCGGAACGCGTCGAACACGTGGAGGTGTTATTCTGCCCATGTTCAAAAGCTTGATGAGATCGCAAACGTGTGAATCTTGGCAAAAATCCGGCGCAGACCTCTTCCTGGCACCTATGGCTATCTCTTGTATGTGAGTTCCAAGGGAAGATAAGCCCTAGGTCAGAAGATATGCGGACGCCAAATCTGGCTTGTCTCCCTGCCCACTTCGAGACAAAAGTGATGCCAAGACATGTCAAATGAGTTTGACTTGGGTTCAAATTTTTCTAGGGGTGCCTTAGGTGGTTTGGCACATTTTTGGTATTCAGACCAAGTGGTTTCGGTGCCATTTACTAAGTGAACATGTCTGATCTTTAGATTAGGGTTAAAATTTGACTTAGAGAGAATTAGAGAGCTCTAGCTCTCTCTCTATTTAAGGAATGGATTTGGGGTTTCTTAAGGGGTCTTTTTGCAATGTTCCCTCTCTATATTTGTAGATTAATATGTTACTTAACTTTGGCCAAAGGTTAGGTCATGATTTGCACATTTGCTTAATCTCCCCCCCCCCCCTTTACCAGGGTTTTGGGAGTTAAGAGCTTAAGAAGGGTCTAGGGTTTAATCTTCTCTTGCCCAAGGTGATAATTGCATAAATGCTTGGGTAATGCTTTTGGTCATTCACATTCTTGGGTAAAACATGGTCTCCAAAGTTTTTATGCTCTTCTCCTTAAGTTTCTTCCACACGTGATCACAGTCATTAGTGCATAGATGTGCCATGGCCCTAGTAACACCTAGGGTGTTACACCCGCCGGACTCAAATACAGATACGTCGTGCGTCTCCGCTTTGCACTAGAATCAGATATTTTAACATTATTAGAAAACTCTATTCTTTCTTAGTGTGAATAAACAGTATAAATATACCTGCAACATATAAAAACTTGTATATAAGTCTAATTCACTTATTAGGATGAAATATAATTAAATAAATCTCTTTCTACTAATTAACTCAGAAAATTGTGATATACTTTTTTTATTTCCTAATTAGAAAAGTGACACATAAATCAATTATAACAAACGTAATTCAAACTTATTTTTGAAAACATGTAGTTTAATTCAAACACTAATTTCAAATGTGTATCACAAATTTATGAAGCTAACAAATCAATATTTAATTTATTTGAGTTTGAAATATATATTTTATAATAAAAAAACTATCGTAACGTCTATGCGCGATTAAGCATATACTTAGAGGGGTAGCCAATAAATTTATACTTTTGTGTACATATATCATTATAAATAATTATCTCTTATTTTCTTTGTTACAAAACATAAGGTTATAATTCTTTTTATTTTCTTAATTTGAAAACTGCACATTACAACAAACATCATACAAATTAATTTAAGAAAACATGTTGCAACTATAATTTTCAACCGATTAGTGCACTAACATAATGTTAACAAAATATTATTAATTTTACTTAGATATCGAATACACATTTTTAAATAGAAAATATCATCGCATAGTTAGATTATCTACCTTCGGATGGTATATAGGAGAGCGGAGCACGGGATCGATGGGGACGCGATGACACTTTGATGATGGTGCTTGACATAGCACGACGATGGCGTAACTGCTGGTGTGATGGTGCGATCCCGAGTAGCGAGGCGACGAACAACGACGAACGAAGGGAGACACCAACGAGCAGGCACACATGAGCCTGGCGCAGAGGAGAACGTCCGTGAGGTCTTCGGCGAAATAGGGCGTGACTTCGATGGTGCGGTGCGCTAATGGCGAGGAGCATAGCACGACGACGATGGTGAGCTGAACAACATTGACGACGTTGCGACGTGAGGAAATGTCCTAGGCGAGATCGTGCGCGTTGCAGGAACCTCAGCGTAGCATCACGGCAACAGCAAGCAATGAGATACGACGACGGCGGCGGTGAACGGCGAATAGAGGACGTCGGCGAACTGGGGAACACCGGCTTCACGGTGAGGGTCGACGAACTTTGCAGGGGAATTGTGGAGTAGGACGCAGGCTTCTCGACGATGTCAGACCAGGACTTCAAGAGGAGGCAGCAGGCCGAGAACATGGAGAAGACGACGGCCAGGCGCGACCCTAACGTAAAAGGCGACAAAACACCCACGTCATTGGGCCCGATTGTTTCATGTTATTCATGCTGGGCCAGGCCCGTTTGTAAGCCTTAGGGCTAATTTGGTGACCAGGGATCCCAGAGGAATTGGAAAGGATTGAAGAGAAAATTAGTTTATTTCCCCCACAATCCCCTTCAATCCTCTCGGGATCCCTTTGTCACCAAATCAGCTCTTAAAGGGTAATCGGGACAATAGAACTAGACATCAAAGAATTAAGATAACAGAACACTACGACCATGGTAGTCGTCGTCGTTCCTATCTTCTTCTTCCTGTGATTCCCCTATCTCCTTCTCCACTCCCTTCACCTGCTGCTAACAATTTGGTATCAGAGGATGCAAGCTGGATCCGACCGGCATCTGTCCACGATGGACTCGTTCGACCACGGTGGCTATGGAGCATGCAGATTTGAGCAATCGCCAGATGCTCGAGGAAATGCGGCTGATGGAAGCGCGTCTCACCGAGAAATTCGTCGGCCACTGTGACGCCGTCGAGAAGCGCGTCAAGCAGAGGTGCAACGATCTGCAATCACACTTCACGGGGCGATGCAATTCGCTCCAGGAGCAGGTTGATGTTGCCGCACTTCGCGGCGAGGAGCGCATCAACGCACTGGAGGAGATGCGATCTAACATCGATCACAGGCGACCCGATCTCATCAAGCGGGTCGAGGACATCGCGCTGGAGGTGGTGCGTGTCAACAAATTTCTCGAGCGGGATTGCCGAGGCGACTCTGTCAACAAACCTGGCATCCTCGGCAACTTCACGACGGCGCCCCTGCGCCCATCTACAGGTCCACCTCCTGCCGTCGGGCCGTACAGCCACCACCTCGATTCATACCACCGGGAGCGTGAGTCCGGGTATGAATTTACCCCGATTCACGGCCCGGTCAAGGGTACGCACCCACCTCACCCTACCCGTCTCTCTGGGTTTCTCTCGGAACACTATTATCCATATGAACCCATGCACGATACTGGGAGATCGGGGGTTGGCGTTTGCCGCAGATCAGTTTTCCCCGTTTCGATGGATCGCACCCCCAACTATGGCTTGTGCAGTCAGAGAATTATTTTGAGATGTATCATACAGATTACCACATGTGGGTCAAAGTGGTGTCCATGCACTTTGAGGGCTAGGCTCACCGATGGTTGCAGTCGGTGGAGCGCAGGCTGCGTCACATGTCTTGGGATGAATTTTGTGGGCTTATTCATTGATCGTTTTGGGCGGGAGCAGCATGAGTCGTTGATTAGGCAGCTATTTCACATTAGACAGAATGGGTCGGTTCCCGAGTATGTAGAACAGTTTGCCTCACTAGTCGATGAATTAGCCGCTTATGAATCTCACACCGATCCTTTATATTATACCACACGTTTCATTAATGGACTTAGACCTTATATTAACGCTGTCATTATGGTGCAACGTCCTTCGAATCTCGATTCTGCCTGCGCTCTCGCTCTTGTGCAGGAAGAGGCGTTGGAATCGACAAGACGCCGTCATGTGGAGCCTATTTTCAACCGGATGGCTTGGCCACACGCGACTGCAGCTCCTGATCATGGTCGTGCTGATGGGGTGTACACTGAGTCCGACAAGAATACTCTAGACAACAGAAGGCTGGGATCATCAGCAGATCGGGTAGCGTCTCTGAAAAGCTATCGTCGTGCACGCGGTCTTTTGTGATCGATGCGCGGAGAAATGGTTTCCGGGACACAAGTGTCTGAGCACTGTTCAATTACAAGCAACAGAGGAGGTCTGGGACATGCTCAATGAGGAGGAATCCACCGAACCAGTGGAAACAATGCATGGACAATTGCTAATGGCAATATCATGTGCTGCTTGGTCTGGGAACGACACCAGCACTACCTTTCATCTCCAAGGGTCCATACATCACCATGAACTTATAATCTTATTGGATTCTGGATCCTCGCATACATTTATCAGTGACAAGTTTTGTACTATGCTCTCTGGTATTACCACATTGGAGCGTAGTATGACTGTCAGAGTGGCCAATGGTCAAGTCATTTATTGTACAAAGCAACTTCGGCAGGCAAAGTGGTTTTTATCTGGATATCAGTTCATCTCTGATTTGTTGTTTCTGCCCCTACCGTCGGTGGATCTTGTTCTGGGTATGGACTGGTTACAAGCTCGTAGTCCTATGAGAGTCGACTGGCTCAACAAGTGGATGATCATACCTTACCAGGATACTTCCATTTGTTTACAAGGGATAGTATCTACATTTCCTTCCGGAGCATTGGTGGAACTACGCCTACTGCCAGCCCAATCGGCTGCGAGTACTAAACAGCTTGAACTGCACAATCTGGCACCAAGAATTCAGTCGATTTTGTCTTAGTTTGCCGAGTTGTTTGCTGACCCTGTCGGGTAACCACCGAGTCGTCAGTGTGATCATGCCATACCTCTGATCCATGGCGCTAATCCATTTACAGTCAGACTGTATCGCTACCCCCCATCTCTCAAAGATGAAATCGAATAGCAGGTCTAACAGATGCTGTCTCAGGGTGTAATTCAGAAGAGCTTCAGCCCATTTGCTTCACCAGTTTTGCTGGTTAAAAGGACATGACCTGGAGATTCTGTGTGGATTACCATTACTTGAACGCCGTCACAGTCAAGAGCAAGTATCCGGTTCCAGTATTTGACCATTTAATGGATGAAATATCATGTTGGGGACTTGTTCTCAAATGCTATGAGTTAAGAACAAGGCAACACAGAAATATTAAATGTTATTGCCCTTCGTCCTTCGAAGCACTATTTCCCTTAGGATATAACGATCTTCGGACGAAGGTCATGAAGGACGTACCTTCATCATCACGATATACATTAATGAAAGATAGAGCATATGAAACATGAAAGATAACATGAATAATCATATAGCATAATTCACATGTCTTCATTATATAATCTCGAATAGATAAAGATAATATTTAATTACATTTGTACCTTCGGCTTTACAGAAGGCAAAAAATCCAAACGTGGCGCTCGAGCGAATACAAGATAGCGTGAATAGTACGGGGGTACTGTTCACCTATTTATAGGCACAGGACACAGCCTGTGAGAAATTACAGTCATGCCCTTTACATTTACTATTGGCTTATGGAAAAATCTATGAGGACTAGATAGTCGTTTCCCCTTTAAGTCGGTTCCTTTTCCCGCGATTGAGCCGAAGCTCCCTTATGTATAGCTTCGAAGCAACGGCAACCTTCGTCTCGATCATGCCCTTCTCATCGTATATGTCTTTAATCCTGAATCCGAAGGTACCTGTCTATAAACCATGCTTGGAAGACATTGTTAAATTACGTTTTTGAGGACCTTCGGAGGACGAAGGCCCCCAACATATCACATGCTCAGTGGTTCAGCAAACTGGACTTGAAAGCAGGGTACCATCAGATTCGACTCTGCCCTGGTGAGGAACATAAGACGGCATTTCAAACACACATGGGTCACTTTGAATTTCGGGTGATGGCATTTGGACTCACTGGTGCACCCAACACATTTTTGGAAGCCATGAATGACACTCTCTCCCTAGTAGTGCGCAAATGTGCTCTTGTTTTTTTTTTTGACGATATTCTGATTTACACTCATTCTTGGGAGGAGCACCTGCAACACCTTACCCTGTTCTGTGACTGCTGCAACGAGACCAGTGGAAAGTCAATATGACCAAGTGTGCCTTTGCATAGACGACCATTGCCTACCTAGGACATATAATCAGCGCCGAGGGCATGGCCACCGATCCGGTGAAGGTGCAGGTGGTGCAACAGTGGCCAGTACCTGTTAATGCAAGAGAACTGCGTGGGTTCCTGGGCTTAGCGAGATTTTACAGAAAGTTCGTGAAGCACTTCAGCTTAATCAGTCGGCCCTTAACTGATCTCCTCAAGAAGCACACATTATTTGTTTGGACACCAACACACCAACATTGTTGGGTCTATGCTTCGTCGCCGAAGGTCTTATAGAAAGAAGTGGTCCTCGGTTGAAGCTGTTTGTATAAGATAGCCGAAGGTTCCTCTTCGTGAAGCTTCGGTATTACAAACCGACTTAAAGATAGAATGACCTTTTAGTCCATAAAGGTCTGAGTCAATGTTGTAAGCTTTTATAAGGGGCATACTTGTAATTTCTCACAGGCTGCGTCCTGTGCCTATAAATAGTGAACAGTATTCCGTTACTGTTCACGCATTCTGGTAACTGCAATTGCATCCCTCGGAATCCAACCTTTGCCAAGGCATAGGTATTATTGTATTTAATGATTCAAGATATTAAGTAATTATAATACAATTCGTCTATGATTTATTCATTCATTTTATACCTTTTATTTTATATTGTCTTACATTGTCTATTGAAAGTTTATTACGAAGGTTTAACTTCGTAATTATATCCTCATCAACCTTCGTCCAGGGCCCATTATCCTCAAGGGAATAATGTTTCATGGACGAAGGACATTAACATTTAACACTTTATGTTGCCTTGTTCTTAATTCATAGCATTTGAGAGCAAGTCCCCAACATTGGCGCCTACCTCCGGTGAACTCACTTCCACTTTTTGAGCTGATGGCTTCGTTCAATGACCAAGCTAGAGCTGCTTCGGACCCGAAGCTGGTGCTCCCGATTACAGGTGGTTCGTCCTCAGAGCCAGCTAACAAGAAACAAAAGAAGGAAGCACAAAGAAGGGTACAGCATGTTGGGGTACAAGGACCATTCATCAAGTCAAGATGGTCTCACATTCCTATTACCTTCTCTCAAGAGGACCTTCAGCTCAAAGATTACCCACACAACGATGCCATGGTTATCTCTTGTGTTATCAAAGGATTTCTGGTCCACAATGTCTTGGTTGACACAGGCAGTGCAGCCGATATCATATTTGCTAAGGCCTTCAGACAAATGCAAGAGCCAGAAGATAAGATTCATGATGCTACACATCCTCTCTGTGGCTTCGGAGGAAGACAGATTGTAGCATTGGGCAAGATCACCATGTCAGTGACCTTCGGGTTCATCAACAACACTAGAACTGAGCAAGTTGTGTTTGACATTGTTGACATGGAATATCCTTACAATGCAATTATTGGTCGTGGCACCCTCAATGCTTTTGAAGCAATTCTTCACCCTGCCTATCTTTGCATGAAGATACCTTCGGATCAAGGACCCATCGCTATTCATGGAAGTCAGGAAGCTGCCAGAAGAGCCGAAGGAAATTGGACTGACTCAAAAGCAATCCATAACATAGATGGAGCTGAAGCTTGTGAACAATACAAATTCAGAAGGGAGAAGGCAGCTTCAGCAGATCAGCCGAAGCCCATGCTCTTATGTGAGGATATAGCAGAACAGAGGGTGCTGTTGGGCTCTCAGTTATCCGAAGAACAAGAGAAAACCTTGATAAGGTTTTTGTTCAACAACAAAGATGTTTTTGCATGGTCAGCAAATGATCTCTGTGGGGTTAATAGGGATGTTATTGAGCACTCTCTCAATGTCGATCCATCCTTCAGACCCAGAAAGCAAAGGCTTCGGAAAATGTCAGATGATAAGGCCGAAGGTGCTCGCAACGAAGTCAAAAGACTCCTCAGTGCAGGAGTTATCAGAGAAGTAAAGTACCCAGAATGGCTAGCTAACACTGTTATGGTAAGAAAGGCCAATGGCAAGTGGCGAATGTGTATCGATTTTACAGACCTTAACAAGGCTTGTCCGAAGGATGAATTCCCATTGCCAAGGATAGACTCTTTAGTTGATGCAGCAGCTTCTTCAGAGCTCATGAGTCTGTTAGACTGTTATTCAGGCTATCATCAAATCTGGATGAAGAAGGAAGATGAGCCGAAGACTAGCTTCATAACTCCAAGCGGCACATATTGTTATCTTCGGATGCCTGAGGGGCTCAAAAATGCTGGAGGAAGTTTCAGCAGAATGACTGCGAAGGTTCTCCAGTCTCAGATAGGCAGAAATGTGCTAACTTATGTTGATGACATCATTGTAAAAAGCACGAAGCAGGAGAATCATATTGCTGACCTGCAAGAGACCTTCGCCAGTTTCAGGCAAGCTGGCTTAAAGTTGAATCCAGAAAAATGCGTCTTCGGAGTAAAGAAGGGGAAATTTCTAGGATGCTTGGTTTCAACAAAGGGAATTGAAGCTAATCCAAGTAAGATTGAAGCTATACTTCGGATGGAGCCACCAACTACAAAAAAGGGGGCTCAAAGATTGACAGGAAGGCTGGCATCTCTCAATAGATTCATATCCAGATCAGCAGAAAGAAACTTACCATTCTTCGAAGTGCTGAAGTCAGCCGAAGTCTTTCAATGGGGACCAATCCAGCAAAAGGCCTTTGAAGAGCTGAAGCAGTATTTGATAGACCTAACAGCACTAACTCCACCTACGCCAGGGGCTCCTTTGTTATTATATGTGGCAGCTTCGCACTCAACGGTAAGTGCAGCACTTGTCCAGGAGAAGCATGATGGCCAACTCAGGAAGCAGGTCCCGGTGTATTTTGTATCTGAAGTTCTTAGTATATCAAAGAAAAACTACACAGAATTAGAGAAGGTGTTATATGCTGTTTTAATGGCATCCAGGAAGCTTCGACATTATTTTCAAGCTTATAACATAATTGTTCCTTCTTCACAACCTCTGAAGGATATTATGAGGAACCGAGAAGCTACTAGAAGGATTGGAAAATGGGCTGCAGAGCTCAATGAATTTTGCATTGAATATGTTCATAGATCTTCGATTCAGTCCCAGGCGTTAGCAGACTTCATTGCTGATTGGACGCCAGGGGCTCAGGAGGAAGAAACAAATAAAGACGCCGAAGCATGGACAGTGTTTTGCGATGGGTCTTGGGGAACCTTCGGAGCAGGAGCAGCTGCTGTGTTGATTTCACCTTCCAAAGTTAAAACTTGTTATGCAGCAAAACTTGATTTTAGTTGCACAAATAACATTGCTGAGTACGAAGCCTTGCTTCTAGGTCTTCGGAAGCTAAAAGCAATGGGAATCAGAAGGGCCATACTTAAAACTGATTCCCAAGTTGTTTCGGGTCATATTGACAAGAGTTGCAAGGCTAAAGATCCGAAGCTTGAAAAGTATTTGGATATGGTTCGAAGAGTTGAAGCTTCTTTCGAGGGATTTTCTGTCAAAAATATCCCTCGAGGACAAAATGAGCATGCTGATTTGCTAGCTAAGTCAGCAGCACAGGGGCTGCCCTTACCTTCGGATGTGTTCTTCGAAACAATAAAAGCACCCTCGGTGGAACTTCTTGAAAGAGCAGTTCTCAACATATCTCCTGTTTATAGCGAAGATTGGAGAACCGAGATCATCTCTTACCTTCAGGGTAAATTCCTTACAGATGACGAAGCTTATAACAAGAGGATGGAGGCAAGAGCTCGTCCATATGTCATGATAGAAGGGGAGTTGTACAAGCATGGAGTTTGTGCTCCGCTACTCAAGTGTTTATCCAGAACCGAAGGTATAGAGTTAATGAAAGAAATACATGCAGGCTTGTGTGGATCTCACATTGGATCTAGGCCGTTACTTGGAAAAATTTTCCGCCAAGGATTTTATTGGCCGAAGGCAGCTTCGGATGCAGCAGAATTGGTTCAAAAGTGCGAAGGTTGTCAGAAATGTGCAAGAGATCAAAAACAACCTTCGTCCTTAACACAGCTCATACAACCCACCTGGCCATTGCAAAGGTGGGGCCTTGACTTGTTAGGTCCGTTACCACCGGCCCAAGGGAACCTGAGATATGTTGTAGTAGCTGTGGAATATTTTTCTAAATGGATTGAGGCGAAGCCTTTAGCCACAATAACTTCGGCTACTGTCCAAAAGTTTTTCTGGCAAAATATTGTTTGTCGTTTCGGGGTGCCAAAGGCTATCACTGTGGATAATGGGACACAGTTTGACTCCGAAGCTTTCAGGGATTTCTGTGACCAAATTGGTACGAAGATCCATTTTGCATCAGTAAGGCATCCGGAGTCAAATGGACTCGTTGAAAGAGCCAACGGCATTATAATGACAGGAATAATGAAGTTAATCTTCAATCAACCCAGGGGAAAATGGCCAGATCAGTTAACCAAAGTGGTGTGGAGCCACAACACAACAACATCAAGGTCCACAGGCTTTACTCCATTCAAGTTGTTATTCGGTGACGAAGCAATAACTCCGGAGGAAGCTAAAACCGGATCAATAAGGGTAGTAGCTTCGGCAGAATCAGATTCTGAAGCTGCTTATTCTATAGAAAAAGATGCTTTAGAAGGGATCAGACTGCAAGCCGTGGAGAACATCAATAAATATCAAGCCGAAACAATTAAATGGCGAGATAGAAAGGTTCGGCTAAAGAATATTGAGCCAGGACACTTGGTGCTTCGGAGAGTGGCCAACCCCGAAACAGTAGGCAAGTTACAGTTGAAATGGGATGGACCTTTCTTAGTAGCATCTTCGTCAAGACCCGGTTCATACAGATTGAAGGATATGGACGGCAACGACATTCCTAGATCTTGGAATGCGGATGAGCTTCGGCGATATTATGTATAATTCGATGTAATTTTTCATATTTTTTATTTTTCTTTCGTGGCACCCTTTTCCTTTCCGAAGGGGGAGAAAGGTTTTTAATGGGGCCATCACATGTAATTTCCTTTTTTAGTTCTATAAGAGCAAAACCCCCCAAGGAATGTAAATGTAAAAACTGAGAACGCACCATCGAGTGCCGAAGAGTAAAAACAAAGAAGCTCCAAAGTCGTTCCTAAGGGAATGCAGAGCTTACAGCGAAAAGTCAACGCTGATTCCGCCAAAAGTAAAGGCGAAGAAGCTCCAAAGTCGTTCCTAAGGGAATGCAGAGCTTACAGCGAAAAGTCAACGCTGATTCCGCCGAAAGTAAAGGCGAAGAAGCTCCAAAGTCGTTCCTAAGGGGATGCAGAGCTGAGGTGTGATTGTTTTTAAGGAAATAATGGCTATGAGTATGGCTTGAGGTGTGATTGTTTGGCCATTTATTTGCACATCGCATTACATCATAACATTTGCATTCATAAACATTCATCCAGGCATATGTATGATAATCATCTTCATAGCATAAGCGGTTGCTTCGGCAAACAAAAAAAGAGCTTCGGAAAGAAAGAGCTTCGTGTACAAAAAGGAGAGCTTCGGAAATAAGGAAAATGTTGTTTTCTATGCTTCGTTGCGTACGAAAAGAAGGGAAGGTGTTTTTTCGCCTTCGGCTCAAAAAAGAAAATTTCGTCCACATCAAAGCATTTCTCATACATCAATGGAAGGATAAGGATATATTACAAGGTATGAACAGAATTCATTAAAGACAAGTTTTGGTTACATTTACAAAAGTTATCTCAAAAGTTTCTCAAGTACTGTCTACAGTCTACTGTTTAATCCCAAAGGAGCTTCAGCTTCGGCGTCATTTTTTAATCATCAGCTTCGGCTTCGTCATCCTACATGAATAAGGTCGTTGTAAGTCAAAATCGAGCTTGCAAGAAAAGGTAAGCACAAGGTATGGTTTCTTACTGCTTCAAGGTGGCTACGAGCTTCGTTTCCAGCCTTTTCTCGTCCACCTTTTGTCCATATCATTTTTACAAATCAATTCGAGATACTTCGGGCGAGATCAGGAATGTCATCCAGGATTGATGGTGATAAAGTGAAATTTGGCCTATTGACAATCTTTCCATGATCGCAGCCAGCCTTCAGGAAAGCTGCAGCAGTGCCTCGAGAAGCCACCCAGGCACAGAAGTCACCATGCCCAGCTATGACTTCGTCGAGCTCGTCAATCTCCCCCTCAATATGTTCGAAGGTTTTCGGCAGATCTTCAGCTGAGGGGGTGAATTTTTCACTGCTGGCTCCAACTGAGTAAAAAATCTTTCTTAATCGTTGAATGCATTTGTTGCTAAATTCCAAGCATTTTTCTTGAAGACTTGTCAGTAGTTTTCTCAAATCTGAATTTTGTTGAGCTTCGGCTTCAAGTTTTGCATTAAGATCTTGTTTTTCTCGTTCGAACTGCTCAGACTGGCGGAGAAGCTTCGTGTTCAGTTCTGTTATTTTTGCTTCAGCTTCCGCCAATAAACCTTCGGTTGCCTGGAGCTCAAAGTTCCTTTTCTCGAAAGCATCTGATTGCTCCTTTATTCTGCTTTCCAAATTTTCAATTATAACTTCGTGCTTCTTATCTTCAAAATCTTGCTGCATTTGCAAGGCTTTGCTCAACAGCATACTCTGCACGAAAACAACCTTCGTCAGACATGTTTTTATTATTAGAAATAATAAAAGTTAAGGGATAAGTAGTTCACCTTGAAGTTGGAATAAAATAAACTACCAACGACATGTTGTCGTCGGTAGCGGCTGATGTCTGTTTCTAGCTTCGGGAAGCCGATACTCTTGGACAGAGTACTGATAACTTTGGCTCCTGTTTGATCTCGAATACAATCTAATTTTTCATCATCAACGCCTCCGAAGAGGAGTGCCCCAGGTTTGTATCCACAGGATTTGGCATACTCTCTAAGCTCTTCTATTTCAGCTTTTGATAGTTGTTCTCCAACTAAATTCTGGAACATGAAGGTTTCGTTTTCTGAAGCTTCATCAGCAATTTCTTTTCCTTTCCCCGAAGCTGCGGTCACGGCCTCTTCGGCGGCGGGGGTAGCTTCTTCTGCAGCCATGTCTAGCAGTATTTGGTCAATGTGTTCAATTGTGCTCTCCAGGTTCAAATCTTCAGCTGAGGCCTCCGAAGGTGCAATTTCAATATCTGTCCCCTCTGCAGCCGCTAGTGTTTTCTGGGCTGAAGCCCTTGGCGGCGTCTTGTCAATTACCTCTGTCACAGTGATAATTCTTTGTTTCTTTGCCTTGATTGTTTTCTTCGATTTTTCGGGCTCCTTGTCCTTCTGAAAAAACTTTGTTAGTTGAGGGCCCAGTGGACTTAGCTTCGCAGGTAAGGATTCAGTCATTACCTTCAGAATTTCCTCAACGACAGCAGCAGAAGGTGATGCGGGGGTTTCTTCTGCTTCGGATATTTGTTGCTTCGGAGAAGAAGCTTTCCTCTTCTTCGGAATTTTCTTCTTTAATGGTTCTTTTTCATCTTCATTTAAGGCTTCAGTTATCTTTTTCCTTTTTTGGCCTCCGGCACCTTTGTTCAGATTTTCGTAATCAGGGTATTCGAAACCCAGGGCGTCCAGCACTCGGTTTAGTCTTCGCTTCGGACGGGTGCCGAAGGCCGCGGTCATCAATTGATCTTCTTTTTTGGAGTAGTTCCCAAGTATTTCGTTGCACATTACTTCAATTGTTTCCAGCCACTCTTGGCAAGGTGTTTTAAAGTATTTCTTAAATTTGAAATAGTAAGGCAAACGCACAAGTTCACCTTCTTTCTTTTTCCCCTTCAGCTTCGGCATTTCCCATTCTTTTAAACTGGGAAAAACTTTGAAAGCTAAAAACTCTTGAACCAGGTCCCTTGTGCTGATATGCTCTGCAATAATTCTGAATTCACTCATTGCTTGTTGTGTTGGACCTTCGGGTGTCATGTTGCAGCGAGGTCGGGTTTCTCCGAAGATTAGTTCCAGCGGGCTTTGCACAAGCTTTTCCTTGTCGTCATCAACCTTGACATAGAACCACTCAGATTTCCAGCCTGCTGCCCATTTGCTTCGGTAGCTAATTACAGGAAACTTTGTAGTTTTCCGATAAGCGAAGTTATAACAACCAAAATTGTCATGCAGTCCATCCTTTCTAGCCTTCGTTTGATAATGCAACTCGTGAACCCGGCAAAAGCTGTCCGCAAATGGTTCCACTGCTTGGCTTCGGAGTGCCCAGATATAAACAATAAGTCTAACGATAGCGTTAGGGGTCAGCTGGTGAAAATAGATACCGAACCTATTCAGTATCTCTGCAATAATCCCATGTAGGGGGAACCTTAATCCAGCCTTTAGAAAGCTTTTGAAAATAACAATTTCATCTTTCTCCAGCTTTGGGGTAGTCTCTTCTCCCCCGAAGCGCAATAGCTTCTTCTGATCTTCAGTAAAAAAGCCCGATTTTACCATCTTGGACAGATCAGCCTTCGAAACAGTAGATTTCCCGAAGTCCAAGTGGCTGGGTTTGCTTGGCATGGCAATGCGATAATCATCTTCGGGATCAGTTTCCTCAATATCTTCTTCCTCTGCTTCAGCGATTGCTTGTTCTGCATCATCGCTAGGAATCTTTTCCGAAGTCACTAGCCTGGATCGTTGCATGGCTTCGGAGATAGGGACAGTCTCCGAAGCTTCAGTTTCGTCCCCCTCACGCTCAACCCTGGCGGTAGAACGGACTCTGGCCATTTAACTATGAACTTGTGAAACTTTAATACTTTCTTCCTCCGAAGCAGGCTTCAAGCTGGAGCTTCGTTCGATTCCGACAGACAAGCTTCGGCGACGGTTAAAAATTTTGGCAGCAAAACAGTGCAAATAGCAATGAATGCTGTGGTAACTTCACACCTACTCGTCTGTTTATATAGTGCTGCAGGTAAGAAGGCGAAGCGCCAGAATTTTTACACCAGGCGGACACCCACTCGCACTCGCTGCGTGGTGGACCGCAGAGACCGAACAGTAACTCTGCAAGGTGGGGCCGCTACACGCTGGGAGATTGAATCGTTTCTCGACAACGAGCTCAGGGAAGGTGTTTTTTAGACCTTCGGCGCTCCGAAGCTTAAGAAACTTTTTTCACGGATCAAGCTCGTTACGAAAAACGATCTAGCACCGCGAAAGGGGCTACTGTTGGGTCTATGCTTCGTCGCCGAAGGTCTTATAGAAAGAAGTGGTCCTCGGCTGAAGCTGTTTGTATAAGATAGCCGAAGGTTCCTCTTCGTGAAGCTTCGGTATTACAAACCGACTTAAAGATAGAATGACCTTTTAGTCCATAAAGGTCTGAGTCAATGTTGTAAGCTTTTATAAGGGGCATACTTGTAATTTCTCACAGGCTGCGTCCTGTGCCTATAAATAGTGAACAGTATTCCGTTACTGTTCACGCATTCTGGTAACTGCAATTGCATCCCTCGGAATCCAACCTTTGCCAAGGCATAGGTATTATTGTATTTAATGATTCAAGATATTAAGTAATTATAATACAATTCGTCTATGATTTATTCATTCATTTTATACCTTTTATTTTATATTGTCTTACATTGTCTATTGAAAGTTTATTACGAAGGTTTAACTTCGTAATTATATCCTCATCAACCTTCGTCCAGGGCCCATTATCCTCAAGGGAATAATGTTTCATGGACGAAGGACATTAACATTTAACACTTTATGTTGCCTTGTTCTTAATTCATAGCATTTGAGAGCAAGTCCCCAACAAACATGCTTTTGACACATTAAAGCAAGCTTTAGGGCCTGTTTGGTTCGCTGCCTAACTTGCCACACTTTGCCTAACTTTTCTGCCTAAGGTTAGTTCTTTAATTCGAACGACTAACGTTAGGCAAAGTGTGGCACAGTTAGCCACGAACCAAACAGGCCCTTAATCTCGGCTCCGGTACTGGCACTACCTGATTTTTATCTCCCATTTTGCATTTACACTGATGCTTGCAAAACAGGCATTGGAGCAGTCCTTATGCAGAATGGACATCCACTTGCATTTTTACTAAAGCACTGGGCGTTAAAAACCAGGGATTATCTACATATGAGAATGAGTATCTAGCGATCTTCATGTCTGTTACCCAGTGGAGAGTTTATTTGCAGTTAACTGAGTTTCACATTTACACAGATCATCAAAGTCTCACACAGCTGAATGAGCAACATCTCCATACGGTATTGCAACATAAATTATACACCAAACTTGCGGGGCTGCAGTACCGTATTATTTATAAAAAGAGCACAGATAATCTGGCAGCCGACGCATTATCCAGAGTACCAACTTCAGCACAGCTCAGTAATATTTCTCAATGCACTCCTACTTGGCTGTAGGAGGTACTCCATGGATATCAGAATGATGAGCAAGCACAACAACTGCAAATTGAGCTGGCTGTAACACCAACATGTCCAACTTTGTCGTTCTCTCTCACACAAGGAATTATCCATTATAAGGGCAGAGTGTGGCTAGGAAACAATAGTGTTGTGCAGTCCAAGGTTATTTAAACAATGCACGATTCAGCGCTTGGGGGCATTCGGGTTTTCCGGTAACATATCGTCGCATTAAACAACTGTTTTACTAGAAGGGCATGAAACAGGACATTCATCGGTACGTCCAATCTTGCAGCACCTGTCAACAGGCCAAACTGGACAGATCTCGCTACCCAGGACTGTTGGCACCTCTTCCCATTCCGCCTCATGCGTGGCATTCTATTTCTATGGACTTTATAGAAGGATTGCCCAAGTCTGGATCGATGGACTGCATTCTCATGGTCGTGGATCGTTTTTCCAAGTATAGTCACTTTCTCGCTCTTCACATCCTTTTTTAGCAACCAAGGTGGCCAAATTATTTCTGGACCATATATACAAGTTGCATGGAATGACCGACAACATTGTATCCGATCGCGATTGGGTATTCACTAGTACATTTTGGCAGCAATTATTCCATTTCACGGGTACTCAGTTGTGCATGAGTTCAGCGTATCACCCCCAATCTGATGGTCAGACGGAACGGGTGAATCAATGCATTGAGACGTATTTGCGATGTTTTGTGCACGCATGTCCAAACAAATGGTTTTAGTGGCTTCCAGTGGCGGAATTCTGGTACAACACTAACTTTCACTCCGCCATAGCCAGATCACCTTTCGAAGTGTTATATGGACATACACCTAGACATTTTGGACTCCAGATCGGTTCAGCAGTTGCAGCCCCTGATTTGGCGACATGGCTCCAAGAGAGGGAAGTGGTGTCCAATATGGTGAAACAACATTTGTACAGAGCACAAGCACGAATGAAGAAGCAAGCCGATAAGCACAGATCCGAAAGGGAGTTCCAGGTGGGAGATCAAGTTTATCTTAAACTGCAGCCATATGTTCAATCATCGGTGACTACCAGATCAAACCAGAAGCTGGCATTCAGGTTTTTCGGACCATACACAGTATTCCATGTGTCCCAGCTTAAGGCAGCCCTCAGCCATCAGCAAGTGGTTGTTAAGAATTTACCAGCAGCAACAGATTCAATGCAAGTGCCTATGCAGATCCTGCAACGCCGGATGATTCAACGTGGAGGGCTGACGGTGGCGCAAGTGAAAGTCACCTGGTCCGACCTTGATCCAGCTCTGGTAACCTGGGAGGACACAACCGCATTGAAGGAGCGTTTCCCGTGCACGCCGGCTTGGGGACAAGCAGTGCCTCAAGGGAGGGGGAATGTTAGACCAGGACTTCAAGAGGAGGCATCAGGCCGGGAACATGGAGAAGACGACGGCCAGGCGCGACCCCAATGTAAAAGGCGACAAAACACCCGCGTCATTGGGCCCGATTGGGTCGTGTAATTCATGTTGGGCTAGGCCCGTTTGTAAGCCTTGAAGGGTAATCGAGACAACAGAACTGGACATCAAAGAATTAAGAGAATAGAACACTACGGCCACGGTAGCCGCCGCCGTTCCTATCTTCTTCTTCCTGTGATTCCACTATCTCCTTCTCCACTCCCTTCACCTACTGCTAACAGACGAGCTGCTCGTCAGCGACGGGGACGATGCAGAGGGCTCCTGAGACAGTAAACGGCGGCGGTCGGTGCGGCGACTTCGTGGGCAGCGAGTAGGGGCACAGAGGTAGGAAATGGGGGTCGGGAACAGGTTCACAGAGGTGTGGGGCATCGATTTATAGGCACGGGAGGAAAGCAGAGGGCGCTGGGAGGGGAAACCGATGGCCATTAATGGCGACGGCCACGAGTGGGAAGAGGAAGGTACTTGTTGGGGGCCTTCGTCCTTCGAAGGTCCTCAAAAACGTAATTTAACAATGTCTTCCAAGTATGGCATATGGACAGGTACCTTCGGACTCAGGTTAAAAGCATACACGATGAGAAAAGCATGATCGTGACGAAGGTTGTTGTTGCTCCGAAGCTACGCGCAAAGGAGCTTCGGCTCAATGGCGGAAAAGGAATCGACTTAAAGGGGGAAAAGGCTATCTAGTCCTCATAGATTTGTCTATAAGTCAATAGTAAATATAAAGAGCATGAATGTAATTTCTCACAGGCTGTGTCCTGTGCCTATAAATAGATGAACAATACTCTCGTATTGTTCATGCTGATTTGTACTAGCTCGTGCATTACGCTTGTACAATTTTTTTCTATCAAGTCGAAGGTAAGAATGTAATTCCATATTGTATTTATTCATCCATAATATAACAAAGTTGAATCAATAATGTTATATAATTATTCACGTTGTTTTCTATGTCTTACATGCTTCTTCTTTCATTAGTGTATACTGCAATCATGAAGGTATGTCCTTCATGACCTTCGTCTGAAGATCATTATTTCCTAAGGGAAATAATGCTCCGAAGGACGAAGGGCTTTAACCTTTAACATTTTTTGTTGCCTTGTTCTTAATTTGTAGCAATTAAGAGCAAGTCCCCAACATTGGTGCCCACCTCCGGTGAACTCTTTCGACCACCTTCGGCAAGCACTGACCTTCGTCATGCCGCCAAAGAAAGCTTCAGCGTCGGGGACTGCTGCACTGCAGCCGCTGGACCCAAACCAGGAAACTCTTTCTCTTAGAGAGGCTCGAAGCTAGAAGAGGAAAGCCACCAGTCCAACACTCCAGGAGGAGGAGTTGGACCAAGAGATCAGGGACATGGAAATAATCCACCAGCAAGTATAAAGGAAGAAGGACAAGATGGCGCGACTAGCTGATCTTCAAAAGAAGATCGACGAAGCTACTGAAGAAGTGCGTCATCTTGCTCAAGATGAACAAGATCGAAGGCCCCAACACAGGGAGCTTCGTCAAGAAGGCTTGTTCAATGAAGATGGATGGTATGATGATTTTAATCACGATACCTTTACTTTTGATGATGCTTCTCCTTTGGCAGCAGAACTGCAGGCTACCCCATGGCCCCTGTCATACAAGCCACCTCAGCTTCTTATGTATGACGGGCACTTAGAATCAAAGCAGTTTCTGATGAGCTACGAAGCAACTATATCTTCGTATGGAGGCAATACTGCAGTCATGGTGAAGTCCTTCGTCATGGCAGTCCGGAATGTAGCCCAAACATGGTATTCTTCTCTTTGGCCAGGGACTATCACGTCGTGGCAGAAGCTTAAGGACATGTTGGTTACCAGCTTCCAAGGCTTTCAAACGAAGCAGATCACAGCTCAGGCTCTGTTCCAATGCACGCAAGACCACGAAGAATACCTTCAGGCATATGTACGAAGGTTCTTGTGTCTAAGGGCACAAGCACCTACAGTGCCCAATGAAATTGTCATCGAAGCCATGATCAAGGGTCTTAGGCCAGGACCTACTGCTCAGTACTTCGCCAGGAAACCCCCACAAACTCTGGAGAAGCTGCTTCAGAAGATGGATGAGTACATCCGGGCTGACAATGACTTCCGCCGAAGAAGGGAAGAAGCTTACAGATTCTCGGAAATGACCAGGGGCTTCGGAGGAAGAATCCACCTGAGGCACGTCAGGTCAATCCATAATTCCACTCAAAGTGACGACAAAGGAAGTCAGCCTCAGAGGTCGCAATACACCTCACAATCTTCGGGGCAACAGCAAAGCTCTTTCAGACCACCAGCTCCAAGGGGCAGAGGCGTCAGGGGCTTCGGGGGAAGATTTGGGGATCAGCCTAGAAAGATCTACTGCTTATTCTGTGGTGAGGACAAGGGTCAGACTACAAGAATGTGCCAAATCACCATTCAGAAGCAAAAGGAGATAGCAGAAGCCGAAGTAGGTCTTGCACACTGCTTCGTGCCACTCTCCCTACATACCAGAGTATGTGGGCAATCATCCAACAGCTTCTGCTGCTTCGGCTAGCCACTCACAGGATTCCTGGCCACAACTCCCACCCCCACCACCACTACAGCCGACCTATTCTCAAAGCCAGCCAGAAGGGCGCCAGTACCCTCAGCAGCAACGTGAAGTCAGGGAGGAATCCGAAGCTCGCACAGTCAATAGTACTGTGCCAGAATCAAAGCACATTTATTGAGCGATATCCTACCCCTAAAGTACTTTTATGTTCTATGTCATTTTGTTTTTTAATAAGGAACAAACAATGCAGAACTAGTTTTGATTTCTTGTAATACTTTCACTTTTATCAGAATGAAATATGTCGTCTTCAAATAATTACGAAGCTCAAAAATTGTTGAAGCTCAAAAGTCGTTCCCAAGGTAATGCAGAGCTAAAAATTGCAGCCAAAGTTTCGCCCAAGCTACAAGAAGCCGTTCCTAAAGGAGTGCAGTGTAAGTTTTGCTGAAGCTACAAAAAGTCGTTCCAAATGGAGCGCAGTGTAAGTTTTCTGCTCAAAAGTCGTTCCTAAGGGAACGCAGAGCCAAATATCGCCGAAATATAAGGCGAAGAAGTTCAAAAGACGTTCCTAAGGGAATGCAGAACTTACACCGAAAAGTCAACGGTGATACCGCCAAAATAGAAGGCGAAGAAGTTCAAAAGACGTTCCTAAGGGGATGCAGAACTTACACCGAAAATAAGCGGTGAAGCCGAAAAATAAACGGCAAAGAAGACTTTGGTTATTCCTAAGGGAATGCAGAGATTGTGTGTTTCAGCGTGGGCATGTGGGTGTGTGTCTTTGGCATTAGCATCATATTTTGCATCATATCATCACATCATCCCGCATAGCATCACATCATACATCATATCGCACCGATGACATGAACCGAATACGAAGTCGACCTTTGAAGATTGTTTTATAAAAAATGAAAATGTGCTAAGGCACAAAGTAAGCTGAGAAATATAACTTCATTAGCTCTATTGCAAGAGAAGGGATTCCTTGTCTACGAAGCATGGATATTTTAACGAAGCACAGATCTTTTTCTTTATGAAGCATAAAAAGAAGGGAAGGTGTTTTTTCGCCGGAGGCTCAAAAACAGTACGGTATGTATATAAAGTTTCATGCATTGCAAAGAGCTGAATTACAAATAATTTACATATTAGATTCAAAAATATGCACATCGAATATTACAGTATTGTTACCGCAAAAGTTACATTGATCATCTAGAAATGTTTTTACAATGAGTACTAGTCCTCTTTCAGGACCTTCTCCGCAACTTCATTTAACAACTTGGTAACAACTTCGTCAACAATAGATTCGGCCATATTAATGATCTCTATTGCTTTCTTCGTTTCTGGGTTGGCCAGGGGGTCGAATGGTTCCGGTGGAGGAGGTAGCTCAGCTGCAGTAGAAAAAATTATTCAGATCGAAATCACGAAAACAAACACCGAAGCTAAAGGCCATAAAACAATACCTATCCGTCTCTCGCGTTCTGTGGCTTCCTCAGCTTTTTTCGCTGCTTCTCGAGTGTCGTGAATATCTTTTTCACTTTTCTTCATTATTTCATGAGCCATTTCTCGGCCGCCATTTGCCCAGATGTCAGTGTAAAATTTTCCGCCCATTAAACTTGCTTCGGCTGAGGGATCCTTTGTGTCATCCACGGAGAAGGCAGCTTCAGCCTGGGCCAGGGTTTTGACATGATCGCAACCCGCCTTCTCCAAGATGGCTGAAATTCCTCTTGCACCGGAGAACGCACAGACATCCCCGCGATCACTTAAAATTTCTTCAAAAGCTTCGGCCTCTCCGCTTATCCATTCTATAACACCTTCGGGGTCGCCTCGTATAAAGTTATCTTCAATGGAATAGGCGCCCACGTTGGCGAAGCTAGCCTTTATCTTCTCCACGCAGCCCAGGGATTTTTCGAAGCATCTTTCTTTGGATGCGCGAAGTTCTTCAACTGTTTTTTATAAATAGTTTTTCCAATATTCACTAATATCTCGGTTGGCCTCTGCGAGACCATATTTTTGTTTGCTTTCGGCCAGCTGTTTTCGAAGGTCTTCGATCTCATTCTTTTGAATTTCAGCTTGAGCCTTGAAACTAACTTCATCTTATTTTACTTTGTCCACCAATGAAAGTAGAGTTTTGTCTTTTTCCATGGCTTTGTTTCTCAGCCTGATAACCTCTGTTCGAAGGTTGTTGAGAGCTATAGAGCAGGTCTCGTCTTCAGCATTCTTTTGCGCCCTTAGGGCGTTGCTAAGTATTAAGCCCTGCAAGAAAGAATAAAAGGATTAACATGAGAATAAAAGCCTTCATTCCAAAGTTCATAAGCTTTAAAATTCACAATTTCTGTACCTTCAGACTGTTGTATGCAAGACTATCTGCGAGATCAGCCTTCGTCATGGCGCAAAGGCCAGCTTCGAGCTTCCAAAAACCCATACTTCTGGCCATGTCCCGGTAGACGGATAATTCTTTGTTGTCCGGGAGGCAGTACAAAAAGTCATCTTCGGTTGTACCATTAAACACTAGGGCCCCTTCTGATACTGCAATTCCCGGGCATAATGTTTGGCTTTAGAAATTTCTTCTTCAGATAGTCTTTTTCCCGAAGCATGTCTAACGATATAATCAAAATCTTCAGAGAATGCTTCAGGAGTAAGGGATTTGGCTTCTTTGGCCACATTTTTCTCAAAAGCTATATTAGTATCTGGAGTTATTCCTTCGGCCCCTTGCTCGATTAGGGCAAGCTTCGTCTCAGCAGGCACTTGTGACGGTGACCTTTTTGTGTGCCAAATTTATGTCGATGACATAATATTTGGTTCTACTAATCAAAAGTCTTGTGAGAAGTTTAGCAGGGTGATGACACAGAAATTTGAGATGTCGATGATGGGCGAGTTGACATACTTTCTTGGGTTCCAAGTGAGACAACTCAAGGACGACACCTTCCTCTCCCAAACGAAGTACACACAAGATCTTCTCAAGCGGTTTGGGATGAAGGACGCCAAGCCCGCGAAGACACCAATGGGAACCGACGGGCATGTCGACCTCAACAAAGGAGGTAAGTCCGTTGATCAAAAGGCATACCGGTCTATGATAGGTTCCTTGCTTTATTTATGTGCTAGTAGACCGGATATTATGCTTAGCGTATGCATGTGTGCTAGATTTCAATCCGACCCAAGCGAATGTCACCTTGTGGCCGTTAAGCGGATTCTTAGATATTTAGTTGCTACGCCTTGCTTCAGGATCTAGTATCCAAAGGGGTCTACCTTTGACTTGATTAGATATTCAGACTCCTATTATGCTGGATGCAAGGTTGATAGGTAGAGTACATCAGGGACGTGACAATTCCTAGGAAGGTCCCTGGTGTCTTGGAGTTCTAAGAAACAAACCTCTGTTGCCCTATCCACCGCTGAGGCCGAGTATGTTGCCGCAGGACAGTGTTGCGCGCAACTACTTTGGATGAGGCAAACCCTCCAGGACTTTGGCTACAATCTGAGCAAAGTCCCACTCCTATGTGACAATGAGAGTGCAATCCGCATGGTGGATAATCTTGTTGAACACAGCCACACTAAGCACATAGACATCCAGCATCACTTTTTGAGAGACCACCAGCAAAAGGGAGATATCGAAGTGTTCTATATTAGCATCGAGAACCAGCTAGCCGATATCTTTACCAAGCCTTTAGATGAGAAAACCTTTTGCAGGCTGCGTAGTGAGCTAAATGTCTGAGATTCACGTAACTTGGATTGATTTATAGCATACATGTGTTTTATGCCCTTGATCAAGTTACTTTATGCATTTATGAGATTTATTGTTTATTTATGGTGCTCAAGTTGTGCAAGGGATCCCCGGACCTCATAAGTCCATGTGTGAATGATGCACATATTTAGGGGGAGAAGTGCTACAACTTGACCCTTTGAGACTAACATTTGTGCTTGAGTTTACTTGATGTAGTCTCAAAGGTGAATTGAAAGGGAAAGGTGAACTTGGACCACGCAAAGACTTCCATTGCACTCCGGTATTAGTGTACTAATCTCCAAGTTCATTCTTATGCTCTTATTGCCTTTTTGCTCTTAATTGATATTTTTGGTGAGGCAATGGGGTTAAAGGGCCAAAAATGATCCCGTTTTGGTGCTTAATGCGAAAGGGGGAGAAATTAAGGCCAAAGCAAATGGATCAGCTACCACTTGAGAATTTTGAAAATAGAGAGATAGTAGAGTTACAACTTTTGATTTATCAAAATACTCTTATTGTCAAAATTTGGTCTCTTGTGGGGAGAATTTATGATTATGGGGAAAAGGGGGAGTTTTTGGCACTCGATCAATTTTTCAATTTGAATTTCTATCTTTGTGCCTAAACATGTGTGTTTAACTTAGAGATAGGAAAATGATTTTGATTTGCAAAAACAAACCAAGTGGTGGCAAAGAATGATCCAAATATGCCAAATTTAAGTCAAAAACAATTTGGTCTTCAATTTGAATCAATGTTGCATGTTTTGCATTGCCTTTGGATGTGTTGACATAAATCACCAAAAATGGGGAGATTGAAAGGGAAATGTGCCCTTGGGCCATTTCTATTATATTTTGGTGATTAAGTGTCCAACACATACTAAGTGAGTTGAGTATGTGCCATATGAAAAGAGAAGTGCAAATCATGTAACAAGGTACGTTTCTAGACTTAGTACATTGTTTTGAGTACTAACATGTTTTGTCTAAGTGATAGAAACAGAAAAGAGAAGGAGAAAAGGACTTGGCTGGGAGCAGCCGAAGTCCTGCTCAGTCTGGCACACCGGACTGTCCGGTGGTGCACCGGACAGTGTCTGGTGCGCCAGGCTGGCTTCCGGCGAACTAGCCACTCTCGGGAATGTTTGGTGGCGTACGGCTATAATTCATCGGACTGTCCGGTGAGCCAATGGCTGCGAACGCAACGGTCGGCCACGCAATCCGCGAGCGACGCATGGCCCGCGCCAACGGTCGACAGGGGGCACCAGACTGTCCGATGTGCACCGGACAGTGTCCGGTGCGCCAATTGCCACTGCGCTGCAACGGTCGGCTGCGCCAAAATAGGAAGGAGATCGTGCACCGGACATGAACAGTGGATGTCTAGTGGCTATAAAGATGTTAGTGCAATTCAACAACTAATAGCCATAAAACTTGGTTATAAAGATGTTAGTGCAATAGAACCAAGTGGCTATAGAGCAAGCTCTTGCGAATCACAATAATCACAAAGAAAGACAACACAAGAGATACAGTGGTTTATCCTGTGGTTCGGCCAAGTATAACACTTGCCTACCTCCACGTTGTGGCATCCCAATGGACGAGGGTTGCACTCAGCCCCTTTCAAGTGATCCAATGATCAACTTGAATACCACGGTATTCTTCCTTATATCTTTTCCCGTTTGCGAGGAATCTCCACAAGTTGGAGCCTCTCGCCCTTACAACATTGATCACAAAGAAAGCACGGAGTAAGGTTGAGGAGCAACACACACAAATCCGCAGCATACGCACTCACACAAGCCAAGGCTTGAGCTCAAAATGAAACACAGAGAGTTCACAACTAGAACGGAGCTCAAATCACTAACACGATCGATCAAGTGCGCAGAGACGGAGTGTGGGAGTATTAGATTGCTTAGTGAATGCTTGGGGTATGTCCTCCATGCACCTAGGCGTCCCTTTTATAGCCCCAAGGTAGCTAGGAGCCGTTGGAGGCCAACAAGGTAGGCTATCCTTGCCTTCTGTCGGGTGGCGCACCGGACAGTCCGGTGCACCACCGGATAGCTACTGTTCATGTCCGGTGCGCGATCTCCTTCCTATTTTGGCGCAGCCGACCGTTGCAGCGTCGTGGCAGTTGGCGCACCGGACACTGTCCGGTGCACACCGGACAGTCCGGTGGCCCCTGCTGACCGTTGGCGCGGGCCACGCGTCGCCCGCGGATTGCGCGGCCGACCGTTGTGCTAGCGGTCGTTGGCTCACCGGACAGTCCGGTGCACCACCGGACAGTCCAGTGAATTATAGTTGTACGTCGCCAAACATTCCTGAGAGTGGCTAGTTCGTCGGAAGCCAGCCTGGCGCACCGGACACTGTCCGGTGCACCACCGGACAGTCCGGTGTGCCAGACTGAGCAGGACTTTGGCTGCACCCAGCCAAGTCCTTTTCTCCTTCTCTTTTCTGTTTCTATCACTTAGTGTTGGGGGCCTTTGGCTTACGAAGGTCCTCAAAAACAGGATTTAACAGTGTTTCTGGAGTATAATGTGTGAACAGGTATCTTCGGACTCGAGTCGTTATCACAGTAGGAGAAGCCCAAAGTAATACGAAGGTTGATACAACGCCGAAGATATGAGCGGGAAAGCTTCGGCGTGGTAGCAGAAAAAGAAACCGACTTAAAGATGAAAAGGCTGTTCAGACCTCGGTGGATTACTATAGAATTACTACCAAATGTAAAGGGCATGAATGTAATTTTATATGGGCTGTGTCCCATGCCTATAAATAGGTGAACAGTACCCCCGTACTGTTCACGCTGATTTGGCATTTGCTTTTGCGTCACACCTGTACTTTCATCTCCTTCCAAGCTGAAGGTACATTTGTAATTCAATGTCATTTCTGTTTCTTCATAATAATAATGCAAAAATAAGTTAATAATATATATATAATTATCTATGTTATCCTTCATATTCCTTATGATTCATTCTTCGCCAGTATATGCTGTGTTTATGAAGGTACGTCCTTCATAACCTTCGTCCGAAAATCATTATATCCTAAGGGAAATAATGCTTCGAAGGACGAAGGACTTTATCGGTTAACATTTTCTGTGTTGCCTTGTTCTTAACTCATAGCATTTGAGAACAAGTCCCCAACATTGGCGCCCACCTCCGGTGAACTCACTTCCACTCTTTGAGTTTTTGAACACCTCCGGCGATCACAAACCTTTGCTATGGCGCCGAAGAAAGCTTCAGCAACTGGGGCTGCAGCTCTGCAACCGCTGGACCACAATCAGGAGACAGTCTCCCTTCGGGAGGCCCGAAGCCAGAAAAGGAAGGCTGTTAGCCCGACACCGCCAGAGGATGAGATAGACCAAGAAATCAGAGACATGGAGATGCTTCATCAACAGGTGCAGAGGAAGAAGGAAAAGATGGCCAGGCTAGCTGAACTGCAAAGGCAGATAGACGAAGCCTCTGAAGAAGTTCGTCATCTTACTCAGGATGAGCAACACCGAAGGCCTCAGCACCAAGACCTTCATCAGGAGGGTTTCCTCAACGAAGATGATTGGTATGACAATTTCCATCATGGGAATTTTGTTTTTGATGATGCTTCTCCTCTGTCCGCTGAGCTGCAGGCTACACCTTGGCCTCCGTCCTACAAGTCGCCCCAGCTTCCCATATTCGATGGCCACTCAGACCCGAAGCAGTTTTTGATGAGCTACGAAGCAACAGTATCTTCGTATGGTGGCAATGCTGCAGTCATGGCCAAATCTTTTGTTATGGCTGTCAGGAGTGTTGCTCAAACCTGGTATTCCTCCCTTCGACCAGGAACGATCACTTCATGGCAAAAGCTGAAAGACTTGTTGTTAACCAGCTTCCAAGGGTTTCAGACGAAGCCAGTCACTGCTCAAGCTCTATTCCAGTGCACCCAGGATCACGAAGAATACCTTCAGGCGTACGTCCGGAGGTTCTTGCGTTTGAGGGCACAGGCACCAACAGTGCCCAATGAAATTGTCATTGAGGCCATGATCAAGGGGCTTCGGCCAGGACCTTCAGCTCAGTACTTCGCTAGGAAGCCTCGTCAAACTTTGGAGAAGCTGCTCCAGAAGATGGACGAGTATATTCGGGCCGATAATGATTTTCGTCAAAGAAGGGAGGAGGCTTTCAGGTTTTCTGAAATGACCAGGGGCTTCGGAGGAAGATTCTATCCGAGGCACGTTAGGTCAATCCATAACTCTACTCAAAATGATGATAGGGGGAGCCAGCAGCAAAGGCCACAGTGCTCCTCACAGTCTTCGGGGCAACAGCAAGGCTCTTTCCGACCACCAGCTCCAAGAGGCAGAGGCGCCAGGGGCTTCGGCGGAAGATTTGGAGATCAACCAAGAAGAATTTTTTGCTTGTTCTGTGGTGAGAACAAGGGCCATACCACCAGGATGTGCCATGTTACCATCCAGAAGCAAAAGGAAATAGCCGAAGCTGCGGCACAACAGGCTCAGCCGAAGCAGGTCATGCACACTGCTTCGTATCATTCGCCTTACATTCCAGAATATGTAGGCAACCACCCTGCAGTTTCTGTTGCTTCGGCGAGTCAACCTCAAGCTTCCTGGCAACAGCCTCCGCCTCCACCACCGCTGCAACAAGGCCAACAGCCAGAAGGGAGCCAATATGCTCCACACCAAAGGGACTTCAGAGAACAGTCCGAAGCTCGCACAGTCAACAGCACTGTGCCAGAGTCGAAGCACATCTATTGACAAATATCCTACCTTGATAGCAGTCTTTTTCATTCAGTTTTATTTTCTGTGTAATAAAGGACATTTTTCAAATTCCATGTAATAGTTTCGTTGTTTGCCACAAGGGAAATATATTTTCTTCACAGGCTTAAGTCGTTGAAGCTTAAAAGATTTGCGATAACAAGGAGGACCTTCGAATTATCAAAAAAAAAATTCGAAGCAACAAAAAATCGTTCTAAGGAACGCAGAGTAAGTTTGCTGAAGTCACAAAAAGCCGTTCCAAAGGGAGCGCAGTGTAAGTTTTCTGCTCCAAAGTCGTTCCAAAGGGAATGCAGAGCTTACAGCGAAAAGTCAACGCTGATACCGCCTAAAGTAAAAGGCGAAGCGCGAAAAGTCAACGCGAATACCGCTGAAAGTAAAAGGCGAAGAAGCTCCTAAGGGAGGCTTACAGCGAAAAATAAACGATGATTCCGCTGAAGTAAAAGGCGAAGAAGCTCCTAAGGGAGGCTTATAGCAAAAAGACAACGCTGATTCAAAAAGATTATGTGTTTTATCGCAGGAATGTGTGTGTATCTTCGGAATAAACACCATCTTACATAACATAACATCATCGCATCATTTCGCATAGCATAAGCATCATACATCATGCTGCATATGGCACAAGAAGGGGACACAATATCGATCTTCAGAAGAATGTTTTGAAAAAGGGGAAAATCATGCTAAGTCGCAAAGAGATACACTATTGATCTTCGGAAGTGTATCTTCGGAAAATATCTTTACGAAGCTTGGATATTATTCATCAGAACACTACGGATATTGTTGTGACAAATAAAAATTCTTCTTCACGAAGCATGAAAAGAAGGGAAGGTGTTTTTTCGTCAAGGACTCAAAAACGGTACATATGTAAAATTTCATGCATCGTAAAGAATTGAACAATAAAAACAGGTATATTATATTCAGGGTTACAAGATGTTATACATGTTACATTTCAGAAGTTTTTACAATAGTACTTAATCTTCTCTCAGAACAACTTCTGCAGCCTCATTCAGGAGCCGATTAACAACTTCATCCATGATAGCTTCAGCCATCTTTTTAATTTCGTCGTCTCCTTTCGGGTGAGGGCCCGGAGACGCTTTAGTAGGATCTGAAGGAGGACAGGATATGGCTACATTGCTATTACAAATTGCGAACGAAGTTTAAAACCAAAAATTACAACACAATAAAAACCATTAGTTAATACCTAGTTGCCCTTCGGGCTCTGCGCTCTTCTCAGCAGTCTCAGCCACTTCTCTAGCATCGTGAATACCCTTCTCGCTTTTTTGGATAATTTCTCGAGCCATTTCTCGACCGCCATTATCCCAGACATCGGTGAAAAAGTTTCCACCAACCATGCTAGCTTCGGCTGAAGGATCTCTCGCATCTTCGAAGGACAAGGTAGCTTCGGATTGCGCTAAAATCTTTACATGCTCGCAGCCCTTTTTCTCCAAGATGGTGGCAATCCCCCTGGCACCCGAGAAAGCACATATGTCTCCGCGGCTATTTAAAATTTCCTCGAAGGCCTCAGCTTCGTGATTAATCCATTCGATTGGACCTTCGGGGTTGCCTCTTGTAAAATTTTCTTCGCTCGAGAATGCGCCGACGTTGGCGAAGCTAGCTTTCAACTTCTTAACACACTCCATAGATTTGTTATAGCATCTTTTCCTGGACGAACGAAGCTCTTCAACAGTTCCCTCTAAATGATTTGCCCATTGGTCGCTAAGTTCTCGCTTCGTTTCTTCAAGTATGCGTTCCTCTTTGGCTCTGGCCAGTTGTTTTCGAAGATCTTCAATTTCACGCTTCTGAACCTCAGCTTGACCTTTAAAAATAGCTTCATCTTCTTTTATTCTATTTATCAATGAATGTAATATTTTATCTTTTTCGAGACCTTCGTTCCTCAGTTCAATTACTTCGGAACGAAGGTTGCTCAGGGCTATAGCGCACCCTTCGTCTTCGGCATCTTTTTGGGCCCTGAGGGCATTGCTAAGTATAAGGCCCTGCAAAGAAAAATGTGTGTGCGTCAATAGATTTAAGCAAACGAAAAATTTTGGTCTCAACAAAAAATACAAAGATCTCATTTTTTGCACCTTTAAGCTATTGTATGCCAGGCTGTCGGCCAGTTCGTTTTTCGACAACACCGAGAGCCCGTCTTCTAGTGTTAGGAATCCGAAGCTCTTGCTCATCTCCCGACAGACAGAAATCTCCTTGCTGTCAGGGAGACAATACAAAAAGTCTTCTTCTCCACTGCCGTTGAATATTAACGCCCCCTTTGGATACTTCAGTTTTTGGGCGTAGAGCTGGGCCTCTTGCTTCTCTTTTTCTGATAATTTTTTCCCCGAAGCATGACGAACAATATAATCAAGGACTTTGGGGGATGCTTCAGGGGCAACAGCACTGATTTCTTCAACAAGAATTGGCTCCGTTATTTTTTCTTCCTCGGCTTTCAAGGATTTTACCTTTGTAGGCTCTGAGGGCCCAGCTTCAGCTTCAGTTTCTGGCTCTGAAGCCTTGGTATCAGAAATTTCAGTTTTTGCTTCGGAAATTGCAACAGTCTTCTTCGGAGTTGTGCTTGAGGACTTAATTGTTTCCAAAACATCTAACACATTGACCATTCTCTTTCTTTTCGGAGTCACCGCTGGCCCCTTTTGATTTTTTATTGTCTCAACATTTGCTGAAGGACTTAAAGCTTCTGATATTTTTGATCCCTCGGTTGATCCCTTTACTTCTTCCATTTTTTCTGTCGATGGCACTTCGGCCATCTCTTTGGTTTCTGGTAACAAAATCTCTGGTTCTTCCAATTCTATTCTTGTTGGCGCTTCGGCCATTTCTGCGACTTCTGGCAGCAAGGTTGGCTTGGTTGGCTTTTCAGCTTCGGTGGCCGAAGAGGTCTCTCCGGTGAACTCAGGCACCGAGGCTGGTTCAATATAGCGTGGCCGATGTGTGAGGACCTTTATCCTTTTTCTTTTCGGTGCTGGCTCACTAGGAGCAGTTGCAGCTTCTTCTTTCGCAGAGGTTGTGCTTTTTCTTTTCTGCCCTCGGATGGGATAACGATAGTCAGGGTAGACGAACCCGATTGCGTCAAACACCCGGTTCAGTCTTTTCTTTTTTCGGCCTCCGAAAGCTGCTGACAGTGCAGTATCTTCGGCCTTTGAGTAAGCCCCAAGCAGTTCATCACTTAAATTTTCAATGCTTTTTAGCCAGTCATCATCTGGCTCAACGAATTTATCTCCGAACTTGAAAGTATACTTCAGCCTGATAAGTCCACCTTCGTCAGCCTCCTTTATGGTTTCTTGCGGCATTTCCCATTTTTCCGCGAGCGGCCATACTCTGAAAGCAATATGCTCTTGTACCAAATCTCTAGTTCCAATAAAAGAACAAATAACACCGAAGGCTCTCTGGCATTCTTCGGCAGCTTCATTCATTTCAACCTTCGGCCTCCGCAGGCCGAAGCTTTGCCAAATAGGGCGCATAATTATACCTTTGATATCTTCCCGTACTGTCAGGTCATTCTTCACATAAAACCATTCTGTCATCCAGTCGTCGGGCCATCTCTTCCGAAAGGTTGGCACGGGACAGCTTGACCCAGACCGAGAAACGAAACTGTAGCAGCCAAAATTATTGTGATACTGTTCCTTACCCCAAGGTTTTGTCTCGTATGATAATTCGTGTATATTGCAGAAACTTTTCGCATCAGGCTCCAGACCTTGGCTTCTCACGGCCCACACGAAGATATTCAGCCTTATGATTGCTTCGGGGGTAAGTTGGTGAAGATATACTTCGAATATTTTCAGCACCTCTACGACAAAGTTGCTCAGGGGAAATCTAAGCCCAGCTTTCAAAAAGCTTCAGTACACTATGACTTCATTTTCTTCAGGGTTCGGACAAGTCTTTTCTCCTTCGTCGGCCCTAACAACGGACAAGTCCCGGAAATACCTTCCTCTCATATTGACAAGATGATTTTCTTTGATACTTGATTTGCCGAAAACCGCATGGCTTGGTCGCCAAGGGCGATCTTCGGAGTCTTCACCACCACTATCCACATCATAACTGTCGTTGTCATCAGTATCTTCAGACAAACCTTCCAAAATCTCTTTGGTGATTTTTTCTGTATTGGTCTTCGACATTGCTATAAGAAACCCTAGATTCTTCTCTTCATCGAGACTCAGCTTCATCTCGGCAGCAGCCTTCTTATCTTCAGACATCTTCGGAAACACTAAAAAACTGTTTTCAATGCCGAAGCTTCAAAACTTAAAAAGCTAAGCAAATCTTGGTGCGCAAGAGCTAAAAATTGAGTGAGCGGGAGCAGGTGGCAAGAGAGCGTGTCAAATGAGCTTGCGGTATGATCTTATTTATACGCCCAGTGCATTGAAAATTGAAAGACCCCGCCTGTCAGTGAATGTTGCTATTCTAGCAAAAGGAAGGTGTTTTTTCGGACCTTCGGCTTAAAGCCTTCGTCCATGTCGCAATCTAAATTTATTATTTTAAACAAATTAATATTGCGAGGGGCTACTGTTGGGGGCCTTCGGCTTACGAAGGTCCTCAAAAACAGGATTTAACAGTGTTTCTGGAGTATAATGTGTGAACAGGTATCTTCGGACTCGAGTCGTTATCACAGTAGGAGGAGCCCAAAGTAATACGAAGGTTGATACAACGCCGAAGATATGAGCGGGAAAGCTTCGGCGTGGTAGCAGAAAAAGAAACCGACTTAAAGATGAAAAGGCTGTTCAGACCTCGGTGGATTACTATAGAATTACTACCAAATGTAAAGGGCATGAATGTAATTTTATATGGGCTGTGTCCCGTGCCTATAAATAGGTGAACAGTACCCCCGTACTGTTCACGCTGATTTGGCATTTGCTTTTGCGTCACACCTATACTTTCATCTCCTTCCAAGCTGAAGGTACATTTGTAATTCAATGTCATTTCTGTTTCTTCATAATAATAATGCAAAAATAAGTTAATAATATATATATAATTATCTATGTTATCCTTCATATTCCTTATGATTCATTCTTCGCCAGTATATGCTGTGTTTATGAAGGTACGTCCTTCATAACCTTCGTCCGAAAATCATTATATCCTAAGGGAAATAATGCTTCGAAGGACGAAGGACTTTATCGGTTAACATTTTCTGTGTTGCCTTGTTCTTAACTCATAGCATTTGAGAACAAGTCCCCAACACTTAGATAAAACATGTTAGTACTCAAAACAATGTACTAAGTCTAGAAACGTACCTTGTTACATGATTTGCACTTCTCTTTTCATATGGCACATACTCAACTCACTTAGTATGTGTTGGACACTTAATCACCAAAATATAATAGAAATGGCCCAAGGGCACATTTCCCTTTCACTCGGTTTCAGCCTGGGTTATTGTAGCTTCAACTTCTATTTGCTTAGTATCAGCTTTGGGTTGCATTTTGTCAGCTTCGGCAATCTTCCATGTGGGAGCGAGACTTATGGTGTCAGTTGTTTCCAATACATCTAATACATTTACCATCCTCCTTCTCCTAGAAGTTGTGGCAGAACTCTTTTGTGCCTCCAGCGCTGTTGCTTCTGTTGAAGGACTTAAAATCCCTGGCATCTTTGTTACTTCTTCAGTCTTTTACCTTTCAACTTTATCTTTGTTAATCTTCGTTTCAACTAGCTCAACCGAAGGTGCCTTCGGCATTATAGTCGGCTCTTCAGTCTTCTACATGGGAGGAACAAATTCTCTTGATTTAGTAGCTGAAGAGGCCTCCCCACCAAACTCAGGCACCACAGCCGGTTCAATGTAACGCGGCCGGTGGGTAAGTACCTTCATCTTTTTGCCCGCAGCCTTCGGCACAAGTTCAGCTGGGGCGGCCAAAGCAGTAGTTTTTCTCTTCTTCCCCTGTCCGCGCAGCGGGTAGTGGTAGTCGGGGTAGACGAAGCCGATGGCGTCAAAAACTATGTTTATTCTCTTTTTTCCCCGACCTCCGAAGGCTGCAAATAGTGCATTATCTTCTGCCTTGGAATAAGCTCCAAGCAGCTCATCACTTATAACTTCGATACATTTTAGCCAGTCATCGTTTGGCTCATCGAACTTATCCCCATACCTGAATGTATACTTCAGCCGGACCAGTTCACCTTCGCTAGATTTGGTGATTGTCTCCATCGGCATTTCCCAGCTCTCTACAAGCGGCCATACTCTGAATGCTATATGCTCTTGAATTAAATCTCTTGTACCAATGAAAAAGCAGACAGTACCGAACGCCTTCTGACACGCTTCGGCGGCATCATCAATTTCAACCTTCGGCTTTCGGAGACCGAAGCGGGACCATATGGGGCGCATGATAACCTCCTTGATGTCCTCCCTCGCTGTCAAGTCGTTCTTCACATAAAACCATTCTTCTATCCAATTATCAGGCCATCTCTTCCGAAATGTTGGCACTGGGTGGCTTGTGTTGGGACGGGTGATCAATCCATAACAACCGAAGTTGTTGTGATATTGTTCCTTACCCATGGCCTTCGTCTCATACATAAGTTCGTGCATACTGCAAAAACACTTCGCGCTTGGCTCTATCCCTTGGCTTCTTACTACCCAGACGAAGACTCCCATCCTCAATATGTCTTCAGGGGTCAACTGATGAAGGAAGATTTGGTAGGTTTTCAGCACTTCAACTACAAACCTGCTCAGCGGGAACCGAAGTCCAGCTTTGAAGAAGCTTCGGAAAATCACAACCTCGTTCTCCTCAGGCGCAGGAACGTTGTTGTCTCTACCAGCCCTCACAATAGACACATCCCGAAAGTACCTTCCCCTCATGTTTTCGAGGTGACTTTGCTTGATGGTTGATTTTTCGAAAATTGCATGACTTGGTCTCCAGGGCCGATCCTCAGAATCTTCGCCCCCACTTTCTGCATCATAACTGTCACTGTCACCAGTATCTTCAGACAGGCCCTCCAGTATCTCCTTAGTAATCTTCTCTGTATTTGATTTTGCCATTGACTCGATAAATCCAGCAATGTAGGGATTCACAGCCTTCTTCTCCTCAAAAAGCTTCTCCTCTTCAGTTAGCTTCGTATCAGCAGCAGCCTTCTTGTCTTGAGACATTTCTCCTTCAGAAATGACGAAAATGTGTCTTTTCAACCGAAGCTCAGGAAGCTTGAAAAAATAGCAAGTGTTAGTGAGCAAGAGAGATGAAATTGAGAAAATAAAGCAAATGGCATAAGCATCGTATCAAATATGGTTGGTGTGAGTCCTTTATTTATACGCTCAGCATGTTCCAAAATGGAGGGGCCCCGTCTGTCATTGACTGTTGCTATTCTAGCAAAGGGAAGGTGTTTTTTCGGATCTTCGGCTTAACGCCTTCGTCCATGTCGCAGTCTAAATTCGTTATCTTAAACAAATTTCTACTGCGAGGGGCTACTGTTGGGGCCTTCATCCTCCGAAGGTCCTCAAAAACGTAATTTAATAATGTCTTCCAAGTATGGCACATGGACAGGTACCTTCGGACTCAGGTTTAAAGCATACACGATGAGAAAAGCATGATCGTGACGAAGGTTGATGTTGTTCCGAAGCTACGCGCAAAGGAGCTTCGGCTCAATGGCGGGAAAAGGAACCGACTTAAAAGGGAAAAGGCTATCTAGTCCTCATAGATTTGTCTATAAGTCAATAGTAAATATAAAGGACATGAATGTAATTTCTCACAGGATGTGTCATGTGCCTATAAGTAGATGAACAGTACTCTCGTACTGTTCACGCTGATTTGTACTAGCCCTACAATTTTCTTCTGTCAAGTCGAAGGTACGAATGTAATTCCATATTATATTTATTCATCCATAATATAACAAAGTTAAATCAATAATGTTATATAATTATTCACGTTGTTTTCTATGTCTTACATGCTTCTTTTTTTATTAGTGTCTACTGCAATCATTAAGGTATGTCCTTCATAACCTTTGTCTGAAAATCAATATTTCATAAGGGAAATAATGCTCTGAATGACGAAGGATTTTAACTTTTAATATTTTGTTTTTCCTTGTGCTTAATTCATAGTAATTAAGAGCAAGTCCCCACCAGTCGTTGTGTTACTGAAGGGGAAGGGGAAGGGAAAATGATTGCGCGTTAGTGCTCCACACCGTAGGTGGTACGGCGCGTGGAGCTAAGGCTGTCCGCAATGGATACCGCGCGACGCCCCCTCCACTTGCCCTGTAGCTGCATGGCGGCTACAGGGCAGCCCCTAGTGCCGCAGCGGCTCCCCCTAGCAAGCACCCTACGCGGAGGTAAGGTTCTCTCTCCCCCTCGTTCTGGCGTGTGTCTCTCTCTCCCTCTAAACACTATTCACATGGACCCACACCTAATTGTTAGTAGATAAAAAATTTATAGTAGATGAAAAGTATGTATACAAAATGATATTTTTTATAGTGTAGTGGGATATAGGGGAAGTATTTAGGGGGAACCGCTGCGGGAGATGAAAAAATAGGGGTGAAATGTTGATGATGTGACCCAAAAAAGTGATACAGGGGAAAAACTTTAGGGGGAACGCTTGCGGATAGCCTAAGGAGCGATGGGAAGAGCTGTCGAGCACCGAGATTTGCAGTGGCGACCACACGCGGGTGCGCAGGAGGAAGCAGAGGGAGGAGAAGGAGGGAAGAAGCTCCATGTGGCCCCACCCGTCATAGGAGGAAAGGAGAGTGAAAAGAATGACGACTAGGCCCACGTGTCAAAAAAATAAAGAACAGAGAGCGTCGGATGGGCCTCGGAAGTGGAAACAGATGGTGGTTTGGATTTTTTTATTCTTTTCTTTTTTTCAATTTCGAAATTCCCTTTTTAGTAATCTCTGCCACCATTCCCGTTCCTTGTTCTGCATTTCTCATTCTCATGTTGTTCTCTCATTCCCATTCTTTGTTCTGTCTTTCTCATTCCTCCCTCCCCGCAAAGCTCATTCTTGTTGGGACCATGCTTCGTCGCCAAAGGTCCTGCAGGAAGAAACAGCTTCGGCTGAAGCTGTCTATACGTGATGCCGAAGGGTGCCGTTCATGAAGCTTCGGAATTACAAACCGACTTAAAGATAGAATGACCTTTTAGTCCATAAGTGTTTGAGTCGTTGTTGTAAACTTTTATGAGGGGTATGATTGTAATTGCTCACAGGCTGTGTCCTGTGCCTATAAATAGTGAACAGTATTCCTTTACTGTTCACGCATTCCTGTAATTGCAATCACATCACTTGGAAATTATTCTTTGCCAAGGCAGAGGTATAAATGTATCTAATGTTTGAATACACCAAGTTTGTATAATATGAAAATGATGTTGTTCATTTATAATTTACTTGTCTTTAATGCTTCATATCTCGCATTATTTTATACAATCTCTGAGAGTTCAATTACGAAGATTCAACCTTCGTAATTGTATCGTCTTTAACCTTCGTCCGAGGTTCATTAAATCCTTAAGGAAATAATGCTTCAACGGACGAAGGGTATTAACATTTAACATTTTATGTTGCCTTGTTCTTAATTCATAGCATTTGAGAACGAGTCCCCAACATTGGCGCCCACCTCCGGTGAACTCACTTCCACTTTTCTGAGCTGATGGCTTCGTTCAATATTCAAGCTGGAGCTGCTTCGGTTCCGAAGCTGGTACTCCCGATAACAGGCGGTTCATGTTCAGAGCCAGCCAACAAGAAGCAGAAGAAGGAAGCACAGAGAAGGGTACAGCATGTCGGGGTGCAAGGACCCTTCATCAAGTCAAGATGGTCTCACATTCCTATTACCTTCTCCCAAGAGGACCTTCAACTCAAGGATTACCCACACAATGATGCCATGGTTATCTCTTGTGTTATCAAAGGATTTCTGGTCCACAATGTTTTGGTTGATACAAGAATTTCATTACTCATTGTTTCAATTGTATCGAGCCATTCTTGGCAGGGTGCTTTAAAATATTTTTTAAACTTATAATAATAAGGCAGTCTGACAAGTTCCCCCTCTTTCTTTTCCCCTTTAAGCTTCGGCATGGTCCACTCTTTCATCGTTGGAAAACCCTGAAGGCCAGGAATTCCTGCACTAAATCTCTAGTGCCAATATGTTCTGCAATAATTTTGAATTCAGCCAGTGCAGCCCAAGTTGGACCTTCTACTGCCATTTTGCATCGGGGTCTTGTTTCTCCGAAGATTAGTTCAAGAGGGCTCTGTACCAGCTTCTCTTTGTCTTCATCAACTTTGACATAAAACCATTCTGATTTCCAGCCTGCCGGCCATTTGCTTCGGTAGCTGATCACAGGAAACTTCGTGGTTTTTCGATAAGCAAAATTATAGCAACCAAAATTTTCATGTAATCCATCTTTTCTGGCCTTAGTTTGGTAATGCAGCTCATGAACTCGACAGAAGCTGTCGGCAAACGGCTCCACCGCCTGGCTTCGGAGAGCCCAGATATAAACACTAAGCCTGACAATGGCGTTAGGTGTCAGCTGATGAAAATAGATCCCAAACCTTTGCAGCACATCAGAAATCATCCTATTCAAAGGAAACCTCAACCCAGCTTTCAGAAAACTCTTGAAAATAACTATTTCATCCTTTTCTGGCTTCGGGGTAGTTTCCTCCCCCCCGAAGCGAAGCAGCTTCTTCTCATTTTCACTGAAATAGCCCGACTTCACCATCTTGGAGAAATCAGCCTTGGAGACAGTCGACTTTCCGAAGTCCAAATGGCTGGGCTTGCTCGGTACGGCGATATGGTAATCATCATCGGAAGCAGCTTCCTCAATATCTCCTTCCTCCGCTTCGGCAACAGTCTGTTCTGTCTCGGCAGTAAGGATTCCTTCCGAGGTCACCAACCCGGATCGTCGCATTGCTTCGGAGATAGGAGCAGTCTCCGCTCCTTCGGCTTCGCCTCCCTCACGCTCAACTCTAGCGGTAGAGCGCACTCAGGCCATTTAATTCTGAATTTCTTGGGAACTAAATAACTTCCTCTCCCGAAGTTTTTCTTCTGACGAAGTAGGCTTTAAACTGGAGCTTCGTCTGATTGCGAGAGTAAAGCTTCGGCTATGGTTAAAAATTTTGGCAGCAAAACAGTGCAATAGCAATGAATGCTGTGGTAACTTCACACCTACCCGTCTGTTTATATAGTGCTGCAGGTAAGAAGGTGAATCGTCATGATTTTTACACCAGGCAAACAGCTGCTCACACCCGCTGCGCGGTGGACCGCAGAGACCAAATAGTAACCCTGCAGGGTGGGACCGCTACGCGCTCGGAAACTGTATCGTTTCTCGACAACAAGCTCAGGGAAGGTGTTTTTCGGACCTTCGACTTCCTGAAGCCTAAGAGACTTTTTCACGGATCAAGCTCGTTACGAAAAACGATCTAGCACCGCGAAGGGGCTGCTGTTGGGACCATGCTTCGTCGCCGAAGGTCCTGCAGGAAGAAACAGCTTCGGCTGAAGCTGTCTGTACGTGATGCCGAAGGGTGCCGTTCATGAAGCTTCGGAATTACAAACCGACTTAAAGATAGAATGACCTTTTAGTCCATAAGTGTTTGAGTCGTTGTTGTAAACTTTTATGAGGGGTATGATTGTAATTGCTCACAGGATGTGTCCTGTGCCTATAAATAGTGAACAGTATTCCTTTACTGTTCACGCATTCCTGTAATTGCAATCACATCACTTGGAAATTATTCTTTGCCAAGGCAGAGGTATAAATGTATCTAATGTTTGAATACACCAAGTTTGTATAATATGAAAATGATGTTGTTCATTTATAATTTACTTGTCTTTAATGCTTCATATCTCGCATTATTTTATACAATCTCTGAGAGTTCAATTACGAAGATTCAACCTTCGTAAATGTATCGTCTTTAACCTTCGTCCGAGGTTCATTAAATCCTTAAGGAAATAATGCTTCAGCGGACGAAGGGCATTAACATTTAACATTTTATGTTGCCTTGTTCTTAATTCATAGCATTTGAGAACGAGTCTCCAACAATTCTCATTCCCTCGTACCCCGCAAAGCTCATTCTCACTCCCTCGTACATCTCACGTCTAGATAAAATTAAAAAAACACACATGTCCTCAAGGAGATTTGAACCCGTGACCTCTCAAGCAAAGGTCAAGAGTAGCTACCGCTACACCACATGTGTGTTTATGTCTACATCTATAACAGGAAGCACATCTACTACATCTCTCACCAAGCTCACTTACTACCCTTGCACAATGCGTAGTAGTAGATCAGTATCACCGAGATTCTTGAATTATATTTTTGGATGGAGGTAATATTATTTAAAGAAGAGCTTTGAATGCAATTTCTTTTGTTTGAATAATGTATTATACTTAAATTCCTTTTTTTGCATGTGTGACATTTTTTCTTCGTAATATTTTTCCATGGATCAGACTTGTGAGTCATTTTCATAAACCAATGACAAGCATTAATCCATGTTTCTTACTTGAAACTCCGAACAAACACCATGAGCAGGAGGCACTTGTGTTGGCGTCGCTCATCGATGACGAGAAGAAGCTTGGTGACTGTCAGTTCGACCTCTAGAAGCAGTCCTACGTGGTCGCATGCGCCGTTGTGTACGATAAGCTCCTGCAAAGCCACCGCTTGGACACGGTCCAGAGCAGCTGCACCGCGCTGTCCATCGTTAAGCAGGGAGGCTCATGGTTGTCCCCAACGCCGACGACTCTCGGGTTGTTCTAGACACCGCATCCGACGACGACGCCATCACGCCGTCCAGCTCATCGTCCACCTGGAGCCCAACCTGCCACGTAAGTCGCTACTGACCGGACATGAATTCTTGTGCGTTGGGACGATGGACGTTGCTGACGTTGTGTGAGTGTCCTCAAACATGATGTATGTAGTGGAGTAGCGCATCCGGTGGTGCAACGACTAGGGGTACTATCGGTGTTTTGGGTCCGACCGCACACCCGGGGTTGCCCCTCAAGGTGTTTTTAGGAGTAGGACGGTGTCGCTGACTGTAGCAAAATGGTTCGTGCCAGATGCACGAGGGACAGTGGACAATGTTTACAGGTTCGGGCCGCTTAGAGATGCGTAACACCCTACGTCCTGGTGTGTATGCTTGGTGAATGAGGTTACAAGGTAGCTCTCTGAATTGAGAATGCAGAGAGTTGAGGTGGGTGGCTGAGTAATAGGGTCGATCGTTCTCAAGGGGTGTCCCCTAGGCCTTATATACTCGACCGTGGGGCAATACACGTGGATATGATAACAATGTGTAACTAAAAGATAGTGAACTGTTTGAGTTTATCTCCCTATAGTTCTGCCGACCTATCCTCGCATGGCTCCGTTGCATGGGGGCTCCAGCGCGGGAAAGTTGGATCTCTGTTGTGGTCGCTCGCTCAACGTTGTGGGCCGTCCGGGCTTGCACCAATCCGGCCTCATGTCAACCTGCTTTGCTGATTGTCCCTCCCCAGGCCCACGAAAGAATGACCTTACGATTTATTGGGCCCTTGGGCCTTTCGTGAGGTCTTTTACTCTTCCAGTGGACCCGGGGGATATCTGTCCCCCACAAGCCCCCGATCGTTGGGTTGATTTTGAGGTAATCAACCCAAAGATCCCAGGTCCAGCTTGCAGGTAATTTGGGGAAACGATTTCTTACTGTCTCCTCCTGCTTTGATCACTCGTAAACTGAAGCTTTGTTTCGTGCTTGTGCCTTAGAGGTCGGCATTTCATATTGTAGGACCCTGAACTTCATTGGGTGCACCGGAGGTGCACCCAATGGGTGTAGCCCCCGAGCTTCGAGTAGATTTTGGAAAATAATCTACTCGAAGGTCTTCATCAGAAATTATTTTCATCTTACTCTTGTGCTTTGGTTGAGGGCTAGCCTTGTCTTTAATCTTGTCTTATGCCTTAGAGGTCGGCACCATCTTGGCTTGAAATGGTGATTCATGGGGTGCACCGAAGGTGCACCCAATGGGTGTAGCCCCCGAGCTTTGAGTGGATTTTTGAAAATAATCCTCTCGAAGGTCTTCATTTTGTGTCCTTTTGCTGAGAATAACCCTTTCTTTTTTCTGAATGCCTTAGAGGTCAGCATTATGTCATCCATATCATGCTTTAGAGGTCAGCATGTATTTTGTCTTTTTCAGCCGAGTTCGTGATCTGCCCATATCTCGCTAGGTGGTGCAATTTATTTGCTCTGCGACTGATTGGACATTTGATGGACGCTCTCTGTCTAGTCTTCACGTCGCTTCTGTCGGTCATATTTTGTACTTCATCGGCTATATTTGGCTTTCCTCTGATCCTTACTGATATCTCATTTTTGTCTTGAGGTATTCATTGCATGCCCTGCACGGATGTGACAGTTTTGAAAAATATACTGATAATTCCTGGGCGTCCCCCCCAATGGGTGTGGGCAAGGGACGGCTTGGTACGCTGAGTGTTTTAGCCGGCTGCTTCTGAGTAGTAATGTGATGTGACGGCGGGTGTAATCATATCATCCGCGTTGTTGACTGGAGTCCCAATGGGTGTGCCCAATCTGCTGCTAATCCCAATGTGGGTGCTCCATCTGTTGCTGATACCAATGGGGGTGCTGCCTGTGTTGCTAATGAAGACGACGGGGAGGAAGAGGATGAAGTTCCTTTGACTCGGAAAAATAGTCGGCAGATCATCGCTAGTGGTGAAAGTAGTGGAGTTCCTTCTCCTGCTTTGTCTGCTCTCATTGGTCTGCAAGAATTGTCCCTGGCGAATTTTGATCAGACTCTTGAGGATATGGTTTCAGAGGATTTGTTATCAGAGCCAGCAGATGATGGTGTGATGGAGGTTTGTGCTGATGTGCTTGATGCTGGGTTGAGGTCATCTCGTGCCTCGTCGACCTTAGAGCGCGATCTCGAGGGTCAGGAGACTGACTTGGATCGTCCTGGTCCCATGGAAGTAACTGAGGGCCCATCAGCCTTAGAGGTGGCTACCGCAGAGAACTTGGACCCCAAGGATGGTGTTGACACTTGCCCAGCCCCCAAGGATGTTGCCGGGGATGACTTGGTTCGGGTGGGAGGTGCAAGCCACTGCCCAGCCCCCGAGGGTGCTGCCGGGGATGATCCAGCTCAAGTGGGCAGTGCAAACTATGACCCAGCCCCCGAGGGTGTCCGAGCGGGGTCTCCCTCTTGTACTTCCATGGACGTTCATGCGGGATCGCCTCCAAACTCCGGCTGCATGGTGGTAGCCCAAGCTTTGGACCAGGGAGTCGCTTTAGAGGGGAGCGTCCCCGCTGACCAAGTTTTGGGCTCTGTTGATGGCACTGAGTTGGTTCCTGCTGGTTCGTTGCAAGCTGCTTCGGGTGGCGGCCTTACGCCCGGTCATCAATTGATCTCTCATGATTTGGGGGTCCCTTCGTTCTTTTCCAACCTCCAGGTACTGTGATATACTTTAGCTTGATTTTTACACCGCATGAACTGCTGTCATTACACTCATCTGTTCTCCTTATCAGGCTTTGGTGGACGGGATGGCTAGCCAGCTGAGGTTACAGGGTGCTTCTGTTCCAGAAGTAGCTTCGTCTCTTGCACGTTGGAATCCAGTGTTACTTCAACATCGTGTCTCTGACTTGGAGGCGACCAATGCTGGTTAGTGCTTTTTTGCTTCTCTTTGTCTTCACTATTAAACTACTTTACATTCTGACCCCTTTTGTTTGATTGTCTCCTGCTAGGTATGACTCGGCAGATTTCCACTCTTGAAGAAAAACATTCTCGAGATCAGGCTGAATTGGTCCAGCGGTGCTCTGACTTTAAAGAAAAGTATTCTCAAAGTCAGACTGAACTAGCTCAGGTCTCTGCTGCCTTAGATGACGCCAATGCACTGAGCTCTTCCCTTCACGCTCAGCTTAATTCTGAAAAGGTGACTTATGAAACTGTGCCTTGCCTTGTTGTGCTCCTATTGCTTGCTTGATGTTTGAGGGAGTTGACTTTTGTTTGCAGGAAGAAAAATGTATCCTTGCTGCTTCTCGCGACAGTCTTGACAGATTGTATCGCGATTCTAGCAACTCGCTGACCATCCTGGGGAGGAGTCATCGCTTCACCATGGAAGAGTTAGACAACCAACGCTGTAAGCTGCAGGAATCCACGGATGAGGTGACCCGGCTCAAGCAATTGATATCAGCGAAGGATGCTACTATCAAAGAACTCAGTGCTTCCAAGAAATCCATCGCCCAGGAGTTAGAAGCTGCTCGGTTGGTTGTCAAGGTTGCTGAAGAAGCTTCTGTTACTCTCAGAGCCCAGCGCGACAGAGCCATGGATAAGGCCATTCGGGCAGGGCGAATCTTGATGAGGAGACTCGGCGTGGTTGTTCCCGAAGATATAAGGGCTGACGTGAATGCTGCTCCTGATTCCTCGAGTCACCCTTCCTCGTCGATTGCTCCTAAGGAAGATATCACAAAATAGAGAAACATTTTGCGTGCTTTGAGCGCGCGGTTAGCATGGTCAGGCATTTGTTAGAGGACGTCATTTCAGTACTTAAATGACATTGTTATTCTCCTATTGTTTCAGAATTCATCAGTTCGTAAATTTGCAGTAGTAAAATGATGTGCGATGGTTTTGAAACTTGTTTGCGGGATATAGAAGTCATCCCTATATGAGTAATCGTAAGCGCGTCAGATCGCCTTGAGTTGCTACCGACTTAAGTCGGTTGCTTTTGTTAATAGGGCTTAGTGGTCACCCTGAGTCATATAAGCGCGAGCATGTTGCACCGGCTTAAGGCGTTGCCGACTTAAGCCGATTGCTCTGTTTAGCAGGGCATAGTGGTCACCCCGAGTTAAGTAAGCGTGAGCATGTTGTACCGGTTTAAGTCGTTGCCGACTTAAGCCGATTGCTCCGTTAGCAGGGCATAGTGGTCACCCCGAGTTAAGTAAGCGCGAGCATGTTGCACCGGTTTGAGTCGTTGCCGACTTAAGCCGATTGCTCTGTTCAGCAGGGCATAGTGGTCACCCCGAGTTAAGTAAGCGTGAGCATGTCGCACCGCCTTAAGTCGTTGCCGACTTAAGTCGATTGCTCCGTTAGTAGGGCATAGTGGTCACCCCGAGTTAAGTAAGCGCGAGCATGTTGCACCGGTTTAAGTCGTTGCCGACTTAAGCCAATTGCTCCGTTCAGCAGGGCATAGTGGTCACCCCGAGTTAAGTAAGCGCGAGCATGTTGCACCGGTTTAAGTCGTTGCCGACTTAAGCCGATTGCTCTGTTAGCAGGGCATAGTGGTCACCCCGAGCTAAGTAAGAATGCAAATTAATCATGAACAAAATGAGTATCTTTGAAGCCTTTTTTTATTGATGACATATTTCAATTTTACAGAGTACATCGTCGTCCCGATAGCTTTTGAAATACAGCTAGGGATAAAACTTCCTGAGGTGTTCTATATTCCAGGAGTTCCCGACTTCTGTGCCGTCCATCTGAGTGAGACGATATGATCCTGGTCGAGTGACTTCTGCTACTATGAAGGGTCCTTCCCATAAGGGCGATAACTTGTGTCGTCCCTCCCCCGTTAGAATTCGGCGGAGGACGAGATCTCCTACTGAGAAGGATCGCTGCCGCACGGCCTTGTCGTGATAGCGCCTTAGAGTCTGCTGGTATCGTGCTGATTGGATTACTGCATTCAGCCGTTCTTCCTCGAGTACATCAATGTCCTCTAGCCTGGTGGCTTCGACTTCTGCTATGCTTTCGAAGATCAACCTTGGCGCTCTGAACTTGAGGTCGGCTGGTAATACTGCCTCTGACCCATAGACCATGAAGAAAGGAGTGTTTCCATACAGAGCTCGGCTAGGCTGGGTTCTTAGGCTCCAGACGACAAAGGGCAATTCCCTTATCCATTTTCCTGCGAACTTTTCATTCTTATCAAGACCTTTTTCCTGAGTGCCTCCAGTATCATCCCGTTGGCTCGCTCAACCTGCCCGTTGGCTCTTGGATGTGCTACAGAAGCATACTTGATCTGAATGCTTTTTTGCTCGCAGAAGTCGAAGAACTCTGAACTTGTGAAGTTGGATCCTAGGTCAGTTATGATGCTGTTTGGTATCCCTAATCTGAATATTATGTCTTGTATGAATTCCACGGCCTTAGTTGAGGTCAAAGAGGCAATGGGTTTGAATTCTATCCATTTAGTGAATTTGTCGATTGCTACCAGTACATGAGTGTATCCTCCTTGAGCCTTCTTGAAAGGTCCAATCATATTCAGTCCCCAGCACGCGAAGGGCCAAGTCACTGGTATGGTCTGCAGTTGCTGTGCTGGTAAATGTTGTTGTTTTGACAAGTACTGGCAAGCTTCGCACCTCTGAACTAATTCGGTTGCATCACTCTTCGCTGTTGGCCAATAGAATCCTGACTTGAAGACCTTCCCGACTAGTGTCTTGGATGCTGCGTGTATTCCACACTGCCCAGCATGGACCTCATCCAGAAGTTGCTTCCCAGTAGATGAGATGATGCACTTCATGAGGACGCCTGATGCACCCCTTCTATATAATGTTTCCCCAATGAGTGTGTAGTGAGCTGACTGTCTAGCAATACGCTCGGCCGCATTTTTGTCATCCGGTTCCTCTTCATTCTTTATATACCTGATGATTGGCCTTCTCCAGTCATCAGAGTCTGACTCTAGTTGATTCACAATATTACACTCTTCTGCTTGATCCATTGAGATGCTCGGCTGTAGTATTTCTTGTACAAAGACTCCAGGTGGGACCTGAGTTCGACTGGATCCTAGCTTGGACAATACATCGGCTGCCGTGTTCCGATCTCTTTCTGCATGATGAAATTCCAGACCCTCAAATTTATCTTCCAGCTTTCGGACGGCAGTGCAGTACTTTCCCATTGAATCGCTTGAACAATCCCACTCTTTGTTTATCTGGATAATGACTACCAGAGAGTCTCCGTACACCATCAGTCTCTTGATGCCCAATGATATGGCGATGTTCAATCCATAGATCAGAGCTTCATACTCAGCTGCATTGTTGAGGCCGGAAACAGCACTGGAGGGCATATTTGAGGTGCTCGCCTCCAGGTGCGGTGAAGAGAATTCCTGCTCCTGCTCCCTGCAGCTTCAGCGAGCCATCAAAATACATTCGCCATACTTCTGCAGTCTCTGGTTTATCTGGTACTTGCTGTTCAGTCTACTCTGATACGAAATCAGCCAATGCTTGAGTTTTGATGGCAGTGCGAGGTCGAAACTCGATGTCATGAGATCCTAGCTCGCAAGCCCACTTGGCTATTCGGCCAATGGCTTCCTTGTTGTGAAGAATATCCCCTATCGGAAAACCAGTGACTACTATGACTTTGTGGTCATCAAAGTAGTGACGTAGCTTGCGGGCAGTTAGAAGTACTGCATATAATAGCTTCTGAACTTGAGGGTACTTTTTCTTCGAGGGACCCAGAACTTCACTGATGAAGTAAACAGGATGTTGCACTGGGTAGGTATGTCCTTCTTCTGCTCGCTCGACTACCAACGCGGTGCTTACCACGTGAGTCGTGCAAGAGATGTACAGCAGCAGATCTTCAGCTGGTTGAGTTGATGTGGCTCGCCGTGGCGGCTTCAGTACTGGCGGTGTTGTCAAGAATCTTTTCAGTGCATCTAGAGCTTCCTGTGCCTCTGAAGTCCACTGAAACTTACCCACTTTCTTGAGTAGCTTGTAAAATGGTAAACCTTTTTCTCCCAGCCTGGATATAAATCTGCTCAGAGCTGCCATACATTCAGTAAGTCGTTGAACCTTCTTTTGTGATCGAGGTGCTTCCATCTTCATGATAGCTTCAATCTTATCCGGATTAGCCTCAATTCCCCGGTGGCTGACAATAAACCCGAGTAACTTTCATGCTGGTACCCCAAAAACACATTTTTCGGGATTAAGCTTCCATCGATACCGCCTCAGACTGTTGAAAACCAGCTGTAAGTCTTCGATGAAGTTTTCCGAGTTCTCCGTTTTGATTACCACATCATCTACGTAGGCCTCCACACGCTTGCCCCAGTGATCGGCTAAGCATGTTTGAATGGCTCTCTGATAAGTCGCTCCAGCGTTTTTGAGGCCGAACGGCATGGAGGTATAACAGAAAGCACCAAACGGAGTAATGAACGCTTTTTTTTCCTCGTCTTCCTTTGCCAAACTAATCTGATGGTACCCGGAATAGCAATCTAGAAAAGATAGCACAGAACATCCAGCGGTGGAGTCCACCACCTGATCTATCCTCGGGAGCCCGAAGGGATCCTTCGGACAGTGTTTGTTGAGATCAGTATAGTCGACGCACATGCGCCAATCCACTTTATTCTTTTTGAGTACAAGAACAGGGTTGGCTAACCACTCGGGGTGTAACACCTCTCTAATAAATCCAACCGCGACCAAGCGAGCTAACTCGGCGCGAATGGCCTCTCTCTTGTCGGGCGTGAAACGACGTAGTTTTTGCCGAATCGGCCTTGCCCAAGGATAGACCTTCAGTTTGTGCTCGACCAGTTCTCTTGGGACTCCCGGCATATCCGCAGGTTGCCATGCGAATACATCTCGGTTATCTTGCAGAAACTGGACGAGCGCGCTTTCCTATTTGTCGTCCAGGCTGGAGCTGATGATGGCAGTCTTGCGTTCATCAGCGAACCCCAGGTTGATCCCTTTAGTTTCTTCAGTCGGCCGCATAGAGGTCGCGGCCTGAGCTTCGTTTGCCGGTACTGCAAGGTCCTCCTCAGGCTTAGAGTTCGCCTGTGTTGAAGAAATCATCGACGGCTTGGTGGTGAGGGCCGCTTGGATGGCCACTCGGAAACACTCTGCGGCGCCTTGGAAGTCGGCGCGCACAGTTATGATTCCTTGTGGTCCTGGAATCTTCAGTATCATGTACGTGTAATGAGGAATGGCCATGAATTTGGTCAATCCCGGCCTCCCGATGATGGTGTTGTACCCGCAGTCGAAGTTCGCCACTTCGAACCTCAGGAACTCGGTTCTGTAGTTCTCCGGAGTTCCGAAGGTGACGGGCATGTAGATGTGGCCCAGCGGGTATTCCCCTTCAGTCGGCACGATGCCGAAGAAGGGAGTGTCCGACTCGTGGAGCTCTTTGAGGTGAACTCCCAAGCCTTGGAGTGTCCGGGGGAAGGTGACGTTGATGCTGCTCCCCCGTCCACTAGCACCTTCTTCACCCGGCTCTCTCGGATCACCGGGTCGATGAGGAGCGGGTATTTCCCTGGGTGGTCGAAGTTGAGCCATTGATCCGCCCGAGTGAAAGTGATCGGGTGCTCCGACCACCGGTATGGGGCGGGAGGACCGGTGGTCGCCACCAGTATCTGGCGATCGTTGAGCTTTTGTTGTCTTTTGTTCTCCTGCGACCCGTGTCTGCCGAAGATGACGTTGACCTCCCTGTCAACGCGCGGGAAAGCTCCTCCTCCTCCCTCCTCCTGCTGATGGGGTTGTCGTGGTTCTTCTGGTCCTCCCCTCGGTGGAGGAGGAGGTAGAGGTTGGAAGGGTCGGTCGTGCCCAACGGAGGGCTTGAAGTCCCGGCAGTTTCGAAGAGTGTGGCGCATGTCCTTGTGGTACGCGCACTGGGTGTCGAGGATGTCGTCCAGCGTGCGCTCGCCTCCACGAGGTCCTCCTCGGGCACGAGAGGCTGGTGGCCCGGCGGCGTGTACTTCTTCGTGGGGCCTCTTCTCCCAGCGTTTGTCGGGTTGCTGGTTCGCGTCGCGTCGTGGTGCCGCCGGTGCGGGCTTTGCTCCTCCGATGAGGTCATGGGCCCGCTCGTCGGCGGTGATGTAGAGGTCGGCTTCCCGGAACAGCTCCTCAGAGGTAGTCGGCGCCTTCTGCAATATGGTTCGGACGAAGGCTGAGTCATTGGATCCTCTATAGAAGTCCTCGATCACGGCCGCCTCCGTGACCTCAGGGATACGATTTCTCATGGTCTGGAACCTTTTGAGGTATGACCGGAGAGTTTCGTCTCCCCGGCGCTTGATGGATTTGAGGTCCCACGGTTGCGCCGGTTTGTCGGAGAGGGACTGAAAATTGGCGGTGAAGCGCCGACTGAAGTCTCCCCAGTCGTCGATGTAGTGTCGGGGTAGATGTCGCAGCCATTGTAGCGCGTCTTGCCCGAGGACAATGGGTAAGTACGCGGTCATCACATCCTCGGACGCCCCGGCGGCCCGAGCAATGGTGGTGTAGACAGCTAGCCAGCCCCCTGGATCCTGCTTAGGTTCATATTTGTCGACATTGGATACCTTGAAGTTAGGGGGCCATTGAATGGCCCTAAGGCGTGGAGTAAGGGCAGACACTCCACACGTGTCCTCCTGTCGCCGGGGATGGTGTCTGTCCCGGGGAGGGGAGTTGTTGTTGTGGTTCCTCGACCGTCCCCGGGTGGTACCGCCAGTCGAGGCCGTTGCCGACTCTGTTCTGGTGGCCTGGCTCCGAGCTGGGATGCCATGATCCCTGTCGTACTCCTCCCGGCGGCGGATCTCGTTCTCATGCCGTCGTTCACGCGAATCATTGATGGAGCTTCGCGCGTCTCGGCGACTGTTGATGGTGTGTCGTAGATCGTTCGGCGGGTGAGCAAGCGGTAGAAGATGGTTGGCTGCCTGGGTGAACAGTCGTCGGTAGCCCTCGGCATCGGGAGTCCGAGGGAGTCCGTCAGCTATCCGAGCCAGTACTCCCCCAACTTCACTCGGCGTGTTCATGGCTCGGGCGAAGTCGGGATTCAGGTTGCGCCCGAAGAGTGGATTCTCCCGGTGTTGCCTTGCGTCTTGCTCAGCTTGTTCTTGAGCTCGGCGGCGATCACGTCGTCGGGAGTTCCTTCGTTCTCTGAAGACGCGTTCCTCCGGAGTTTCTCCTATCTCCGAGACCTCGTCCCACGAGACAGGTTGCTCTGGATCCCGTTCTCCAGCCTCGTGATGTCGCCGAACGTTCCGGCGTCGGTTTCTCCGTCGGCGGGATTCTCGTTGAGGTGGTTCTTCTCCGGGTGCGGTCGGCTCGTCGTCGGAGACGGGAGGCGACTCCACTCTCCCGATGAAGAGGACGTCGGGATAGAATGGTGCTGCTGTCGTGGCGACCTTCTTTCCGTTCTCCTTTGAGGGCGGAGGAACGGAAAGAACAACTTGCTTCCCCTTGGTCTCCTTCTTCCTCGCGATCTGTGTCCATCTTTTTGTCGGGGAAGTAGACAGTGGAGTTCTCCGGGTCAGCGGGCTCTTGGCCCCTGACTTTTTGAAGGCAATCTTTTTCCGGAGAGCTGGAGGTTGCGCTTCTCCGACATTTTCGGAGTTTGTTGGAGGAGACTTCTTTTTCGGCGGATCTGCAATGCGGTGTAGAGTTCCCTCTTCATCTGCTATGGATGAGATTGTTCCGAAGCAGAATACGGATCCGGGACGGAGGGTGATCTTGCTGTGGAAGGTGACGGCCATTGAGCTAGCTTGGATCGTCGACACACCCCCTACCTGGCGCGCCAGCTGTCGGTGTTTTGGGTCCGACCGCACACCCGGGGTTGCCCCTCAAGGTGTTTTTAGGAGTAGGACGGTGTCGCCGACTGTAGCAAAATGGTTCGTGCCAGATGCACGAGGGACAGTGGACAATGTTTACAGGTTCGAGCCGCTTAGAGATGCGTAACACCCTACGTCCTGGTGTGTATGCTTGGTGAATGAGGTTACAAGGTAGCTCTCTGAATTGAGAATGCAGAGAGTTGAGGTGGGTGGCTGAGTAATAGGGTCGATCGTTCTGAAGGGTTGTCCCCTAGGCCTTATATACTCGACTGTGGGGCAATACACGTGGATATGATAACAATGTGTAACTAAAAGATAGTGAACTGTTTGAGTTTATCTCCCTATAGTTCTGCCGACCTATCCTCGCATGGCTCCGTTGCATGGGGGCTCCAGCGCGGGAAAGTCGGATCTCTGTTGTGGTCGCTCGCTCAACATTGTGGGCCGTCCGGGCTTGCACCAATCCGGCCTCATGTCAACCTGCTTTGCTGATTGTCCCTCCCCAGGCCCACGAAAGAATGACCTTACGATTTATTGGGCCCTTGGTCCTTTCGTGAGGTCTTTTACTCTTCCAGTGGACCCGGGGGATATCTGTCCCCCACACGCCCCCGATCTTTGGGTTGATTTTGAGGTAATCAACCCAAATATCCCAGGTCCAGCTTGCAGGTAATTTGGGGAAAACGATTTCTTACTAGTTTAGTGGACCCAGGGGATATCTGTCCCCCACAGGTACTACCTCACTGATGAGACCGGGGTGCACTTCGTTTGGCAGCCCAACCAAGAGTCATCAGTATTCGTCATGTCGCGCGCGTTCGACGACTACTATATCGAGAACTGTGGCGTCATCTTGGCGCCGGAGGTGACACAGAGGAGGATCGACAACAGTGACTAGTTCGTCATCCTCGCCACCGTCAGGGTAGCTTTTGTGCCGGTCTGCCTTTAATTCTCTTCGCAAACACACACACTTACCTTTTTGTTTAAGCAAGAGCGTATGATGGTGCGTGTCTGATGACTAACGATGTACGAGGGAATTTCTTCCGGCATGTGTGGAACGTGCTCTCCAATGATGAGACCATACACATCGTGGCATATATCGAAGTCTGCATGATACTGATGGTTGCAATGTAGTGGTGAAACAACTAGATTAAAATAACAAAATTTATGTATGGCTAGGATCACAAATTGATTATGAAATTTTTTTTCTCATAACAATATAACACATATTTTGTACATAAGTTATCGTAGTATACTGGTATTATATATTCCCGTTGCAACGCACGGGCACTCAGCTAGTAGAATATATATATATATGAATATATATCCCAAAAAATAGGATAAAACAAAATTATTACTAACATAATTAAAATACATGTTTTTAGAAAATGTTATTAGCAATTCATTTCATTTTATGAAAAAAAAGATTTCACACCAACAAATTAATCCAAATAAGGTATATTACCATATATATTTCTAAAAATAGAACAAACTCAATATTATTATTAACAAATCAAAATGCATATATTTTCAAAAATTATTTTAATAATTCTTTATTATTTTAACAAACAATATCTTTCTCACATAATTAGATCCAAGAATTGGATCTGAAATTCAAATCAAACAAAATATATGTTTCGGCATGAATGCATCAAACACTTGATAGATTCTATTTACTTAGAAATTGTGTACCTTGTTTTTATCACCAAATTCATTATTTGAAAACGTAAATGTTTCTCCTTTCTACTAGAAATCAATACTTCAAACTGAGTTGTTTTCAATTGATGGATTTAGGATGTTACACTATACCTCGCGGTGCACATAGGATTTTGCCCTAGAGACGTCGGGCGGCGATATAGCAAGGAGAGAGGCAGAGACGACGAGTGGTGTTGGATGAGACGAGATGAAGCTTTTTCTCTTTTTTTACACTCGCGAGATCGTGGACAATGAAAGATGAGGTACCTGACTATAGATGGCTGAATAATGGTCTGTGCCTGGTGGACTAGCCCGAGCACGACCCATAAAATAGTATCGTTGTCTAGTCCGACATGATTCAAAGTAGCCTCGTAATGGTCCTTCATGAGGACTATGCCGTGTATAAACAGTCTTCTCGGACCATAATGCTAACTCGAACCGACATGATTATATTTTTTCAATTTTTAGGATATGTTTGTAATATCTGTTCTTTATATAACATAAATGAATCTAAGTTGCAACGGTTAGAAGATCCTTGATTAACAACTATGGTTTGAGCTACCCTCAACTCATTCCATTTTTGCTGTTTAATCTAGCAATTTATTTCGTGCTTGATGTACCAAGCGCTGAGGCATGCAAACCGTTTGTGGGGCCGGGCGCTCCATTTTTATTTAATCTATCAATTTATTTCGTGTTTAATCTACTAGGGATCGCTGGCTGCGTATGAGTCACTTGCGCACATGCATGGCGGTGAAGAGATGGTCAAACGGCACTTGCATCATGCATGGTGGGTGCAGGTGATGCTCAAATCACGCACGACAAAACTTATGTATTATATCTATACTACTTATTAAAAACCTAATGTGTCCGTCTAGTACTATCACAACTTCGCTAATCAACATACCATATATATTTTAATGTATAGAAATAGATAATAATTATATTTAAATAAATATCTCAATAACTATTTATATAATATATAATAACAGTAGCAAAACAGTAATAACTGGCTACTTAGTAAAGATAAAGATGAAGACTAGGACTAACTTGGTGCATCACAGCCACTAGGTAAAGGAAGCCCACGTTTGTAGCTGCATAGTTTGGGCCTAGAGCCAACAAATGGGCCAGACCAGCATTGTCACGCACACAGTGTTGCGGATGAAAGCGGTAATCTGAACTGTTAGAACAAATTTAATATTTTAAAATAGATATGCATAAAATTTAATGTTGATCTTTTCTTATGTTATCAAGCACATTAATACAAATATGAATAAAATATTGCATAATTTTTTTATGTATTATTTGCTCCCTACAACACGAAACGTTGAAAAAATACCGAATTTTTTTCCGAATCCATACCGAAGTTTATATCTATTATTTAAGAAAATATAGTATGAATTTGAGATTTACCTTTTATGAATCTTTACAAGCTGGATGTTAAAAACAAGAATACATATTTGTATTGTAGATTCTATATCCTATTTATTCGCAATCAAAGAAAAACGACTAAAAAACTGATTACCGAATAAATACCGTTTCCGACCGTTTTCATCCCAAGTTAGTGTCGTCGGATGCACGCTTCAATCTTGTTTTTAGTCCTTCGTTTTATTTTATTTTATTTCTTAAATTGCTAAAACGTAACTCTATTTTATTTTTTGTATTTAACAGTTTAGGTACTAAAATATAATACACAAAACAAGATGGTTGGAAGCACAATCATCACATCCGGATCACGTCGCCGCCACCATGCGGTGTTTTTTTTTTTTTTTTTTTTGTGGTTGAGAACATTACATTAGCACGCATCTCTCTTGGATTGGAGTTTCTTCCGTCTTGTCTAGCCAGGGTTGCTGTTGCTTAGCTTTGACCTGCTGCCAAGAGACGACAAAAGATTATTACGTACCGTCCTCTTTGCTTGCACTGATGAACTACGCCAACCGTCGCGCCACGCAAGCATTTCGGTGACGCCGGCCGGCATTATTTTAGCAGAGGAAAAGGTGGCACGGGATCCTGCACCCACGCTCTCTGAATTAATGATCGATTCTGCATCTATCTAATCCCCTGCTGCCTGTAAAGGCCGGAACAAGGTCATGCATGCATGTGCATGCCTAACCAGTGCAGTGCATGTGATGCATGATTGCTTTATACATACATACAGTATGCCTGTGATAAGTTGACCCTACTACAACTCGATGGGAACGATTATATTGCTAATATTATTATTAGAGAAGGAGAGATTGGATCTGCTGGTTAGATACTGCCTAGTGCCTACTGGTCTTCATCACTCACAAATCACTCTCCAACGCAAGCTTATTTTTGATGGCTAAACCCTGGCCGTCGAGAATAATCTTAGCTGCCGAAAATAGTGTACAGTGTTGTTGTGAAGGCTCCTCGCACACTCAGCAGTCACAGTCACTCCTCGATCGTGTATAGGATTTGCCACCTAATTAATGAGCACTTTCCCTTTTTTAAAAAAGGTAAAGGGCATCGCGTCTGGTCATATGCATCATTAGTCCATGCCGGACTTGTTAACAGTAGCAGATGCTATGGGTTTTCTTGGCAGCTGGCCATAACCATACATGGAATGGCCATGTGCATTCATGCAAAAACTGATGCCTGCTAGTGAAGGCACAGTCCCAAACCTCTAGAGCTAGTTATTAACTAGCTAATAAGTTATTAGTTAGGTTGAAACAGCTTACAACTAATAGCTATTTAAAAGATATAATTGATAATTAGTTAGTCAATTCAGCTAGTTTAGTAGCGAACTATTAGTTTTTGAGGTTTGGAACATGGCCTAAGCTAGATCTACCGACTATGCTATCAAACTCTTAGACCGTGTCCAGCAGCTCACTCATATAGTCACCTAAAACACTGTTTTACATTGTAAACTGTAAACAGAGTAAAGTTTGAAATATGGATACGGAGATATGTAAACAGCTGAAGATAGCCTTACCTATCACATATTCACAGCGTTTAGTGCATACTGTCAAACTGCAGTTACCTCAGCTGACACATCCACCAGACTGGCGACCACTTGCTCTCCCACTCAGCAGTCAGAGATCGTGTATAGGAGATGAAAAGGATTTGACAACTAATTAATGAGCACTTTCTTTATAATAAAAAAAAAGTAAAGAGCATGCATCACATCTGGTACTGCTAGGTGTACTGTAGCGATGCATGCGGCTGCATATCGTGGTTTAGCGTGCCTTTCTTCTGTCGCATCGCATGGCTCTGTTTTGCTCCCACACACGTATTTATTATATATATACATCCAGCTACTCAGCTAGTGTGTTGCCTTTACCCTGCAATGATCCAGATGCGCTAATGGTTGGTTTAAAAAGGCTACCTGTGACCCGGAGAGAATTAATATCCCAGTCAGAATATAAGCAGATACTCCTAACCTGCACCCCATCCACTATATATAATCCTTCCTTTGATCTCAAGTATACAGAGTTTTTCAGATCGCTAGCTCTGTTAACGGACATTTTTATTGCCTTCTTGAGGCTTGATCTCATCTGCGGAATTCCATCGTGATCTTGTTGTGTGCAGGCGCGAGCGAGATGCACATGGAGCTCCCCCACCCCCCGTACGATCTGCCTCTGAAAGCCGAGACCTGGAAAGAATTCGGTGGGCATTATTATTATACAGTGTTATTGTTAAGAATCCTCGTCCTCGTGTTACAGTCTGTGGCTTCTATGTAAGCTTCCCTGCACGCCGCACATGGAGTGCATGACGTTAAACTGGGATGAGGTAGTGACGACACCGTTGAATAATTAGATAAATTTTAGATTAAATTCCGAATATAAATTATGACCAAATCAGAATAACTAAAGTAAGAAGTCAAATCAGATGATACGTACTGATTAGACATACTGGTTGATGACGTGAGCCGGAATCCGCAGGGTCGACGACGTCGAAGCAGCAAAATCAGCAGGGTCGACGAGGTCAGAAGATCACGAGCAGTCGCGTGAGGACGTTTCCCAAAAACCTTATTCGCCCTCTCCCGGTGTAGGATCTAGAAGACGAAGGGTTTCGGAGACATGCTCTCTTGATCGCAGATGCACGTCTGCGGTCGGGATGAAGAGAACTGGAAGGCGGCTCAGTTGTGAAGAGAGGCGAAAGCGAAAACTGGGATGATTTGGATGCTGTCTGCCAGGCGCCTTTTATAGGGCCGAGTCCGCGACCAGATAGCGCTTTTCGATCTCATCCGCCCGCGAAAATCTCGCGTTCAGTTTAGATTTTATAGCGATCGGTTAGTATTCTAAACTTAACAGCCAAGCAACCAAAAATTCAAACGGCAAAAGAAAGTCGCGCCCCCGCAAGGCGAGGGGCCGGATTTCGACGGACCATTCACACGCATGTCGTGCGCCCGCGCCCTTCGCCCCGCCCAGGCGAGGCGAGGCGAGCGAGCGCGCGTGTGGCTCTCAACACTCTCTCCTCTCATCCATAACTTGGTGAGTGAGTGTGGCTTCCATATTTAAGCTAGCTCTACTCTACTAGAACTAGCAATATGGTGTTATTGGTTCCACCTATTCCCTAGCCATACACTTATATGGGCTTTTGAGATTTTCCTGGGATTTATTTGAATTTCTCAATTTGGGCCTATCCCATAAATCCTAACAATCCCCCACCAGATCTCAAATGCACATCTGCAGTTTTTGCCACTGTTCACTACTGTTTAATATACTAGTGTTTCAGGAGAGACTGTTAAGTTGAACTTCCGCCTAGAACTCCAAGCTACACCAACCCACAACTTGGACAATGGACTATGCCTTGAATTGCAAGTTTTGCGTGAATAGGTTTCACTTGAAGTCATGACCAGTACTTGGCTACCAGTAGTCCCCTTCTCGGGTGGAGCATATACGTCGTACTCCAAGGTCTCTTCATGAGTTTACTCGAGATCACCCAGATCTCATAGACTACGACGTTAGACAGTCTAACTCATATAGGTGTGTTCTTTCAAGAATGTTCTGCAGGACAACATCTTTGCTAATACAAGCCAACATAACACATTAAGGCACAAAGTCAACCTGCCTTACAATATTTGAGAGTATTGCATCTGAGAGCACCTAGAGGGGGGGTAAATAGGTGATCCTGTAAAAACTTAAAACTTAAAGCCAGAAAACTTAATTAAGAGTTAGCACAATGAATTCAAGTGGCTAAAGGAGAGCTCTTGTGAAACACAATAAACACAGTGAGAACAAGCACAAGAGACACGAGGATTTATCCCGTGGTTCGGCCAAGTATAACACTTGCCTATTCCACGTTGTGGCGTCCCAATGGACGAGAGTTGCACTCAACTCCTCTCAAGTGATCCAATGATCAACTTGAATACCACGGTGTTCCTCTTTCTTTACTCTTTCCCGTTTGCGAGGAATCTCCACAACTTGGAGTCTCTCGCCCTTACAATAAGGATCAAAGTGAAAGCACTAGAGTAAGGGAGGGAAGCAACACACACAAATCCACAGCAATACGCACACACACAGCCAAGACTTGAGCTCAAAAGAATAACACAAGGTTCACCACTAGAACGGAGCTCAAATCACTAAGAATGCCAATCGAGTGCGCAAAGACGGAGTGTGAGTGATCAAGAATGCTTAGAGTATGCTTAGTGTACTCCTCCATGCGCCTAGGGGTCTCTTTTATAGCCCCAAGGCAGCTAGGAGTCGTTGAGAGCAATCCAAGAAGGCAATTCTTGCCTTCTGTCGGGTGGCGCACCGGACACTGTCCGGTGCTGATTGCTTTCCTATTCTAGCGCAGCCGACCGTTGAAGATTTGGAGCCGTTGGCGCACCGGACAGTCCGGTGCCCCCATCTGACCGTTGGCTCGGCCACGCGTCACGCGTGGATTGCGCGGCCGACCGTTGGCGCAGTCGACCGTTGGCTCACCGGACAGTCCGGTGCACCACCGGACAGTCCGGTGATTTTTAGCCGTACGCCGCCGATGAAATCCCGAGAGCAGCCTTTTCACCAGAGCCAGCCTGGCGCACCGGACAGTACGGTGCACCCAGACTGAACAGCAGTTGGCTGTACACAACCAACTCTTTTTTCCTTTTGTCTTTTCTCTAACTCTAGCACTTAGACAAATATATTAGTACACAAAAACTAATGTACTAAGTCTAGAATCATACCTTTGTGTTGATTTTCACTTCTTCCACCATTTGGCATAGTTTCATACTTAAACCATTTGTGTTGGCACTTGATCACCAAAATACTTAGAAATGGCCCAAGGGCACATTTCCCTTTCAATCTCCCCCTTTTTGGTGATTTATTCCAACACAACAAAAAAGCAACTAAAAGAAGTGCAACCTTAACGCGAATGAGTACACAAATTTGTTTTGATTCAAATTTGGCATATTTGGATCATTCTTTGCCACCACTTGGTTTGTTTTTGCATATCAAACTCAATTTCCTATCTCTAAGTCAAATTCACTTGTTGAGGCATAGAGAGAGGTATTCCAAGAGAAATTGATCAAAGATTCAAAAACTCCCCCCTTTTTCCCATAATCAAACATTCTCCCCATAAGAGACCAATTTTTGACAATAAGAGACCATAAGAGTATTTTGACAAAACAAAAACTCTAACTCTACTATTTTCAAAATTCTCAAGTGGTAGCTGATCCATTTCTTGCTTTGGCCTTAATTTCTCCCCCTTTGGCATCAAACACCAAAACGGGATCATTTTTTGCCTTAAAACCCCGTTGCCTCACCAAAATCTTCAAACAAGAATAAAAAGGCAATAAGAGTATGGAGGTGAACTTGGAGTGAGTTACCCTCTCATCGGAGTGCAGCGGAAGTCTTGCATGATCCAAGGTCACCTTTCCCTTTCAATCCACCTTTGAGACTAAATCAAGTAAACTCAAGTACACGGTTAGTCTCAAAGGGTCAAGTTGTAGCACATCTCCCCCTAAATATGTGCATCACTCACACATGGACTTTTGAGGTCCGGGGAGTGCTTGTACAACTCGAGCACCATCAATGAACAACAAAATGTATAAGGAACATGATCAAGGCATAGAACACATGTATGCTATAAATCAATCCAAGTTCCGCGAATCTAAGACATTTAGTTCACTACGCAGCCTGCAAAAGGTCGTCTCATCTAAAGGCTTGGTAAAGATATCAGCTAGCTGGTTCTCGGTGCTAACATAAAACACTTCGATATCTCCCTTTTGCTGGTGATCTCTCAAAAAGTGATGCCGGATGTCTATGTGCTTTGTGCGGCTGTGTTCAACAGGATTATCCGCCATGCGGATAGCACTCTCATTATCACATAAGAGTGGGACTTTGCTCAGATTGTAGCCAAAGTCCCTGAGAGTTTGCCTCATCCAAAGTAGTTGTGCGCAACACTGTCCTGCGGCAACATACTCGGCCTCAGCGGTGGATAGGGCAACGGAAGTTTGTTTCTTAGAACTCCAAGACACCAGGGACCTTCCTAAGAATTGGCACGTCCCTGATGTACTCTTTCTATCAACCTTGCATCCAGCATAATCAGAGTTTGAGTATCCAATCAAGTCAAAGGTAGACCCCTTTGGATACCAGATCCCGAAGCAAGGCGTACCAACTAAATATCTAAGTATTCGCTTAACGTCCACAAGGTGACACTCCCTTGGATCGGATTGAAATCTAGCACACATGCATACACTTAGCATAATATCCGGTCTACTAGCACATAAATAAAGTAAAGACCCTATCATAGACCGGTATGCCTTTTGGTCAACGGACTTACCTCCTTTGTTGAGGTCGACATGTCCATCGGTTCCCATTGGAGTCTTTGCGGGCTTGGCGTCCTTCATCCCAAACCGCTTGATCAAATCTTGCGTGTACTTTGTTTGGGAGATGAAAGTCCCATCCTTGAGTTGCTTCACTTGGAATCCAAGGAAGTAGTTCAACTCGCCCATCATTGACATCTCAAACTTTTGAGTCATCACCCTGCTAAACTCTTCACAAGACTTTTGGTTAGTAGAACCAAATATTATGTCATCGACATAAATTTGGCACACAAATAAGTCACCATCACAAGTCTTAGTAAATAAAGTTGGATCGGCTTTTCCAACCTTGAAAGCATTAGCAATTAAAAAGTCTCTAAGGCATTCATACCATGCTCTTGGGGCTTGCTTAAGTCCATAGAGCGCCTTAGAAAGCTTACGCACGTGGTCGGGGTACCGTTCATCCTCAAAGCCAGGGGGTTGCTCTACGTACACCTCCTCCTTGATTGGCCCATTGAGGAAAGCGCTCTTCACATCCATTTGAAACAACCTGAAAGAATGGTGAGCGGCATAGGCTAACAAAATACGAATAGACTCTAGCCTAGCCACAGGAGCAAAAGTCTCCTCAAAGTCCAAACCTGCGACTTGGGCATAACCTTTAGCCACAAGTCTAGCCTTGTTCCTTGTCACCACTCCGTGCTTGTCTTGTTTGTTGTGGAACACCTACTTTGTTCCCACAACGTTTTGCTTGGGACGAGGCACCAGTGTCCAAACTTCATTTCTCTTGAAGTTGTTGAGCTCCTCCTGCATGGCCAACACCCAGTCCGGATCTAGCAAGGCCTCTTCTACCCTGAAAGGCTCAATAGAAGAGACAAAAGAGTAATGCTCACAAAAATTAACTAGTCTAGAGCGAGTAGTTACTCCCTTGCTTATATCACCCAACATTTGGTCGACGGGATGATTCCTTTGAATCGTCACTCGAACTTGGGTTGGAGGGGCTTGAGGTGCTTCTTCCTCTTCAACTTGGACATCTTGTGCTCCCCCTTGATCACACGCCTCATCTTGAGGGACCTGTTCGTCATCTTGAGTTGGGGGGTGCACCATCGTTGAGGAAGAAGGTTGATCTTGCTCCTTGTGTTCCTGTGGTCGCACGTCTCCAATAGCCATGGTACGAATTGCATCCGTTGGAACATCATCCTCTCATCTACATCATCAAGATCAACTTGCTCTCTTGGAGAGCCATTAGTCTCATCAAATACAACGTCGCTAGAGACTTCAACCAAACCCGATGATTTGTTGAAGACTCTATACGCCTTTGTATTTGAGTCATAACCTAACAAAAACCCTTCTACAACTTTGGGAGCAAACTTAGAATTTCTACCTTTCTTCACTAGAATATAACATTTGCTCCCAAAAACACGAAAGTATGACACATTGGGTTTGTTACCGGTTAGGAGTTCGTATGACGTCTTCTTGAGGAGGCGATGAAGGTAGACCCGGTTTATGGCGTGGCAAGCCGTGTTCACGGCTTCCGACCAAAACCGCTCGGGGGTCTTGAACTCTCCAAGCATCGTCCTCGCCATGTCTATGAGCGTCCTGTTCTTCCTCTCTACCACACCGTTTTGCTGTGGTGTGTAGGGAGCAGAGAACTCGTGCCTCATTCCTTCCTCCTCAAGGTACTCCTCCACTTGAAGGTTCTTGAATTCGGACCCGTTGTCGCTCCTTATCTTCTTTACCTTGAGCTCAAACTCATTTTTAGCTCTCCTTAGGAAGCGGTTGAGGGTCCCTTGGGTTTCTGTTTTATCCTGCAAAAAGAATACCCAAGTGAAGCGGGAAAAATCATCGACTATAACAAGACCATACTTACTTCCCCCGATGCTGAGGTAGGCGACGGGTCCGAAGAGATCCATATGAAGTAGCTCCAGGGGTCTTGATGTGGTCATCACGTTCTTGTTGTGATGAGCATTTACCACTTGTTTACCTGCTTGACAAGCTGCACAAGGTCTATCTTTTTCGAAAGTCACATTTGTTAGACCTAACACATGTTCTCCCTTTAGAAGTTCGTGAAGGTTCTTCATCCCTACATGTGCTAGACGGCGATGCCACAGCCAGCCCATGCAAGTCTTAGCAATTAAGCATGCATCTAGACCGGCCTCCTCTTTTGCAAAATCAACTAAATAAAGTTTGCTGTCTAGTACACCCTTAAAAGCTAATGAACCATCACTCCTTCTAAAGGCAGACACATCTACATTTGAGAATAAGAAATTATAACCCATATAACAAAGTTGACTAACAGACAACAAGTTATACCCGAGCGACTCAACTAAAAACACATTAGAAATGGAGTGCTCGGATGAAATAGCAATCTTTCCTAGTTCTTTAACCTTGCCTTGATTCCCATCACCGAATATGATTGAATCTTGGGAATCTTTGTTCTTGACATAGGAGGTGAACATCTTCTTCTCCCCCGTCATGTGGTTTGTGCATCCGCTGTCGATAATCCAGCTTGAGCCCCTGGATGCATAAACCTGCAAGGCAATTTAGGCTTGGGTCTTAGGTACCCAACTCTTGTTGGGTCCTACAAGGTTAGTGACAATAGTCTTAGGGACCCAAATGCAAGTATTATCTCCCTTGCATCTTGCCCCTAATTTCCTAGCAATCACTTTCTTATTCTTTCTACAAATTTCAAAGGAAGCATTGCAAGCATGATAAATTGCGGAAGGTTCATTACTTGCTTTCCTAGGTACATGAACAACATTTCTCCTAGGCATATGATGAATAACATTTTTCCTAGACATATCATGCACAATAGACGAACTAGAAGCAGGCATGGCATATGAATCATAAGAATAATTCCTATAAGCATTTCTAGAGAATTTTCTATCACTATAAATGAAAGCATGATTCTTTTGAACACTATTAGCCATAGGGGCCTTCCCTTTCTCCTTGGTGGAGATGGGAGCCTTATGACTTGTTAAGTTCTTGGCTTCCCTCTTAAAGCCAAGCCCATCCTTAATTGAGGGGTGTCTACCAACAGTGTAGGCATCCCTTGCAAATTTTAGTTTATCAAATTCATTTTTGCTAGTCTTAAGTTGGGCATTAAGACTAGCCACTTCACCATTTAGTTTTGCAATAAAAGTAAGGTGCTCAACACATGCATCAACATTAAAGTCCTTACACCTATTGCAAATCACTACATGTTTTACACAAGAACTAGATTTATTTGCTACTTCTAGCTTAGCATTTAAATCATCATTAGCACTTTTTAAACTAGAAATAGTCTCATGGCAAGTAGATAATTCACAAGAAAGCATTTTGATAGTCGCCTAGAGGGGGGGTGAATAGGGCGAAACTGAAATTTACAAATATAAACACAACTACAAGTCGGGTTAGCGTTAGAAATAAAATCGAGTCCGCGAGAGAGGGCGCAAAACAAATCGCAAGCGAATAAGTAAGTGAGACACGCGGATTTGTTTTACCGAGGTTCGGTTCTTGCAAACCTACTCCCCGTTGAGGAGGCCACAAAGGCCGGGTCTCTTTCAACCCTTCCCTCTCTCAAACGGTCCCTCGGACCGAGTGAGCTTTTCTTCTTCTCAATCAAACGGGAACAAAACTTCCCCGCAAGGGCCACCACACAATTGGTGCCTCTTGCCTTGGTTACAATTGAGTTTTGATCACAAGAACAAGTGAGAAAGAAAGAAAGCGATCTAAGCGCAAGAGCTCAAAAGAACACGGCAAATCTCTCTCGCTAGTCACTAAAGGCTTTGTGTGGAATTGGAGAGGATTTGATCTCTTTGGTGTGTCTAGAATTGAATGCTAGAGCTCTTGTAGTAGTTGGGAAGTGGAAAACTTGGATGCAATGAATGGTGGGGTGGTTGGGGTATTTATAGCCCCAACCACCAAAAGTGGCCGTTGGGAGGCTGTCTGTTCGATGGCGCACCAGACAGTCCGGTGCACACCGGACATGTCCGGTGCCCCTGCCACGTCATCACTGCCGTTGGATTCTGACCGTTGGAGCTTCTGACTTGTGGGCCCGCCTGGGTGTCTGGTGCACACCGGACATGCATTGTTCCTTGTCCGGTGTGCCAGAATGGGCGCGCCTGACTTCTGCGCGCGCTGCGCGCATTTAATGCGCCGCAGGTAGCCGTTGGCGCCGACTAGCCGTTGCTCCGGAGTTGCACCGGACAGTCCGGTGCACACCAGACATGTCCGGTGAATTATAGCGGACTAGCCGTTGGAGTTTCCCGAAGCTGGCGAGTTCCTGAGGCCGCTCCTCCTCGGCGCACCGGACACTGTCCGGTGTACACCGGACAGTCCGGTGAATTATAGCGCGAGTGCCTCTGGAAATTCCCGAAGGTGGCAAGTTTGAGTTGGAGTCCTCTGGTGCACCGGACATGTCCGGTGGTGCACCGGACATGTCCGGTGGCACACCGGACAGTCCGGTGCGCTAGACCAGAGGTGCCTTCGATTGGCCCTTTGCTCCTTTGTTGAATCCAAAACTTGATCTTTTTATTAGCTGAGTGTGAACCTTTAACACCTGTATAATCTATACACTTGGGCAAACTAGTTAGTCCAATTATTTGTGTTGGGCAATTCAACCACCAAAATTAATTAGGGACTAGGTGTAAGCCTAATTCCCTTTCAATCTCCCCCTTTTTGGTGATTGATGCCAACACAAACCAAAGCAGATATAGAAGTGCATAATTGAACTAGTTTGCATAATATAAGTGCAAAGGTTGCTTGGAATTGAGCCAATATAAATACTTACAAGATATGCATGGATTGTTTCTTTCTTATATAACATTTTGGACCACGTTTACACCACATGTTTTGTTTTTGCAAATTCTTTTGTAAATCTATTTCAAAGTTCTTTTGCAAATAGTCAAAGGCAAATGAATAAGATTTTGAGAAGCATTTTCAAGATTTGAAATTTTCTCCCCCTGTTTCAAATGCTTTTCCTTTGACTAAACAAAACTCCCCTTAAATGAGATCCTCCTCTTAGTGTTCAAGAGGGTTTTGATATATCATTTTGAAATACTACTTTCTCCCCCTTTTGAACACAATAGGATACTAATTGAGAATATTCAACACTTAAGTTTTTGATTTTGGTGGTGGTGCGGTCCTTTTGCTTTGGGCTCTTACTTTCTCCCCCTTTGGCATGAATCGCCAAAAATGGAATCATTAGAGCCCTTGAAGTGCGTTTCTTCCCCTTTGGTCATAAATAAATGAGTTAAGATCATACCAAAGACGAAGTCCTTTTGCTTTGGGCTTACTCTCTCCCCCAAAGACGAAGTCCTTTTGCTTTGAATTCTCCCCCTAAAGATGGAGAGAAGCGCGGAGTGACGGCGAAGGATGAGTTACGGAGTGGAAGCCTTTGTCTTCGCCGAAGACTCCAATTCCCTTTCAATATACCTATGACTTGGTTTGAGATAGACTTGAAAACCCATTAGTCATAGCATATAAAAGAGATATGATCAAAGATATATAGATGAGCTATGTGTGCAATTTAACAAAAGAAATTCCTTGAATCAAGAATATTGAGCTCATGCCTAAGTTTGTTAAAAGATTTTTCATCAAGAGGCTTGGTAAAGATATCGGCTAATTGATCTTTAGTATTAATGTATGAAATCTCGATATCTCCCTTTTGTTGGTGATCCCTAAGAAAATGATACCGAATGGCTATGTGCTTAGTGCGGCTATGCTCGACGGGATTGTCGGCCATTTTGATTGCACTCTCATTATCACATAGCAAAGGAACTTTGGTTAATTTGTAACCGTAGTCCCGCAGGGTTTGCCTCATCCAAAGCAATTGCGCGCAACAATGGCCTGCGGCAATATACTCGGCTTCGGCGGTGGAAAGAGCGACTGAATTTTGCTTCTTTGAAGCCCAAGACACCAATGATCTTCCCAAGAACTGGCAAGTCCCCGATGTGCTCTTCCTATTGATTTTGCACCCCGCCCAATCGGCATCCGAATAACCAATTAAATCAAATGTGGATCCCCTAGGATACCAAAGCCCAAACTTAGGAGTATAAGCCAAATATCTCAAGATTCGTTTTACGGCCGTAAGGTGAGCTTCCTTAGGGTCGGCTTGGAATCTTGCACACATGCATACGGAAAGCATAATATCCGGTCGAGATGCACATAAATAGAGTAAAGAACCTATCATCGACCGGTATACCTTTTGATCCACGGACTTACCTCCCGTGTCGAGGTCGAGATGCCCATTGGTTCCCATGGGTGTCTTGATGGGCTTGGCATCCTTCATCCCAAACTTGTTTAGAATGTCTTGTGTATACTTTGTTTGGCTAATGAAGGTGCCCTCTTGCAGTTGCTTCACTTGAAATCCTAAGAAGTACTTCAACTCCCCCATCATAGACATCTCGAATTTCTGTGTCATGATCCTACTAAACTCTTCACAAGTAGATTCGTTAGTAGACCCAATTATAATATCATCAACATAAATTTGGCATACAAACAAATCATTCTCAAGTGTTTTAGTAAAGAGCGTAGGATCGGCCTTTCCGACTTTGAAGCCATTAGCAATAAGGAAATCTCTAAGGCATTCATACCATGCTCTTGGGGCTTGCTTGAGCCCATAAAGCGCCTTAGAGAGCTTATAGACATGATTAGGATACTTACTGTCTTCAAAGCCGGGAGGTTGCTCAACATAGACCTCTTCCTTGATTGGTCCATTGAGGAAGGCACTTTTCACGTCCATTTGATAAAGCTTAAAGCCATGGTAAGTAGCATAGGCCAATAATATGCGAATTGACTCAAGCCTAGCTACGGGTGCATAGGTTTCACCGAAATCCAAACCTTCGACTTGGGAGTATCTTTTGGCCACAAGTCGAGCTTTGTTCCTTGTCACCACACCATTCTCATCTTGTTTGTTGCGGAAGACCCATTTGGTTCCTACAACATTTTGGTTAGGACGTGGAACTAAATGCCATACCTCATTCCTCGTGAAGTTGTTGAGCTCCTCTTGCATCGCCACCACCCAATCCGAATCTTGAAGTGCTTCCTCTACCTTGTGTGGCTCAATAGAGGAAACAAACGAGTAATGCTCACAAAAGTGTGCAACACGAGATCTAGTAGTTACCCCCTTATGAATGTCGCCGAGGATGGTGTCGACGGGGTGATCTCGTTGGATTGCTTGGTGGACTCTTCGGTGTGGCGGTCTTTGCTCTTCATCCTCCTTGTCTTGATCATTTGCATCTCCCCCTTGATCTATGCCGTCATCTTGAGGTGGCTCACTTGATTGGTCTTCTCCTTCATCAACTTGAGCCTCTTCCTCATTTTGAGTCGGTGGAGATGCTTGCGTGGAGGAAGATGGTTGATCTTGTGCTCTTGGAGACTCTTTGGATTCCTTAGGACACACATCCCCAATGGACATGTTCCTTAGCGCTATGCATGGAGCCTCTTCATCACCTATCTCATCAAGATCAACTTGCTCTACTTGAGAGCCGTTAGTTTCATCAAACACAACGTCACATGAGACTTCAACTAGTCCAGTGGATTTGTTAAAGACCCTATATGCCCTTGTGTTTGAGTCATAACCAAGTAAAAAGCCTTCTACAGTTTTAGGAGCAAATTTAGTTTTTCTACCTCTTTTAACAAGAATAAAGCATTTGCTACCAAAAACTCTAAAATATGAAATGTTGGGCTTTTTACCGGTTAGGAGTTCATACGATGTCTTCTTGAGGATTCGGTGAAGATACAACCGGTTGATGGCGTAGCAGGCGGTGTTGACCGCCTCGGCCCAAAACCGATCCGAAGTCTTGTACTCATCAAGCATGGTTCTTTCCATGTCCAATAGAGTTCGATTCTTCCTCTCCACTACACCATTTTGTTGTGGCGTGTAGGGAGAAGAGAACTCATGCTTGATGCCCTCCTCCTCAAGGAAGCTTTCTATTTGAGAGTTCTTGAACCCCGTCCCGTTGTCGCTTCTTATTTTCTTGATCCTTAAGCCGAACTCATTTTGAGCCCGTCTCAAGAATCCCTTTAAGGTCTCTTGGGTTTGAGATTTTTCCTGTAAAAAGAATACCCAAGTGAAGCGAGAATAATCATCCACAATAACTAGACAGTACTTACTCCCGTCGATGCTTATGTAAGCGATCGGGCCGAATAGATCCATGTGTAGGAGCTCCAGTGGCCTGTCGGTCGTCATTATGTTCTTATGCGGATGATGAGTGCCAACTTGCTTTCCTGCTTGGCATGCGCTACAAATCCTGTCTTTCTCAAAATGAACATTTGTTAGTCCTAAAATGTGTTCTCCCTTTAGAAGCTTATGAAGATTCTTCATCCCAACATGAGCTAGTCGGCGATGCCAGAGCCAGCCCATGTTAGTCTTAGCAATTAAGCATGTGTCGAGTTCAGCTCTATCAAAATCTACTAAGTATAGCTGACCCTCTAACACACCCTTAAATGCTATTGAATCATCACTTCTTCTAAAGACAGTGACACCTATATCAGTGAAAAGACAGTTGTAGCCCATTTGACATAATTGAGAAACGGAAAGCAAATTGTAATCTAAAGAATCTACAAGAAAAACATTGGAAATAGAATGGTCAGGAGATATAGCTATTTTACCAAGACCTTTGACCAAACCTTGATTTCCATCCCCGAATGTGATCGCTCTTTGGGGATCTTGATTTTTCTCATAGGAGGAGAACATCCTTTTCTCCCCTGTCATATGGTTTGTGCACCCGCTGTCGAGTATCCAACTTGAGCCCCCGAATGCATAAACCTACAAAACAAGTTTAGTTCTTGACTTTAGGTACCCAAATGGTTTTGGGTCCTTTTGCATTAGACACAAGAACTTTGGGTACCCAAACACAAGTCTTTGATCCCTTGTGCTTGCCCCCAACGTATTTGGCAACTACTTTGCCGGATTTGTTAGTCAACACATAAGATGCATCAAAAGTTTTAAATGAAAGACTATGTTCATTTGATGCAGTAGGAATTTTCTTCTTAGGCAACTTAGCATGGGTTGGTTGCTTAGAGCTAGATGTCTCACTCTTATACATAAAAGCATGGTTAGAGCCAGAGTGAGACTTCCTAGAATGAATTTTCCTAATTTTGCTCTCAGGATAACCGGCAGGGTATAAAATGTAACCCTCGTTATCCTGAGGCATGGGAGCCTTGCCCTTAACAAAGTTGGACAATCTTTTAGGAGGGGCACTAAGTTTGACATTGTCTCCCCTTTGGAAGCCAATGCCATCCTTGATGCCCGAGCGTCTCCCATTATAAAGCATGCTACGAGCAAATTTAAATTTCTCATTTTCTAAGTTGTGCTCGGCAATTTTAGCATCTAGTTTTGCTATATGATCATTTTGTTGTTTAATTAAAGCCATATGATCATGAATAGCATTAATATCAACATCTCTACATCTAGTACAAATAGATACATGCTCAACAATAGATGTAGAGGGTTTGCAAGAATTAAGTTCAACAATCTTAGCATGAAGAATATCATTTTTATCTCTAAGATTGGAAATGGTAGCATTGCAAACATCTAGTTCTTTAGCCTTAGCAATTAAATTTTCATTTTCTACTCTAAGGCTAGCAAGAGAAATGTTCAATTCTTCAATCCTAGTAAGCAAATCATCATTATTATCTCTAGGGTTGGGAATTGAAACATTGCAAACATGAGAATCAACCTTAGCTAATAAATTAGCATTTTCATTTCTAAGGTTGTCTATTGTTTCATGGCAAGTGCTTAGCTCACTAGATAATTTTTGACATTTTTCAATTTCTAGAGCATAAGCATTTTTAACCTTAACATGTTTCTTGTTTTCCTTAATAAGACAATCCTCTTGGGAATCCAAAAGGTCATCCTTTTCATGAATAGCACTAATTAATTCATTTAATTTTTCTTTTTGTTCCATGTTAAGATTGGCAAAAAGGGTACGCAAGTTATCCTCCTCATCACTAGCATTTTCATCACTAGAGGTTTCATATTTAGTGGAGGATCTTGATTTTACCTTCTTCCTTTTGCCGTCCTTTGCCATGAGGCACTTGTGGCCGACGTTGGGGAAGAGAAGTCCCTTGGTGACGGCGATGTTGGCGGCGTCCTCGTCGGAGGAGGAGTCGCTTGAGCTTTCGTCGGAATCCCATTCCCGACAAACGTGGGCATCGCCGCCCTTCCTTTTGTAGTACCTCTTCTTTTCTCTCCTCTTGCCCTTCTTGTCGTTATCCCTGTCACTGTCACTTGATAATGGACATTTTGCAATAAAGTGACCGGGCTTACCACACTTGTAGCAAACTTTCTTGGAGCGGGACTTGTAGTCTTTCCCTCTCCTTTGCTTGAGGACTTGGCGGAAGCTCTTGATGACGAGCACCATTTCCTCATTGTCAAGCTTGGAGGCGTCTATTGGTTGTCGACTTGGGGTAGACTCCTCCTTCTTTTCTTCCGTCGCCTTGAATGCGACGGGTTGAGCTTCGGATGAAGATGGATCATCAAGCTCGTTGATCTTCCTCGAGCCTTCGATCATGCACTCAAAACTTACAAAATGCCCGATTACTTCCTCGGGGGTCATTTTAGTATATCTAGGATTACCACGAATTAATTGTACTTGTGTAGGGTTAAGGAAAATAAGAGATCTTAGAATAACCTTAACCATTTCATGGTCATCCCACTTTACGCTCCCGAGGTTGCGCACTTGGTTCACCAAGGTCTTGAGCCGGTTGTACATGTGTTGTGGCTCCTCCCCTTTGCGAAGCCGGAACCGACCGAGCTCCCCCTCGATCGTTTCCCGCTTGGTGATCTTGGTGAGCTCGTCTCCCTCGTGCGCGGGTTTGAGCACATCTCAAACCTCCTTGGCGCTCTTCAACCCTTGCACTTTGTTATACTCCTCTCTACTTAAAGAGGCGAGGAGTATCATTGTCGCTTGAGAGTTGAAGTGCTCGATTTGGGCCACCTCATCCTCATCATAATCCTTATCCCCTATGGATGGTACCTGTGCACCAAACTCAACAACATCCCATATACTTTTGTGGAGTGAGGTTAGATGAAATCGCATTAAATCACTCCACCTAGCATAATCTTCACCATCAAAAGTTGGTGGTTTGCCTAATGGGACGGAAAGTAAAGGTGCATGTTTAGAAATGCGAGGATAGTGTAGGGGGATCTTACTAAACTTCTTACGCTCTTGGTGTTTAGAAGTTACGGAGGGCGCATCGGAGTCGGAGGTTGATGTTGATGAAGTGTCGGTCTCGTAGTAGACCACTTTCCTCATCCTCTTTTGCTTGTCCCCGCTTCGATGCGGCTTGTGGGAAGAAGATTTTTCCTTCTTCTCTTTGTGGTGAGAAGAAGATTTCTTCTCCTTCCCTTTGTTGGAGGAGCTCTTCTTCTTCTCCCTCCTTTTAGTGCGGGACTCTTCCGATGAAGTGCTCCCGTGGCTTGTAGTGGGCTTTTCGCCGTTCTCCATCTCCTTCTTGGCGTGATCTCCCGACATCACTTCGAGCGGTTAGGCTCTAATGAAGCACCGGGCTCTGATACCAATTGATAGTCGCCTAGAGGGGGGTGAATAGGGCGAAACTGAAATTTACAAATATAAACACAACTACAAGTCGGGTTAGCGTTAGAAATAAAATCGAGTCTGCGAGAGAGGGCGCAAAACAAATCGCAAGCGAATAAGTAAGTGAGACACGCGGATTTGTTTTACCGAGGTTCGGTTCTTGCAAACCTACTCCCCGTTGAGGAGGCCACAAAGGCCGGGTCTCTTTCAACCCTTCCCTCTCTCAAACAGTCCCTCGGACCGAGTGAGCTTTTCTTCTTCTCAATCAAACGGGAACAAAACTTCCCCGCAAGGGCCACCACACAATTGGTGCCTCTTGCCTTGGTTACAATTGAGTTTTGATCACAAGAACAAGTGAGAAAGAAAGAAAGCGATCTAAGCGCAAGAGCTCAAAAGAACACGGCAAATCTCTCTCGCTAGTCACTAAAGGCTTTGAGTGGAATTGGAGAGGATTTGATCTCTTTGGTGTGTCTAGAATTAAATGCTAGAGCTCTTGTAGTAGTTGGGAAGTGGAAAACTTGGATGCAATGAATGGTGGGGTGGTTGGGGTATTTATAGCCCCAACCACCAAAAGTGGTCGTTGGGAGGCTGTCTATTCGATGGCGCACCGGACAGTCCGGTGCACACCGGACATGTCCGGTGCCCCTGCCACGTCATCACTGCCGTTGGATTCTGACCGTTGGAGCTTCTGACTTGTGGGCCCGCCTGGGTGTCCGGTGCACACCGGACATGCACTGTTCCTTGTCCGGTGTGCCAGAATGGGCGCGCCTGACTTCTGCGCGCGCTGCGCGCGCATTTAATGCACCGCAGGTAGCCGTTGGCGCCGACTAGCCGTTGCTCCGGAGTTGCACCGGACAGTCTGGTGCACACCGAACATGTCCGGTGAATTATAGCGGACTAGCCGTTGGAGTTTCCCGAAGCTGGCGAGTTCATGAGGCCGCTCCTCCTCGGCGCACCGGACACTGTCCGGTGTACACCGGACAGTCCGGTGAATTATAGCGCGAGTGCCTCTGGAAATTCCCGAAGGTGGCAAGTTTGAGTTGGAGTCCTCTGGTGCACCGGACACTGTCCGGTGGCACACCGGACAGTCCGGTGCGCCAGACCAGAGGTGCCTTCGATTGGCCCTTTGCTCCTTTGTTGAATCCAAAACTTGATCTTTTTATTAGCTGAGTGTGAACCTTTAACACCTGTATAATCTATACACTTGGGCAAACTAGTTAGTCCAATTATTTGTGTTGGGCAATTCAACCACCAAAATTAATTAGGGACTAGGTGTAAGCCTAATTCCCTTTCACATTTCATTCCTTTTAACTTCTAAAGCAAGAGATTTTTGGACACCTACAAATTTATCATGCTCTTCATACAAAAGATCTTCTTGCTTTTCTAACAATATATTCTTGTCATTCAAGGCATCAATTAATTCATTGATTTTATCAATTTCAGTTCTATCTAAACCTTTGAATAAACTTGCATAGTCTATTTCATCATCGCTAGATTCATCATCACTTGAAGAAGCATATGTAATAGTATTCCTAGTGCATACCTTCTATTCCTTTGCCATGAGGCAGGTGTGATGCTCGTTGGGGAAGAGGGATGATTTGTTGAAGGCCGAGGCGGCAAGTCCTTCGTCGTCGGATGACGAGCAATCTGAGTCCCACTCTTTGCCAAGGTGTGCCTCGCCCTTCGCTTTCTTGTAAGTCTTCTTCTTTTCCCTCTTCTTTTCTTGATCCTGGTCACTATCATTATCAGGACAGTTAGCAATAAAGTGACCAACCTTACCGCACTTGAAGCAGGAGCGCTTCCTCTTCGTCTTGCTCTTGTTGGGATGCTCCTTGCGACCTTTGAGCGCCGTCTTGAAGCGCTTGATGATGAGGGCCATTTCATCTTCATTTAGTTTGGCCGCCTCAACATGCGCCACCTTGCTAGGTAGCGCCTCCCTGTTGCTTGTTGCTTTTAGAGCAATGGTTTGAGGCTCGTGGATTGGGCCATTTAACGCCTCATCAACATATCTCGCCTCCTTGATCATCATTCGCTCGCTTACGAACTTTCCAAGTATCTCCTCGGGCGTCATCTTGATGTACCTAGGATTTTCACGAATAGAGTTTACAAGATGCGGATCAAGGACGGTGAAGGACCTTAGCATAAGCCTGACGACGTCGTGGTCCGTCCATCTCATGCTTCCATAGCTCCTTATTTTGTTGACCAGGGTCTTGAGCCTGTTGTAAGTTTGAGTTGGCTCCTCCCCCCTGATCATCGCGAACCTTCCTAGTTTGCCTTCCACCAACTCCATCTTGGTGAGCATGGTGACGTCGTTCCCCTCATGCGAGATCTTGAGGGTGTCCCAAATCTGCTTGGTGTTATCCAAGCCGCTCACCTTATGATATTCTTCCATGCATAATGATGCTAACAAAACAGTAGTAGCTTGTGCATTTTTGTGAATTTGTTCATTGATAAATATGGGACTATCCGTACTATCAAATTGCATTCAATTTTCTGCTATCTCCCATATACTTGGATGGAGGGAGAACAAGTGACTACGCATCAAAGTGAGGAGGTTTACCAAGTGGAATGGAAAGCAAATGAGCATTGGAACTTTGCGGAATACGAGAATAATCGAAAGAAAAGTTCGAGTTAACCGTTTTCTTTTTCTCCTCGTATTCGTCGTCCTTTTGGGAAGAGGAAGACTCGTCGCTGTCGAAGTAGACTATCTTCTTGATCCGCCTCTTCTTCTTCCCGTCCTTCTTCTTTTGACTCGAGCCGGAGTCAGTGGCTTTGTCGTCCCTCGGCTCGTTGAAGATGGACTCCTTCTCCTTATCGTTGACCACCATCCCCTTTCCCTTGGGATCCATCTCTTCGGGCGATTAGTCCCTTTTGTGAAGAAAACGGGCTCCGATACCAATTGAGAGCACCTAGAGGGGGGTGAATAGGTGATCCTGTAAAAACTTAAAACTTAAAACTTAAAACCACAAAACTTAATTAAGAGTTAGCACAATGAATTCAACTGGCTAAAGGAGAGCTCTTGTGAAACACAATAAACACAGTGAGAACAAGCACAAGAGACACGAGGATTTATCCCATGGTTCGGCCAAGTATAACACTTGCCTATTCCACGTTGTGGCGTCCCAATGGACGAGAGTTGCACTCAACTCCTCTCAAGTGATCCAATGATCAACTTGAATACCACGGTGTTCTTCTTTCTTTACTCTTTCCCATTTGCGAGGAATCTCCACAACTTGGAGTCTCTCGCCCTTACAATAAGGATCAAAGTGAAAGCACTAGAGTAAGGGAGGGAAGCAACACACACAAATCCACAGCAATATGCACACACACAGCCAAGACTTGAGCTCAAAAGAATAACACAAGGTTCACCACTAGAACGGAGCTCAAATCACTAAGAATGCCAATCGAGTGCGCAAAGACGGAGTGTGAGTGATCAAGAATGCTTAGAGTATGCTTAGTGTACTCCTCCATGCGCCTAGGGGTCTCTTTTATAGCCCCAAGGCAGCTAGGAGCCGTTGAGAGCAATCCAGGAAGACAATTCTTGCCTTCTGTCGGGTGGCGCACCGGACAGTCCGGTGCACCACCGGACACTGTCCGGTGCTGATTGCTTTCCTATTCTGGTGCAGCCGACCATTGAAGATTTGGAGACGTTGGCGCACCGGACAGTCCGGTGCACCCATCTGACCGTTGGCTCGGCCATGCGTCACGCGCGGATTGCGCGGCCGACCGTTGGCTCACCGGACAGTCCGATTTTTAGCCGTACACCGCCGACGAAATCCCGAGAGCAACCTTTTCACCAGAGCCAGCCTGGCGCACCGGACATTGTCCGGTGCACCACCGGACAGTCCGGTGCACCCAGACTAAATAGCAGTTGGCTGTACACAGCCAACTCTTTTTCCTTTTGTCTTTTCTCTGACTCTAGCACTTAGACAAATATGTTAGTACACAAAAACCAATGTACTAAGTCTAGAATCATACCTTTGTGTTGATTTTCACTTCTTCCACCATTTGGCATAGTTTCATACTTAAACCATTTGTGTTGGCACTTGATCACCAAAATACTTAGAAATGGCCCAAGGGCACATTTCCCTCCATGATACCGCACCTCCACCAATAGTAAAGACATTACCACTGGTGGCATAAAGCTCGTCTGCATCAGATATCCAGTTCGAATCACTATATCCTTCAAGTACTGCATGCTGACCAGAATAGTGAATTCCATAACTCATTGTACCTTGCAAGTAGCGCATAACCCGCTCAAGTGCATGTCAATGATCAGTCCCGAGGTTTGACATGAACCTACTCAATTTGCTCACAGCAAACGAGATATCGGGCCTTGTTGCACCAGCAAGATACATGAGTGAACCGACAATCTGAGAGTATCTCAATTGGTCTAAACCAATTCTCTTGTTCTTTTGCAGTGTCACACTGGGATCATAAGGTGTTGGAGAAGGTTTGCACTCAGAGAAGCTAAATTGCTTCAAAACCTTTTCAACATAGTGAGATTGCGAGAGAGTAATCCCACCATATGCCTTAATCAGCTTGATGTTTAGAATCACATCAGCTTCTCCCAGATCTTTCATATCAAAACTCTTTGATAGAAAAGACTTGACTTCATTGATCACATCAATGTTTGTGCCAAATATCAATATATCATCAACATATAAGCACAATATAACTCCTTCGCCCCCACCACAGCGATAATATACACACCTGTCTGCCTCATTAATGGCAAAGCCTGCAGACGTTAGAGTCGTGTCAAACTTCTCATGCCACTGCTTTGGTGCTTGCTTTAGACCATACAGAGATTTCAATAACTTGCACACCTTGCTTTCTTGACCCTTTACTACAAATCCATCAGGTTGTTCCATATAGATTTCCTCGTCCAGCTCTCCATTAAGAAAAGTTGTCTTTACATCCATCTGATGAACAAGGAGACCATACGAGGCAGCCAAGGAAAGTAGTACTCGAATAGTAGTCATTCTAGCAACAGGTGAGTAAGTATCAAAGAAGTCTTCTCCTTCTTTCTGAGTATAGCCTTTAGCCACAAGCCTAGCCTTGTACTTCTCAATTGTACCATCAGGCTTGAGCTTCTTTTTAAACACCTACTTACAACCCACATGTTTACATCCATAGGGTCGATCAGTGACTTCCCACGTACCATTTGAAAGAATGGAGTCCATCTCATTATGAACTGCTTCTTTCCAATCATCTGCACCTGGAGATGCAAATGCTTCTGTAATGGTAGTAGGAGTATTGTCCACAAGGTACACAATGAAATCATCACCAATGGATTTTTCAACCCTTTGTCTCTTGCTCCTTTTAGGAGCATCATTGTCATCCTCCTCTAGGACAATTTCATGTGGCTGTTTAAAACTCTCAATAGGTGTACTATGTTCAGGAGTTATGTCAGAAGAGTATCTAGAATTGCTATGAATGTCTTTCATTGGAAATATATGTTCAAAGAAAGTAGCATCACGTGATTCCATAATAGTATCAACATACACATCAGGAACTTCAGACTACTTACTAGTAACTAGGATCGTTCAAACAGTCAGTCAGCAATGCGTACTTCTTTCCTAGTTGAGTGGATCTGCGTAGCAGAGCCCAATCTTGTACCACAAGCTCTGACCTGACTTGTTGTACTTGATTCACCCACGTAAATAGACAAGGGCTTTCATCCCATAAAAGAGAAGTGAGTCCGCATGTCGGCAAATGATTTGGAACTGGAACTGGCCACAGAGGAAACCGAAGCCCTAACTCCCCATTCTTTCTATCTTACATCACCATCGAGCCCTGGCTGTAGAGTCATAGGTTTCTAATTGTAATGGATTTCTGTTTTCTTTGGCTTTTCCATTCGCTTCGTTCAACCGATAGATAGCTCGGCTTCTATTAGCTGAGAATGGTTTTGTCAAGGAAAGGTTTCGCTATACAACAACAATGAACTCACTTCTGATCAAATTGGGTGAATCGGTAATCTTTCTCTGTCTTGTGAGAGAGAGTCACTTGCTGTATTGAGAGACTACTAAAAATCTATATGCTATGCTACACGAAGCATATCCAAGAAAGACACAATCCACTGTCCTTGGACCAAGCTTGCGCTTTTTATTAATTGGTACATTGACTTTTGCCATGCACCCCCAAGTGCGCAAGTATGAAAGTGATGGTTTTATCCCAACCCACTTCTCATAAGGGGTTTTCTCTTCTTTGCCCATAGGAATTCTATTCAGAACATGACATGAAGTCAGGACTGCCTCCCCCCACCATGCCTTAGATAAACCACAAGTGTCTAACATGGCATTCACCAGGTCAGTCAACGTATGGTGTTTCCTTTCAGCAGTCCCGTTTGATTCGGGTGAATAGGGAGGAGTCCTCTCATGAATAATGCCATGTTCTGCACAGAAATCATCAAAGACTTTGGGAAAGAATTCGCCACCACGATCTGATCTAAGACGTTTGATCTTTCTCTCTAGTTGGTTTTCAACTTCAGCCTTATAGATTTTAAAGTAGTCTAAAGCCTCATCTTTAGTTTTTAGCAAGTATACATAGCAAAATCTAGACACATCATCAATCAATGTCATGAAGTATCTCTTACCACCCTTTGTCAACACACCATTCATCTCACAAAGATCAGAATGTATGAGTTCTAGAGGTGCCAGGTGTCTCTCCTCAGTAGCCTTGTGAGGCTTTCGAGGTTGCTTCGACTGCACACAACTATGGCACTTAGAACCTTTGACTATGGTGATATTCGGAATTAAACTCATGATTGCAAGCCGAGACATAGAGCCAAAATTAATATGACACAAACGAGAATGCCAAATACTCGCAAGATCATCAACATTAGCGCAAATATGGTTCACAGACTTATTATTGAAATCTAACAGAGAAAAGTGGAACAAGCCTCCGCAATCATAGCCTTTACCAATAAATTGTCCAGACTTAGACACAACTAATTTATTGGACTCCAAAACTACCTTGAACCCATCTCTACATAGAAGGGTTCCGCTAACGAGATTCTTGTGTATAGAAGGGACATGATGCACGTTATTCAGCTGCACGATCTTTCCCGAAGTAAACTACAGATCCACCGTGCCAGTGCCATGAACAGAAGCATGTGACCCATTCCCTATTAGGACGAAAGAATCCCGGGCACCCTGATAAGAAGAGAACAAGTTAATGTCAGAACACACATGAACATTAGCACAAGTATCAAGCCACCAACTGGGTGATTGAAATACTGAGAAGATGAAAGGTAAATTACCATACCCTTTTTCTTCCTCATTGCTAGCGATCACTGTGTTGACATTGCCCTTTTTGCCACGGCGATCCGCTCGATCAGGACAATCCTTGGCAAAATTACCCGTCTCGCCACATGCGAAACATGTCAGTTCAGCCTTGTTCTTCTTCTTCTTGAAGTTGGTAGTTTTGTTGGGCTTGTTATATTTTGGCTTTCCTTTGCCCTTGTTGTGGTTCTTCTGAACCATGTTGGTGCTGGAGTGGCCCTCGCCTCCTTTAGATCCCGTGTCCTTAGCCCGAGCTTTCTCCTCAACATCCAGAGACGCTATCAGATTTTCAACTGATATCTCATGTCTCTTATGTTTCAGAGATGTGGCGAAGTTCCTCCATGTAGAAGGCAACTTTGCAATAATGCATCCAGCCACAAATCGGTCAGGAAGTGTGACACCCCAGTGTCACTTAGGGTTCTTCCTTAAGCTAACCCCAACCTATTATCACATGCAATCTCAATGAAGGAATAAACATTAAAAATGAGAACAAAGATTTATGTTGAGTCTTCTTAAACCCTCCTTAAAGTTGTCATGAATCCTAAGGAAGGAAAACTCTCAAACCCTAATTAATCCTAAGTGAACCATTTAAGCATAAAGGGTAAATGGGAAAAAACCTTGGGAGAAAAATACAAATTTTGGAGAAAACCAAATTACAAAGTTTTAGTTCACTAATTAACTAACAAAGCATAGTAAGGAAGTTTTGCCTTTTGAACTTTTTAGAATCCCCAAAACAGCCCCTAAACTAATGGACTTGGGGGAAATTCAGAAATTCAGAAATCTGAATTTCAGCCCCCTCCCAAAGATCAATCTCGTTCTTTGTTTTTCAAAACTCAAATCAAACAAGTCCAAATATCAAAGTTATGCCAAATTCTCTTGAACACGCCCTAGAAAAGTTTGAACTCAAACCAATTTCATTTGACACAGTTTTGGCGCAGTTTTACCTCGGGACTCAACCTTGTGACACTGCCACCTTTGTGACACGATAACTCTCTGTACACTGCCCCAAACCGCTCAACTTCCACACACAAACGACAAAGCTCTGTCGGGGGAGCAAATCTTGCGTAGTGATCATGCCCAAATTCGCGAAGATCTTCAACCTATAGGCGCTTGAACTCAGGCAGAAGCAAAAAGCCACGTGTTCGATCGCTTGCCTGACCGACCGAGCGCGGACTGGCCGCGGCAGCGCGCCCCCCACGCGTGGTCGCCCTGCCCCGCCCTGCGCGCCTGTGCCGTGCCCTCGCCTATAAATGCTTCCAGAGACCTTAGCCGTTGGCATTTGCACACCCCGAGCCTCGCCCGAGCCAGAGATCACGGGAGTTCGCCGTGAAAAGCGAGCACTGCCACCCGCCATCTCTGCCCAGGCTCGACCATCGTGGCCAGCCTTTTCTGTTGAATCCCAGCCTCGCCCTAGCCCCTGGATCGCTTCCCAGTGAAGCCGTGAAGCTTCTCCAAGCTTGAGCCGAGGCATTGCCTCACCGGAGAGGCGATTTCACCCTCGCCGGACTTCGGTCTTTCGTCGCCGCGCGTGGACCGAGCTAACCAGTGAGTCTTCTTCCAATTCCTTGCACCCACATCTTCCCTAGCATCCCGTGAAGCTCTCTAACCCGTTCAATTGATCTATCGCACCGTGAGTAGGCCGGATTCCTCGCCGCCGACGAGCATCTCCGCCTGTACACGTGGACCGGCCGACTCCGACCATCCCCGACGGCGACCCGCACATCGTCGTGATCCTCGAGACCTCCCCTACGTCCTCGACCACCTCACTGGAGCAACCTCGCCGCCGGTAAGCCCCTCCGCCTCTTTCTTTCTCTGTGGCCACTGTTCCGTTAGGGAGGGACCGCGGGTTTGATTTCTAGAAACCCTAGGGGGTTTTCTGCAGAGCCGTAGACTTAGATGAATAGTGCCCCAGGGACCTATCTATAATTCTTTTAAGAACTTTCGCCAGGGACCCTAGCGCAAAACTATTTTTCTTTAAACCATTTCTATTTAATCTTTTATTATTCAGTAGAAGACTTAGGAAATTCATAACTTGAGAAATACTTAACCAAATTTTGTCAAACCAATTTTGCTAGATTTTGAACATTATGGACTATCAATTAAAAATACTAAACTCTATGCTTTTTGTTCTAATTTTTAGAGTTTGAAATTAAATACAGAAACTGACAAAACCTTATTTAATTAAAAAAATTGTTATGCTTCTATGCTGAACTTGAGAAAATTTGTAGATGTTCAAACCCCAATGAGGCACTGTTTAAAATTAGTGGGAACCCCAGTATTGAAAATTTAAGCAGGGACATCTATTAAAAGCCATTTTTGCCCAAAACTTAGGAAAATCAGAAAGGCATTAAAAGATAATGAAGAGTAAGTGCAATTATTTTTCCTAGCCTACTTAAGTAACAGAGGAACTAGGAAAAATAAAAAGATCACTAGTCCAGAACAGAATTAAAGTGAAATATTTTATTTAGCATTATTCCAACTAGAAAACAATTATTAGAATTATAAAAACAAATCCAAGATTGTTAATAAAAATCCAGTGGACTCATAGCCACTAGAAACCCACTACAAAAATGATAAGCACCCCAGCCCATCATTTTAAGTAGGGTAAACAAATAAAACTTGATATTGGGTCCTATTTCAAGTAAATCATGAGCAACCCAAAAATAATGTAATAATGGGCAAATAAAATTTTACTAAACCAATGATAAGATAAGCCACCAGAGAAAAATGCAAATCCATTTGAAAGATGTAGAATGATAACTTTTGTCAACACTTCATGAAAAAGGCCATTTAATCCAAATAATTCCTACCACCTTTCCCTTAAGCAAAAAGATGCCAAACTTCAGAATGATTGCTCTTGCACAAAATAAAAGCTAGGAAAAATCAAAAATCTGTTGTTTGATATTTTCAAATATACTGGTAGTAGAAAGCACCTCATTGGCTAAAAACTTTGGAAATCATAATAAAATAACTGGTAAATATTAATGGCTAGAAATTTGTGCAAAGTCATGTTATAACATCTAGATGCCAGCAAAAATATGTCTTAAGGAATAACCTTCTGTTAAATGGTAGTTGTAGTTCAAACCACCCCTTATGCCCAAATATTTAATAATTTTTCCAGGAAGAACTACTTACTTGTTAAACCCCAAATTTTGAGAAAGAGGATTATACATCAGTAAGAAGCCACTGTAATTTTTGCAGAATTTTTGGAAATTTATTAGTATAACTTGTAGTTCAAACCCACCTTAAAAGCATAACGGAAGTAAGAAAAAGAAAGGGAAAATGATAAACCTCGCTCCAATAAGTTTAACTAGAAATCTTATTAAATTCTCACTAAGACATTAAAAGGAAATCAGTGGAACCCCAAAATAGACTTACCACTTAGTTTAAGTAAGCTTGACCATAAATTGCTAAGTATACCACAAGAATCTTTTGTAGCAAGAGTAAACTCTACCTGATTTAAGTGGATTAGTCACCATCAAAGTTTAATTGCTAAACTGCATATCATATCATGCATATATCTTACTCAGTGCATTCATTAGACTGCAATCTCACTGACGGAGAGTACGTGCTCATCCCCGAGCAAGGAGCTGTCCACGAGGAAGATCAGGAGCAAGCCCCCGAGACTGCCACTGAGGATCTCCCCGCAGCCCCAGCATTTGAAGGCAAGCCTCGGTTTTATGCATAACCCTATTTATGTATGCTACTTTACTACACTTAATGTTTGTAGGCTTGTAATGTGCACATAAGTGTAGGAGTTGCTTGAAAACCTTAGTTGCATGAACTTAAGATTCCTTTGAGATGAATATTAGTATGCTAGGTCGAGTAGCTGCTATGCTAATTAGGATCTCGGTAGAAGACGAGTGATTTTTCTAGCACTCGCACGAGGTCAGGAAATTGATTGTATTCATCTTGATAACGGGATCTATGATGGTGTATGGATGGGATCCAGGGAGGATGCCTTGTCCATGAGACGGGAAAAGGAATTAAGGATTAATGTATGGATACCTGAGTCAAGCGTTTGAACGTACTAAACACATGTCGGGAAATATGGTAACCGGTAAACCTAGTACCTGAGTGAAGCCGGGCACAGACTTCTCCCCTCACTCGTCCTGAGACTGGGTCTCCCATGCTAGCTATGGTGGGTACAAGTGCGGTCACTACACGGTGGTAGCCAGGGTCAGCGGAGCATTGTATGCCAAGGCGGTGAGCCCTGGCCGCGAACGGGGAATCGATGAGGACGGTTGATGTGTGTGGGGACGAAGTGCCTCGCCACGTCGTGTGTTTAGGTTTACCTTGCAAGGATAAAACTCGATTCGAATCGTCTGCTTCTCGCAGCTAATGAGACTGCTTGACCCCTTGTACTACATTGAGTAAGAAGTGAAATGAGGTTTACATGAGATAATTGTTGTTTGCACTAAATGCTTGTTACCATGTATGCTTAGAAGGAGCAAACTTAGCTAAAGATAATGATACTAGAATTTGAAAAGCTAAGAGTTGATTTTAGAAACAACTAGTGCTTTTGGCAAACCAAACCCCTCAGCCAAACAGCTGCATGGTCTAGAGGTAGAGGAGTAGATTCCTCACACCGGGTAAGTCTAGCTGAGTATTAGTATACTCAGCCTTGCTTGTGGCACAATTTTTGCAGGTACGCTTCAGGACATGGTGACGGTGTGACTTGGCCTACCACCCTGCCACCGGGTTGGACGGTCGAGTGGGATGCTGCTCCAGCAGGAGTGGAGCAAGAGGAGTACTGGGCTAGGCCTTGCCCAATTCCTCTCTACCGACGATATCGATTATCCGCTGCATTTTATTTTGCGAACTTTTATCAGCTACTTGAAAAACTCTGATTTATGTAATAACTCCAGTACTTTAATTTGAGGTTTCCTGCTTTATTGTATTTCTTCTGTGACTCACCATCGAGTGGGTTTGTGGTATTTGATCCTGGTTAAGTGGCTTTATTAGACTAGACCTGAGGGACTGACGAGTTATTCCGATTTAAGTGTGTTACGGCCCCCGAGGCGTGACTTAGACACTTAAGCTAGAATAATTCGGGCGGTTCTGCCACAGCTGGTATCGGAGCGAATACCACCACAGAGAAGGACAATAAACCATGAATACCAATTTTCAAAAGCTAAAACTTGCTTAGAAACTGATAAGAATCGTCAGGACTAGACTGCTAGACCTAGGACGAAAGGCCTTAGGAATAGAGGGAGAAATAGGTGGCTAAGTAAGTAGGCCCTGTGGGCCAGTACTTAGATTTTTAAAGGATGCCCTAGGAGCACCCTTTGATTCGGAGAGGAGACGTTATTTTTAGCATGCATGCATGATAAAATTAAAGGGATTAAGAACTAAAGAAGTAAAATTCGAGCTAACCCGTTTTCTTTAAAAACCATCCAGGCTCTTTTATTTTTTTTCCTTCCACCATAATCTTTACATCTGATGCCCTTCCATAGATGAATTCACCCACCCCTGCCAGCGGAGGAGACACTCGTTTTAGCTCTGACTTCCTCTCTCACGATAGCTTTCCTTCCATCTTGTGGGAAGTGCTTAACTCCGCTGGTTATCCCACGCCCCCTTTGTACACGGTGCAGTTGTATGAGGAGCATCGGGTACCTCGTTGTCGGGTCTGGCTGACTTTGGAGGCTCATCCCCTTCAGCCGGGTTGGCGTTCGCTTGACTCCGAGACAATTGGATTCAAGACGGACGACACCACTGAAGCGGCGGCCATGAAGACCCTGACGACGTTCTGTGGCTACCATCCCCTGGAGATGGTGATGCACCCCTTGGGACTCTTCCCTGCTGAGAAGAAGGATGACCCCATGTGGTGTAACCGTGTGAGCCATATGAAAGATGTGTGGGCAATGTATCCTGACTTGGTTGGGAGGGTCACTGTTCAGTGCATGAGTGTGTTGTACCGCCTCCAGGCCCTGCAGAGCGATGCTATAGCACATCTTGCTAACATCGCCCAAACCACCAAGCTCACCCTCGACAGTCGAGAAGATTTTGTGGTCGACTTGTCCTCCGAGTTGGTGGAGAAGGATCTACAGGTGGAAAGGCTGAGCTAGCGCATTACCACCTTGGAGCAGCAGGTGGAGATTCGAGACAACACTATCGATGTCTTGGAGAACCAGCTCCATGATGTGCAGAGGGAACTCGAAGAAGCCAATGACCACTTGGACATGCACCACTTGGAGTTGGAGGCCAATGAGGCCGGAAGCGAGGGAGAAGAGGCTTCCGAGGAGTTAGGACCAGCCCCTGGTGCCAATGGGACTACCTCCGCGATGCCCCCTTCACCCGCATCCAGTGTCGCTTCCACCGCTCAGGGTTGATCAGTCGCTTTGACGTTTTAGGCGGATAGAAACCTACGCGAGCTTAGTAATGACAGATTTTGGACTAGGCATACGGGTACTTTCCCCTAATTGTTGTAAACCTTGAGAACTTTTGAAATCAGTGGGATGTTTGTAACCATGTTATCTTCATTTTGAACTTAATGTTATGATTATGGCAATTTTCTTCCATATGAAGTAATAGCATGTTGTTCGAACTAGTGAATTGAGATAACACTGGTGACAATCTCTATTTTCAGATGGCAGCTAGGCAGCGTCGCAGGCATAACGAGCAGGTTCCCCCGCCACCTCCTCCAGCTCCCACAGCGCAGGAGCTTATGGCCCAGCAGAATGAGATTCTGCGACAGCTCTTGCAGCGCCAGCCCCACCCCCAGCAGCATGGTGGAGGCCAGCAGCAGCGACCTCCGGCAGCGGCAACCTACCAGGAATTCCTAAGTACGCAGCCACCCCTGTTCACCAAGGCAGAGGATCCGTTGGACGCCGATGTGTGGCTCCGCGTCATTGAGTCCAAGTTTCCCCTCCTCACGGGAGACTGCCCTGATGATGCCAAGGCTCGCTTCGCCGCGCAGCAGCTTCGTGGCCCTGCTCGGACTTGGTGGGACCACTTCTGTGCTATGCTACCCGCTGATCGTGAAGTGTCTTGGGAGGAATTCAAGACTGCTTTCAGAGGGCACCATATCCTAGCTAGAATTCTTGATCGAAAGTTGAATGAATTTCTGGCACTCAATCAAGGAACCCGCACGGTATTGCAGTACGCTCAGGCCTTCAATGACATGTGCCAGTATGCAGTGTATCATGCTGATTCTGACGAGAAGAAGAGAGACCGCTTCCGCAGGGGTCTCAACACCAAGCTGCGAGAACGTCTCAACATTGTCCGGGCTGATAGCTTCAATGAGTTGGTCAACCTGGCAATCTCCCAGGAGGACTGTATTGTAGCTCACCGGGCAGAGAAGAAGAGGAAGGCACCAATGCAGCACCATCCGCTCAGGCCCAGAGGTTCAGGATTGTTTCTCACAATCAGAGCAGGGGATTTCAGCAGCAAGCACGCAGATGGGTGATCAGGCCACCTCAGTAGAAGCAGCAGCCGGCACCCAACCGCTTTCCAGCTCCCGCCCCAAGGAACAATCAGCCTCCGCAGCAGCAGTTCCGCCAGGGCAATGGGAACAAGTGTTTCACTTGTGGCAACGTGGGCCACTATGTCAAGAACTGCCCCAGAAATCAGCAGAGGCAGATGCCAGCGCCAAATCAAGACAAGGGAAGAAAGCAGAAGGTGCAAGTCAGACAAGGGAAGCTCAACTTCACTGCTCTAGAAGAGTTACCTGCGGGAGCCCCCATCATGACCGGTACCTTTTCAGTTTTAAATCAGCCTGCTTTAATTCTGTTTGATTCTGGTGCATCTCATAGTTTCATTAGCTAGAAGTTCAGTGCTAAATGTCAATTGCCCTTCTATCATACAAAAGGGTCATTCATGATAACCACACCTAGGGGTAAAATTGCAACCAACCAATTAATCCGAAGTGTGCCTATCTCCATGGGAAGTAAAATCTTCAAAACCGCACTCCTAATTCTGGGATTAGAGGGTATGGACATCATTCTGGGAGCCGACTGGATGACTCATCATTAAGTAGTGATGGATGTAGCTGCCAAAGCTCTGGAGATTCGTTCCCCTACCTCTGAAGACCTAGTGTTATATCTACCTAGCCAAGATTCTACCCGATCATGTGCTTTTGCTATGATGGAGTCACCTGTGAAGAAGATTCTTGTGGTCTGTGAGCATGCAGATGTTTTTCCTAAGGAATTGCCAGGAATTCCACCTAACTGGGACATTGAATTTGCCATCGAGTTGCAACCGGGAACGACACCCATTTCCAAGAGGCCTTATCGGATGCCACCCGCTGAGTTGGCAGAATTGAAGAAGCAATTGCAAGAGTTGCTGGACAAGGGATTTATTCGCCCAAGTACTTCGCCTTGGGGATGTCCAGCCCTGTTTGTGAAGAAGAAGGATGAAAGCTTGAGGCTGTGTATAGATTACCGCCCTCTTAATGCGGTGACTATCAAGAACAAGTATCCTTTGCCTCGTATTGATGTTCTTTTTGACCAGTTGGTCGGAGCCAAAGTGTTTTCCAAGATAGACCTTCGCTCTGGCTACCATCAGATCAAGATACGAGCAAGCGATATTCCGAAGACGGCTTTCTCAACCACATATGGGCTATATAAATTTTTGGTGATGTCTTTCGGGCTAACTAATGCACCAACATATTTTATGTATTTGATGAATTCTGTTTTCATGCCTGAATTGGACAAATTCGTAGTGGTTTTCATCGATGATATCTTGGTGTACTCAAAGAACGAAGAAGAACATGTCGGGCATTTGCATGTAGTGCTTCAACGTCTACGAGAGCACCACCTTTATGCCAAGTTGTCAAAATGTGACTTTTGGCTAAAGGAGATCAAATTCTTGGGTCACACTATCTCTCAGGCAGGTATAGCTATTGATCCTGACAAAGTGCAAGAGGTGATGAACTGGAAGCCACCCACGACAGTTCGTCAGATTCGGAGTTTTCTGGGATTAGTCGGTTATTACCGAAGATTCATTCCGGATTTCTCTCGAATTGCGAAGCCCATAACTGAGCTATTGAAGAAAGAAGCCAAGTTTATTTGGGGTCAAAAATGTGAAGATGCCTTTCACGCATTGAGGCAACATCTGACCACAGCACCAGTGCTAGCGCAACCCAACAACAGCAAGCCATTCGATGTGTACTGTGATGCCTCGGGCACTGGACTGGGTTGTGTCTTCATTCAAGACAACCGAGTCATTGCTTATGCATCAAGAGCACTCAGGCCTCATGAGCAAAATTATCCTACTCATGACCTAGAGTTGGCAGCAGTGGTTCATGCATTAAAAATGTGGAGGCACTATTTGATGGGAACCCACTGCAACATCTTCACTGATCATAAGAGCCTTTAGTATATCTTTACTCAGGCTGATCTCAACATGAGGCAGAGAAGATGGCTAGAGCTGATCAAGGATTATGACCTGGAGGTACATTATCACCCAGGAAAGGTCAATGTGGTAGCAGATGCCTTGAGTCGGAAGTTGCAATGCAATTGTGTTCTGATGGATTCTCGTATTGACACCTTGTGTGATGAGTTGAGCAAAATGCAGATTGAAGTGGTTCCTTCTGGTGCTTTGTCTCACCTTTCCGTTGAGCCAGCTTTGCAAGACCAGATCATCATGGCTCAGCTCAGTGACAAGGGAGTGCAGATTATCAAGGAGAATCTCCATCAGAAGGCCGAGAAGTATAAATGTTTCCGCCAAGACGGAAAGGGTATATTATGGTTTGAAAGCAGATTGGTGGTTCCTAAAAATGGGGATCTCAAGAAGAAAATCTTGGATGAGGCCCATCTCTCCAAATTTTCCATGCATCCAGGGAGCACCAAAATGTACCATGATCTGAAGCCCTTGTATTGGTGGACCAGGATGAAAAGGGAGATAGCTCGATATGTATCGGAATGTGACACATGCCAGAGGATAAAGGCAAGCCACTTGAAATCAGCTGGAGCTTTGCAACCTCTGTCTATACCTTCATGGAAATGGGATGACATCAGCATGGATTTCATTGTGGGTCTGCCCAACACCTCCCGTCATCATGATTCAATTTGGGTTATTGTGGACCGGCTAACGAAAGTGGCACATTTTCTCCCAGTGCACACCACTGATAAGCCTCAAAGGTATGCAGAGTTGTACATTGACTGGATCGTGTGTTTGCATGGATTGCCCCGGACCATTGTTTCTGACCGAGGAGCCCCATTTGTTGCCGGATTCTAGAAACAACTGCAAGAGTCCCTGGGAACCAAGCTAATCAGAAGTTTGGCTTACCACCCTCAGACTGATGGTCAGACCGAGAGGGTAAACCAAATTCTTGAAGATATGTTGAGGGCTTGTGCAATCGATTGAGGCAAGAACTGGGATAAGAACCTCTCTTTGGCAGAGTTTGCTTATAACAACAGTTATCAATCCAGCCTAAAGATGGCACCCTTCGAAGCTCTCTATGGGAGAAGATGCAGAACACCACTCAGTTGGTCTTAGCATGGAGAAAGAAAAGTTTTCGGACCTGACTTAGTGACTGAAGCCAAAAGGAAGGTCAAACTAATCAGGAAGAATCTAGAAGCTGCTTAGACCAGGCAAAAGAGTTACCATGATAAAAGAAGGAAAACTCTCCAGTTCGAGGTGGGAGATTTCGTCTATTTGAAGGTATCACCCACCAAGGGAGTGCAGAGGTTTGGAATCAAGGGCAAATTAGCCCCTTGCTACATTGGACCTTATGAGATCATAGGGGCATGTGGACCCGTGGCATACAAGTTGAAGTTACCTCCAAAAATGTCTGCCATCCATAGTGTGTTCCATGTATCTCAGCTAAAGAAGTGTGTTTGATTGCCGACCAAGATCATAGCAGAACCAGAATTGGAGATAGAGCCAGATCTATCGTACCAAGAGTACCCTTCCAAGATTCTGGATTGCAAAGAAAGATCAACTCGGGCTAAATCGATCAAGATGTATAAGGTCCAGTGAAGTAATCACTCAGAGGAAGAGGCTACTTGGGATACTGAAGAATTCTTGCGATCCAATTTCCCCGATTGCCTACCTAAGGAAATTGGTACGTATTCATGCCCAAGCCCTCCTCCTGCCCTTCGAATCTAAATTTAGGTAATATAATCTTGAATTGGAAAGAATAAGTTATAAAACAAAATTCAAAAGGGCTTCCTTCTGAAGTTGCAAAGAGAATGACATTCGAAGAGCAGTTTGCCTTAATAAATAAAGCATCCACTTCAATTAAGTCTCACCCTTCGCTTCACCCCGGTAAGACTCCGACCCGAATCTCGAGACGAGATTCCTTTAAGGGGGGGAGGCTGTGACACCCCAGTGTCACTTAGGGTTCTTCCTTAAGCTAACCCCAACCTATTATCACATGCAATCTCAATGAAGGAATAAACATTAAAAATGAGAAAAAAGATTTATGTTGAGTCTTCTTAAACGCTCCTAAAAGTTGTCATGAATCCTAAGGAAGGAAAACTCTCAAACCCTAATTAATCCTAAGTGAACCATTTAAGCATAAAGGGTAAATGGGAGAAAACCTTGGGAGAAAATTACAAATTTTGGAGAAAACCAAATTACAAAGTTTTAGTTCACTAATTAACTAACAAAGCATAGTAAGGAAGTTTTGCCTTCTGAACTTTTTAAAATCCCCAAAACAGCCCCTAAACTAATGCACTTGGGGGAAATTCAGAAATTCAGAAATCTGAATTTCAGCCCCCTCCCAAAGATCAATCTCGTTCTCTGTTTTCAAAACTCAAATCAAACAAGTCCAAATATCAAAGTTGTGTCAAATTCCCTTGAACACTCCCTGGAAAAGTTTGAACTCAAACCAATTTCATTTGACACAGTTTTGGCGGAGTTTTACCTCGGGACTCAACCTTGTGACACTGCCACCTTTGTGACACAACAACTCTCTGTACACTGCCCCAAACCGCTCGACTTCCACACACAAACGACAAAGCTCTGTCGGGGGAGCAAATCTTGCGTAGTGATCATGCCCAAATTCGCGAAGATCTTCAACCTATGGGCACTTGAACTCGGGTAGAAGCAAAAAGCCACGTGTTTGATCGCTTGCCTGACCGGCCTAGCGCGGACTGGCCGCGGCAGCGCGCGCCCCGCGCGTGGTTGCCCTGCCCTACGCGCCTCTGCCGTGTCCTCGCCTATAAATGCTTCCAGAGACCTTAGCCGTTGGCACTTGCACACCTCGAGCCTCGCCCGATCCAGAGATCATCGGAGTTCGCCGTGAAAAGCGAGTGAAAGTCGCCTAGAGGGGGGTGAATAGGGCGAAACTGAAATTTACAAAGTTAATCACAACTACAAGCCGGGTTAGCGTTAGAAATATAATCGAGTCCAAGAGAGAGGGTGCAAAACAAATCGCAAGCGAATAAAAGAGTGTGACACGCGGATTTGTTTTACTGAGGTTCGGTTCTTGCAAACATACTCCCCGTTGAGGTGGTCACAAAGACCGGGTCTCTTTCAACCCTTTCCCTCTCTCAAACGGTCCCTCGGACCGAGTGAGCTTCTTCTTCTCAAACAATTAGAACACAAAGTTCCCGCAAGGACCACCACACAATTGGTGTCTCTTGCCTCAATTACAAGTGAGTTTGATCTCAAGAAAGATTGAGAAAGAAAAGAAGCAATCCAAGCGCAAGAGCTCAAAAGAACACAACAAATCTCTCTCACTAGTCACTAAGGCTTTGTGCGGAATTGGGAGAGGATTTGATCACTTGAGTGTGTCTAGAATTGAATGCTAGAGCTCTTGTAAGTAGTTGGAAGGTGGAAAAACTTGGATGACTTGAATGTGGGGTGGTTGGGGGTATTTATAACCCCAACCACCAAACTAGCCATTTGGTGGAGGCTGTTGTCGCATGGCGCACCGGACAGTCCGGTGCGCCACCGGACAGTGTTTGGTGCGCCAGCCACGTCACCTGGCCGTTGGGTTCCGACCGTTGGAGCTCTGACGTGTGGGCCCGCCTGGCTGTCCGGTGGTGCACCGGACAAGTCCTGTAGACTGTCCGGTGTGCCACCCGCGCGTGCCCTGCTCCTCTGCGCGCGCTGGCACGCATTAAATGCGTTGCAGTCGACCGTTGGCGCGAAGTAGTCGTTGCTCCGCTGGCTCACCGGACAGTCCGGTGTGCACCGGACATGTTCGGTGAATTATAGCGGAGCGGAAATCCGAAGCTGGCGAGTTCAGAGTCACTCTCCTCTGGAGCACCGGACACTGTCCGGTGGTACACCGGACAGTCCGGTGAATTATAGCGAAGCGCCTCTGAAAATTCCCGAAGGTGCGAAGTTTGGCTTGGAGTTCCCTGGTGCACCGGACACTGTCCGGTGGTGCACCGGACACTGTCCGGTGGCACACCGGACAATCCGGTGCGCCAGACCAGGGCAGCCTTCGGTTATCCCTTGCTCTCTTTGTTGAACCCATTTCTTGGTCTTTTTATTGGCTAAGTGTGAACCTTTGGCACCTGTATAACTTATAGACTAGAGCAAACTAGTTAGTCCAATTATTTGTGTTGGGCAATTCAACCACCAAAATCAATTAGGAACTAGGTGTAAGCCTAATTCCCTTTCAATCTCCCCCTTTTTGGTGATTGATGCCAACACAAGCCAAAGCAAGTATAGAAGTGCATAATTGAACTAGTTTGCATAATGTAAGTGCAAAGGTTACATGGAATTGAGCCAATATGAATACTTATAAGATATGCATGGATTGTTTCTTTGATTTTTGACATTTTGGACCACGCTTGCACCACTTGTTTTGTTTTTGCAAATTCTTTTGTAAATCCTTTTCAAAGTCCTTTTGCAAATAGTCAAAGGTAAATGAATAAGATTTTGCGAAGCATTTTCAAGATTTGAAATTTTCTCCCCCTGTTTCAAATTTTTCCTTTGACTAAACAAAAACTCCCCCTTAATAAATTCTCCTCTTAGTGTTCAAGAGGGTTTTAAGATATCACTTTTGAAAATACTAACTTCTTCCCCTTTTGAACACAATAAGATACCAATTTGAAATTGCTAATTGAAAATCATTAGTTTTAAAATTAGGGTGGTGGTGCGGTCCTTTTGCTTTGGGCTAATACTCTCTCCCCCTTTGGCATGAATCGCCAAAAACGGAGTCATTAGAGCCCTTTGAACTACTTTTCTCCCCTTTGGCAAATAAAACATATGAGTGAAGATTATACCATAACCGGAGAGTTGCTCGGAGCGACGGCGAAGGATGAGTGACGTAGTGGAAGCCTTTGTCTTCGCTGAAGACTCCAATTCCCTTTCAATATACCTATGACTTGGTTTGAAATTTACTTGAAAACACATTAGTCATAGCACATGAAAGAGAAATGATCAAAGGTATATGAATGAGCTATGTGTGCAAATCAACAAAAGAAGTTCCTAGAATCAAGAATATTTAGCTCATGCCTAAGTTTGTTAAAAGTTTGTTCATCTAGTGGCTTGGTAAAGATATCGGCTAATTGATCTTTTGTATTAATATATGCAATCTCGATATCTCCCTTTTGTTGGTGATCCCTTAGAAAATGATACCGAATGGCTATGTGTTTAGTGCGGCTATGCTCAACGGGATTATCCGCCATGCGGATTGCACTCTCATTATTACATAGAAGAGGAACTTTGGTTAATTTGTAACCATAGTCCCTAAGGGTTTGCCTCATCCAAAGCAATTGTGCGCAACAATGTCCTGCGGCAATATACTCGGCTTCGGCGGTAGAAAGCTACGGAATTTTGCTTCTTTGAAGCCCAAGACACCAAGGATCTTCCCAAGAACTGGCAAGTTCCCGATGTGCTCTTTCTATTAATTTTACACCCTGCCCAATCGGCATCGGAATAACCAATTAAATCAAATGTGGATACCCTAGGATACCAAAGCCCAAACTTAGGAGTATAAACTAAATATCTCAAGATTCGTTTTACGGCCGTAAGGTGAGCTTCCTTAGGGTCGGCTTGGAATCTTGCACACATGCATATGGAAAGCATAATATCTGATCGAGATGCACATAAATAGAGTAATGAACCTATCATCGATCGGTATACCTTTTGATCGACGGATTTACCTTCGTGTCGAGGTTGAGATGCCCATTGGTTCCCATGGGTGTCTTGATGGGTTTGGCATCCTTCATCCCAAACTTGCTTAGAATATCTTGAGTATACTTCGTTTGGCTTAGGAAGGTGCCCTCTTGGAGTTGCTTTACTTGAAATCCCAAGAAGTACTTCAACTCCCCCATCATAGACATCTCGAATTTTTGTGTCATGATCCTACTAAACTCTTCACATGTAGATTCGTTAGTAGACCCAAATATAATATCATCAACATAAATTTGGCATACAAACAAATCATTTTCAAGTGTCTTGGTAAAGAGCGTAGGATCGGCCTTTCCGACTTTGAATCCATTAGTGATAAGGAAATATCTTAGGCATTCATACCATGCTCTTGGGGCTTGCTTGAGCCCATAAAGCGCCTTAGAGAGTTTATACACATGGTTAGGGTACTCACTATCTTCAAAGCCGGGAGGTTGCTCAACATAGACCTCTTCTTTGATTGGTCCATTGAGGAAGGCACTCTTCACATCCATTTGATAAAGCTTGAAGACATGGTAAGTAGCATAGGCCAATAATATACGAATTGACTCAAGCCTAGCTACGGGTGCATAGGTTTCACCGAAATCCAAACCTTCGACTTGGGAGTATCCTTTGGCCACAAGTCGGGCTTTGTTCCTTGTCACCACACCATGCTCGTCTTGCTTGTTGCGGAAGACCCATTTGGTTCCTACAACATTTTGATTAGGACGTGGAACTAAATGCCATACCTCGTTCCTAGTGAAGTTGTTGAGCTCCTCTTGCATCGCCACCACCCAATCCGAATCTTGAAGTGCTTCCTCTACCTTGTGTGGCTCAATAGAGGAAACAAAAGAGTAATGTTCACAAAAATGTGCAACACGAGATCTAGTGGTTACCCCCTTATGAATGTCGCCGAGGTTGGTGTCGACGGGGTGATCTCGTTGGATTGCTTGGTGGACTCTTGGGTGTGGCGGCCTTGGTTCTTCATCCTCCTTGTCTTGATCATTTGCATCTCCCCCTTGATCATTGCCGTCATCTTGAGGTGGCTCATCTCTTTGATCTTCTCCTTTATCAACTTGAGCCTCATCCTCATTTTGAGTTGGTGGAGATGCTTGCGTGGAGGAGGGTGGTTGACCTTGTGCATTTGGAGGCTCTGCGGGTTCCTTAGGACACACATCCCCGATGGACATGTTCCTTAGCGCGATGCATGGAGCCTCTTCATCACATATCTCATCAAGATCAACTTGCTCTACTTGAGAGCCGTTAGTCTCATCAAACACAACGTCACAAGAAACTTCAACTTGTCCAGAGGACTTGTTAAAGACTCTATATGCCCTTGTGTTTGAATCATATCCTAGTAAAAAGCCTTCTACAGTCTTAGGAGCAAATTTTGATTTTCTACCTCTTTTAACAAGAATGAAGCATTTGCTACCAAAGACTCTAAAATATGAAATATTGGGCTTTTTACCGGTTAGGAGCTCATATGATGTCTTCTTGAGGATTCGGTGTAGATACAACTGGTTGATGGCGTAGCAGGCGGTGTTGACCGCCTCGGCCCAAAACCGATCCGAAGTCTTGTACTCATCAAGCATGGTTCTTGCCATGTCCAATAGAGTTCTATTCTTCCTCTCCACTACACCGTTTTGCTATGGGGTGTAGGGAGAAGAGAACTCATGCTTGATGCCCTCCTCCTCAAGGAAGCCTTCGATTTGTGAGTTCTTGAACTCCGTCCCGTTGTCGCTTCTAATTTTCTTGATCCTTAAGCCGAACTCGTTTTGAGCCTGTCTCAAGAATCCCTTTAAGGTCTCTTGGGTATGAGATTTTTCCTGCAAAAAGAATACCCAAGTGAAGCGAGAATAATCATCCACAATAACTAGACAGTACTTACTCCCGCCGATGCTTATGTAAGCAATCGGGCCGAATAAATCCATGTGTAGAAGCTCCAGTGGCCTGTCAGTCGTCATGATGTTCTTGTGTGGATGATGGGCACCAACTTGCTTCCCTGCTTGGCATGCGCTACAAATCCTGTCTTTCTCAAAATGAACATTTGTTAATCCTAAAATGTGCTCTCCCTTTAGAAGCTTATGAAGATTCTTCATCCCAACATGGGCTAGTCGGCGGTGCCAGAGCCAACCCATGTTAGTCTAAGCAATTAAGCATGTGTTGAGTTCAGCTCTATCAAAATCTACTAAGTATAGCTGACCCTCTAACACACCCTTAAATGCTATTGAATCATCACTTCTTCTAAAGACAGTGACACCTACATCAGTAAAAAGACAGTTGTAGCCCATTTTGCATAATTGAGAAACGGAAAGCAAATTGTAATCTAATGAATCTACAAGAAAAACATTGGAAATAGAATGGTCAGGAGATATAGCAATTTTACCCAATCCTTTGACCAAACCTTGGTTACCATCCCCGAATGTGATAGCTCGTTGGGGATCTTGGTTTTTCTCGTAGGAGGAGAACATCTTCTTCTCCCCAGTCATGTGGTTTGTGCACCCACTATCGATGATCCAACTTGAGCCCCCGGATGCATAGACCTACAAAACAATTTTAGTTCTTGACTTTAGGTACCCAAATGGTTTTGGGTCCTTTGGCATTAGACACAAGAACTTTGGGTACCCAAACACAAGTCTTTGACCCCTTGTGCTTGCCCCCAACATACTTGGCAACTACTTGCCGGATTTGTTAGTTAAGACATATGATGCATCAAAAGTTTTAAATGAAATGTCATGATCGTTTGATGCACTAGGAGTTTTCTTCTTAGGAAACTTAGCACGGGTTGGTTGCCTAGAACTAGATGTCTCACCCTTATACATAAATGCATGGTTAGGGCCAGAGTGAGACTTCCTAGAATGAATTCTCCTAATTTTGCTCTCAGGATAACCGGCAGGGTACAAAATGTAACCCTCGTTATCCTGAGGCATGGGAGCCTTGCCCTTAACAAAATTAGACAATTTCTTAGGAGGTGCATTAAGTTTGACATTGTCCCCCTTTTGGAAGCCAATGCCATCCTTAATGCCAGGGCGTCTCCCATTATAAAGCATACTACGAGCAAATTTAAATTTTTCATTTTCAAGTTCATGCTCGGCAATTTTAGCATCTAATTTTGCTATATGATCATTTTGTTGTTTAATTAGAGCCATGTGGTCATGAATAGCATTAATATCAACATCTCTACATCTAGTGCAAATAAAAGTATGTTCAATGGTAGATGTAGAGGATTTGCAAGATTTTAATTCTACAACCTTAGCATGCAATATATCATTTTTACGTCTAAGGTCGGAAATGGAAGCATTGCAAATATCTAATTCTTTAGCCTTAGCAAGCAATTTTTCATTTTCATTCCTAAGGCTAGCAAGATTAATGTTTAATTCTTCAATCTTAGCAAGCAAATTATCATTATCATTTCTAAGATTGGGAATTGAAACATCACAAACATTTGAATCAACCTTAGCTAACAAATTAGCATTCTCATTTCTAAGGTTGTCTATAGTCTCATGGCAAGTGCTTTGCTCACTAGATAGTTTTTCACATTTTTCTACTTCTAGAGCGTAAGCATTTTTAACTTTAACATGCTTCTTGTTTTCTTTAATAAGGAAGTCCTCTTGGGAGTCCAAGAGATCATCCTTCTCATGGATAGCACTAATCAATTCATTTAATTTTTCTTTTTGTTGCATGTTTAAGTTGGCAAAAAGAGTACGTAAATTATCTTCCTCATCACTAGCATTATCATCGCTAGAGGACTCATATCTAGTGGAGGATTTGGATTTAACCTTCTTCTTTTTGCCATCCTTTGCCATGAGGCACTTGTGGCCGACGTTGGGGAAGAGAAGGCCTTTGTTGATGGCGATGTTGGTGGCGTCCTCGTCGGAGGAAGAGTCGGAGGAGCTCTCGTCCGAGTCCCACTCGCGGCATACGTGGGCGTCGCCACCCTTCTTCTTGTAGTATTTCTTCTTCTCCTTTCTTCTCCCCTTCTTGTCGTTGCCCCTGTCACTGTCACAAGAAATAGGACATTTTGCTATAAAGTGATCGGGCTTACCACACTTGTAGCAAACCTTCTTGGAGCGGGGCTTGTAATCTTTCCCTCTCCTTTGCTTGAGGATTTGGCGGAAGCTCTTGATGACGAGCGCCATTTTCTTGTTGTCGAGCTTTGAGGCGTCGATTTGTTGTCTACTCGGTGTAGACTCCTCCTTCTTCTCCTCCGTCGCCTTAAATGCGACCAGTTGTGCTTCGGATGTGGAGGGATCATCTAGCTCATTGATTTTCTTTGAGCCCTTGATCATGTACTCAAAGCTCACAAAATTCCCGATTACTTCCTCGAGAGTCATTAGTGTATATCTAGGATTACCACGAATTAATTGAACTTGAGTAGGGTTAAGGAAAATAAGCGATCTAAGAATAACCTTAACCATCTTGTGATCATCCCACTTTTTGCTCCCGAGGTTACGCACTTGGTTCACCAAGGTTTTGAGCCGGTTGTACATGTCTTGTGGCTCTTCTCTCCTTTGCGAAGCCGGAAGCGACCGAGCTCCCCCTCGATCGTCTCCCGCTTGGTGATCTTGGTTAGCTCATCTCCCTCGTGCGCGGTTTTGAGCACGTCCCAAACTTCCTTGGCGCTCTTTAATCCTTACACTTTGTTATACTCCTCTCAACTTAGAGAGGCGAGGAGTATAGTTGTGGCTTGGGAGTTGAAGTGCTCGATTTGGGCCACCTCGTCCTCATCGTAATCCTTATCCCCTACGGATGGTACCTGTACATCAAACTCAACAACATCCCATATACTTTTGTGGAGTGAGGTTAGGTGAAATCGCATTAGATCACTCCACCTAGCATAATCTTCACCATCAAAGGTTGGTGGTTTGCCTAATGGGACGGAAAGTAAAGGTGTATGTTTAGGAATGTGAGGATAGCGTAGGGGGATCTTACTAAACTTCTTGCGCTCATGGCGCTTAGAAGTTACGGAGGGCGCGTCGGAGCCGAAGGTGGAAGGTGATGAAGTATCGGTCTCGTAGTAGACCACCTTCCTCATCTTCTTTTTCTTGTCGCCACTTCGATGCGACTTGTGGGAAGAGGCTTTCTTCTCCTTCCCTTTCCCCTTTTTGCGGGACTCTTCCGATGAAGCCTTCCCGTGGTTTGTAGTGGGCTTTTCGCCGGTCTCCATCTCCTTCTTGGCGTGTTCTCCTGACATCACTTCGAGCGGTTAGGCTCTAATGAAGCACCAGGCTCCGATACCAATTGAAAGTCGCCTAGAGGGGGGTGAATAGGGCGAAACTGAAATTTACAAAGTTAATCACAACTACAAGTCGGGTTAGCGTTAGAAATATAATCGAGTCCGAGAGAGAGGGTGCAAAACAAATCGCAAGCGAATAAAAGAGTGTGACACGCGGATTTGTTTTACCGAGGTTCGGTTCTTGCAAACCTACTCCCCGTTGAGGTGGTCACAAAGACCGGGTCTCTTTCAACCCTTTCCCTCTCTCAAACGGTCCCTCGGACCGAGTGAGCTTCTTCTTCTCAAACAATTGGAACACAAAGTTCCCGCAAGGACCACCACACAATTGGTGTCTCTTGCCTCAATTACAAGTGAGTTTGATCTCAAGAAAGATTGAGAAAGAAAAGAAGCAATCCAAGTGCAAGAGCTCAAAAGAACACAACAAATCTCTCTCACTAGTCACTAAGGCTTTGTGCGGAATTGGGAGAGGATTTGATCACTTGAGTGTGTCTAGAATTGAATGCTAGAGCTCTTGTAAGTAGTTGGAAGGTGGAAAAACTTAGATGACTTGAATGTGGGGTGGTTGGGGGTATTTATTAACCCAACCACCAAACTAGCCGTTTGGTGGAGGCTGCTGTCGCATGGCGCACCGGACAGTCCGGTGCGCCACCGGACAGTGTCCGGTGCGCCAGCCACGTCACCTGGTCGTTGGGTTCCGACCGTTGGAGCTCTGACGTGTGGGCCTGCCTGGCTGTCCGGTGGTGCACCGGACAAGTCCTGTAGACTGTCCGGTGTGCCACCCGCGCGTGCCCTGCTCCTCTGCGCGCGCTAGCGTGCATTAAATGCGTTGCAGTCGATCGTTGGCGCGAAGTAGCCGTTGCTCCGCTGGCTCACCGGACAGTCCGGTGTGTACTGGACATGTCCGGTGAATTATAGCGGAGCGGAAATCCGAAGCTGGCGAGTTCAGAGTCGCTCTCCTCTAGAGCACCGGACACTGTCCGGTGGTACACCGGACAGTCCGGTGAATTATAGCGAAGCGCCTCTGAAAATTCCCGAAGGTGCGAAGTTTGGCTTGGAGTTCCCTCGTGCACCGGACACTGTCCGGTGTGCTAGACTAGGGCAGCCTTCGGTTATCCCTTACTCTCTTTGTTGAACCCATTTCTTGGTCTTTTTATTGGCTAAGTGTGAACCTTTGGCACCTGTATAACTTATAGACTAGAGCAAACTAGTTAGTCCAATTATTTGTGTTGGGAAATTCAACCACCAAAATCAATTAGGAACTAGGTGTAAGCCTAATTCCCTTTCAGCGAGCACCGCCGCCTGCCATCTCTGCCTAGGCTCGGCCATCGTGGCCAGCCTTTTTTGTTGAACCCCAGCCTCGCCCTAGCCCCTGGATCGCTTCCCAGTGAAGCCGTGAAGCTTCTCCAAGCTTGAGCCGAGGCATTGCCTCACCGGAGAGGCGGTTTCACCCTCACCGGACTTCGGTCTTTCGCCGCCGCGCGTGGACCGAGCTAACCAGTGAGTCTTCTTCCAATTCCTTGCACCCACATCTTCCCTAGCATCCCGTGAAGCTCTCTGACCCGTTCAATTGATCTATCGCACCGTGAGTAGGCCGGATTCCTCGCTGCCGACGAGCATCTCCGCCTGTACACGTGGACCGACCGACTCCGACCATCCCCGACGGCGACCCGCACATCTCCGTGATCCTCGAGACCTCCCCTACGTCCTCGACCACCTCACCGGAGCAACCTCGCCGCCGGTAAGCCCCTCCGCCTCTTTCTTTCTCCACGGCCATTGTTCCATTAGGGAGGGACCGCGGGTTTGATTTCCAGAAACCCTAGGGGGTTTTCTGTACATCCGTAGACTCAGATGAATAGTGCCCTGAGGACCTGTCTGTAATTCTTTTAAGAACTTTCGCCAGGGACCCTAGCGCAAAACTGTTTTTCTTTAAACCATTTCTATTTAATCTTTTATTATTCAGCGGAAGACTTAGGAAATTCATAACTTGAGAAATACTTAACCGAATTTTGTCAAACCAATTTTGCTAGATTCTGAACATTATGGACTATCAAATAAAAATACTAAACCCATGCTTTTTGTTCTAATTTTTAGAGTTTGGAATTAAATACAGAAACTGACCAAACCTTATTTAATTAAAGAAAAGTTGTTATGCTTCTGTGCTGAACTTGAGAAAATTTGTAGATGTTCAAACCCCAATTAGACACTGTTTAAAATTAGTGGGAACCCCAGTATTGAAAATTTAAGTAGGGACATCTATTAAAAGCCATTTTTGCCCAATACTTAGGAAAATCAGAAAGGCATTAAAAGATAATGAACAGTCAGTGCAATTATTTTTCCTAGCCTACTTAAGTAACAGAGAAGCTAGGAAAAATAAAAAGATCACTAGTCCAGAACAGAATTAAAGTGAAATGTTTTATTTAGCATTATTCCAACTAGAAAACAATTATTAGAATTATAAAAACAGATCCAATATTTTTAATAAAAATCCAGTGGACTTGTAACCACTAGAACCCCACTACAAAAATGATAAGCACCCCAGCCCGTCATTTTAAGTAGGGTAAACAAATAAAACTTGATATTAGGTTCTATTTCAAGTAAATCATGAGCAACCCAAAAATAATGCAATAATGAGCAAATAAAATTTTACTAAACCAATGATAAGATAAGCCACCAGAGAAAAATGCAAATCCATTTGAAAGATGTAGAATGATAACTTTTGCCAACACTTCATGAAAAAGGCTATTTAATCCAAATAATTCCTACCACCTTTCCCTTAAGCAAAAAGATACCAAACTTTAAAATGATTGCTCTTGCACAAAATAGAAGCTAGGAAAAATCAAAAACATGTTGTTTGATATTTTTCAAATATAGTGGTAGTAGAAAGCACTCCTTTGGCTAGAAACTTTGGAAAATCATAATAAAATAACTGGTAAGTATTAATTGCTAGAAATTTGTGCAAAGTCATGTTATAACATCTAGATGCCAGCAAAAATATGTATTAAGGAATAACCTTCTGTTAAATGGTAGTTGTAGTTCAAACCAACCCTTATGCCCAAATATTTAATAATTTTTCCAGGAAGAACTACTTACTTGTTAAACCCCAAATTTTGAGACAGAGGATTACACATCAGTAAGAAGCCATTGTAATTTTTGCAGAATTTTTAGAAATTTATTAATATAACTTGTAGTTCAAACCCACCTTAAAAGCATAACGGAAGTAAGAAAAAGAAAGGGAAAATGATAAACCTCGCTCCAATAAGTTTAACTAGAAATCTTATTAAATTCTCACTAAGACATTAAAAGGAAATCAGTGGAACCCCAAAATAGACTTACCACTTAGTTTAAGTAAGCTTGACCCTAAATTGCTAAGTATACCACAAGAATCTTTTGTAGCAAGAGTAAACTCTACCTTATTTAAGTGGATTAGTCACCATCAAAGTTTAATTGCTAAACTGCATATCATATCATGCGTATATCTTACTCAGTGCATTCATTAGACTACAATCTCGCTGACGGATAGTACGTGCTCATCCCCGAGCAAGGAGCTGTCCACGAGGAAGATCAGGAGCAAGCCCCCGAGACTGCCACTGAGGATCTCCCCGCAGCCCTAGCATTTGAAGGCAAGCCTCGGTTTTATGCATAACCCTATTTATATATGCTACTTTACTACACTTAATGTTTGTAGGCTTGTAATGTGCACATAAGTGTAGGAGTTGCTTGAAAACCTTAGTTGCATGAACTTAAGATTCCTTTGAGATGAATATTAGTATGCTAGGTCGAGTAGCTGCTATGCTAATTAGTATCTCGGTAGAAGACGAGTGATTTTTCTAGCACTCACGTGAGGTCAGGAAATTGATTGTATTCATCTTGATAACGGGATCTATGATGGTCTATGGACGGGATCCAGGGAGGATGCCTTGTCCATGAGACGGGAAAAGGAATTAAGGATTAATGTGTAGATACCGGAGTCAAGCGTTTGAACGTACTAAACACATGTCGGGAAATATGGTAACCGGTAAACCTAGTACCTGAGTGAAGCCGGGCGCGGACTTTTCCCCTCACTCGTCCTGAGACTGGGTCTCCCATGCTAGCTATGGTGGGTACAAGTGCGGTCACTGCATGGCGGCAGCCGGGGTCAGTGGAGCATTGTATGCCAAGGCGGTGAGCCCTGGCCGCGAACGGGGAATCGATGGAGACGGTTGATGTGTGTGGGGATGGAGTGCCTCTCCACGTCGTGTGTTTAGGTTTACCTTGCAAGGATAAAACTCGATTCGAATCGCCTGCTTCTCGCAGCTAATGAGACTGCTTGACCCCTTGTACTACATTGAGTAAGAAGTGAAATGAGGTTTACATGAGATAACTGTTGTTTGCACTAAATGCTTGTTGCCATGTATGCTTAGAAGGAGCAAACTTAGCTAAAGATAATGATACTAGAATTTGAAAAGCTAAGAGTTGATTTTAGAAACAGCTAGTGCTTTTGGCAAACCAAACCCCTCAGCCAAACAGCTGCATGGTCTAGAGGTAGAGGAGTAGATTCCTCACACCGGGTAAGTCTAGCTGAGTATTAGTATACTCAGCCTTACTTGTGGCACAATTTTTGCAGGTACGCTTCAGGACATGGTTGACGGTGTGACTTGGCCTACCACCCTGCCACCGGGTTGGACGGTCGAGTGGGATGCTGCTCCAGCAGGAGAGGAGCAAGAGGAGTAGTGGGCTAGGCCTTGCCCGATTCCTCTCTACCGTCGATATCGATTATCCGCTGTATTTTATTTTGTGAACTTTTATCAGCTACTTGAAAAACTCCGATTTATGTAATAACTCCAGTACTTTAATTTGAGGTTTCCTGCTTTATTGTATTTCTTCTGTGACTCACCATCGAGTGGGTTTGTGGTATTTGATCCTGGTTAAGTGGCTTTATCAGACTAGACCTGAGGGACTGACGGATTATTCCGATTTAAGTGTGTTACGACCCCCGAGGCGTGACTTAGGCACTTAAGCTGGAATAATTCGGGCGGTTCTGCCACAGGAAGGACTATCTTAAGGTGGTCGAGCTCCTTGGCTATACACTGTATTTCATGAGCTTGCTCTACAATAGAGCGATTATCAACCATCTTATAATCATGAAAGCTCTCCATGATATACAGGTCACTGCCAGCATCTGATGCACCATACTTAGTAGTAAGTGCATCCCACAACACTTTCCCGTCTGTGTGCTGAATATTCGCATCAACCAGACGGTCAACAAGGGCGCTAAGAACGGCTCCCGTAAAGATAGTATTGACATGGTCGTACTCTTTCTCCTGTTTAGGAGTCAGTGGACCCTCAGGTTTGCCTTTACTAACATGGAAGACATTCATAGCAGTAAGCCAAAGCGTGGCCTTGACTTGCCATCTCTTAAAGTGCATACCATTGAACTTTTCTAGCTTCAGCGCGTCGGCAAAAGCAGCCATAGAAAAACTAGGAAATTGTCTACAATAAGGTTTTTGGATTGTTGAATAATTAGACAAATTCTAGATTAAATTCCGAATATAAATCATGACCAAATCAGAATAACTGAAGTAAGAAGTCAAATCAGATGATGCGTACTGATCAGATATACTGTCAACGACGTCGAAGCAGCAAAATCAGCAGGGTCGACGAGGTCAAAAGATCACGAGCAGTCGTGTGAGGACGCTTCCCAAAAATCTTATTCGCCCTCTCCCGGTGCAGGATCTAGAAGGCGAAGGGTTTTGGAGACCTGCTCTCCTGATCGCAGATGCACGTCTGCGGTCGGGATGAAGAGAACTGGAAGGCGGCTCAGTTGTGAAGAGAGGCGAAAGCGAAAACTGGGATGATTTGGATGCTGGCTGTCAAGCGCCTTTTATAGGGCCGAGTTCGCGACCAGATAGCGCTCTTCGATCTCAAAAATTCAAACGGCAAAAGGAAGCTGCGGCTGGATTTCGGCGAACCATTCACGCGCATGTGGCTCTCCACACTCTCTCCTCTCATCCATGACTTGGTGAGTGAGTGTGGCTTTTATATTTAAGCTAGCTCTACTCTACTAGAACTAGCAATATGGTGCTATTGGTTCCACCTATTTCCTAGTCATACACTTATATGGGCTTTTGAGATTTTTTTGGGATTTATTTGAATTTCTCAATTTGGACCTAGCCCATAAATTCTAACAGACACCGTCTCATCAATTTTTAGGATCACGCCGTCACCAAAAACTACTATGTATACAGAGTTTATCTCATTCATACGTGACTCTCATCTAAACACTATATAAACTGTAGTCGCCCTCTTCCATCCCTTCGTGTACATCAAACCAAACTCACCCTTAAACTACTCCATGCATTGATCTATGCTCCCTGTTTTTTTTAAAGAAAAAAATAATTAACAAGCATTGGCACAGCCGAAAATGTTCCGCTGGTGATGCGAAATCCTGAGAGGCAGAAATTAATTTTTTTTAAGTTGCTCATACTATGTTTTTGCTCTATTTTGTAACACGCTTTTCGATTTGCTCTCCTGCAACAGGATTGTGGTATATAGGTATCTCCCCAACAACAGTACACAAGTAGATTAATTCCGCATGTGTCCATATTTTAATTGATCCATGCTTAAATTATGGTTATTAGAACGAAGTTTCCATTTCCATGACAAAAATACGACCGAGATATTGCGTCTAGGTTTTATATTTTCATTGCGTCCTTATCGATGTAGTATTTCAGTAAAAACATCATAAATTTCTCTGTTGAGGATAGTGTTAGAGCAAGAAAAATAATTACAAAATGTCAAAGTAGTCAGCATCTTTTCTAATATAGATGATAGAAGCGGAGAGTTTGACTGCTATGCAAACAATAATCTAGACAATAGAGACCATACGATGGTGGGTCCATATCGAAAATATATGTAAAGAGGAATAGAAAGAAGGATATGAAACATAGTAGTAGTAGTAGTAATAATAATAATAATAATAATAATAATAATAATAATAATAATAATAATAATAATAATAATAATAATAATAATAATAATAATAATAATAATAATAATAATAATAATAATAATAATAATAATAATAATAATAATAATAATAATAATAATAAAAGCATTTTTAGACAAATAGAAGCTAGCTATTATATAACTTATCTCCACTAGTAGAAAAAGACTCAAAGCCTGCGGTGCGTTATATTTTTATAGGCGGATTCGGTTATCAACCGTCTGTGCTATTTTTAGTGGCGGTTTCTTAAGAAAACCGCCACTAGAAATCATATTTCTAGAGGCAGTTCCTTATGAAAACCGCATGTAGAAATCTATGATTTCTAGTGGCGGTTTTCTTAAGAAACCGCATGTAGAAATCGATTTCTAGTGGCGGTTTTCTTAAGGAACTGCCACTAGAAATCATTTTTATCCTTAATTTTTCGAGTTTTTCAAACGACCTCGTATGATAAAACTATCAAAATAAAAGTTGTATATCTCTCAAAATTATAAAACTTTGTAGTTGATAACTTTTTTATTTGAAATCATTTCGGCTATCAAAAATTGTATCTAAATTTGTCAAATTTAAAATTCAAATTTTGCAAACGACCTCGGATGAAAAAAGTGTCAAAATGAAAGTTTTAGAACTTCAAAAATTATTCAACTTTGTAGTTGACAACTGTTTTATTTGAATTCGTTTACGGTCTCAAACAAGCAATTTACACTCAGTTAGTTGTAATATGTGGGCAACAAAACTACACACTAAACACAAAACATACCATAGTTGGAGTGATAGAGGAGGATACACGTGAGGCTCAGGTCAGGGGTTCGATTCCTAGCAACTGTGTAGTGCACGAAAAATTCTGCGACCTACGACTTCGACGAAAACGAACAGGTGGGTGGGCGGGCCGCGAGGTCTCCCTAATAAAAATATTTTTTTTACTATTTTTAAAATCTGTTTTATGTTTCCTGGAAACGATTTTCACTGGCGGTTTTATTACGCCGACCGCCAGTGAAAATCGATTTCTACTGGCAGTTCTCAGTTACCCGCCTGTAAAAATGGTGATTTCTACTGACCCCTAACACTGGCGGTTACGAAAAACGCCACTGTAAATAGGTTTACGACCGCCACTATATAGCTTATTTGTACTAGTGCTCATAACATGACTTATAGACAAGTACTTAGCTCTATTATTAACATTGCTCTTAGGACATCGAAGAATGTACTAAGATATAGTTTTATTTATTTGTTTTATGTAGTCTTCATGTGCTACAAGAGAAGTCCTAGATTAACACCAATCTCTCACATGATTTTGTCTACTTACACTGTTTTATTGCTTAAGGATTAGTGTTGGTCTTAACATTAAGGCCAAGTTTTAGTTTTCTTGTTACATTTTTAAGCACACTACTATAGCTTATAATGATACCTCTGAGCTTGGCTACATAGGACATGGATTATATAACTATGCTAGAACATGCAATCACTGCTAAAATGCTACTGCTGGTTGTTTTGGAATTCAGAGTAATAGTGTAACATTGCCAGCTTGTTGCTTCAACTCATAATGATGGTGATTTATCACTTCCAATTTCTAGATTCAACGATAGTGGTATGTTGTGCTTGTTTTCAAATTCTTCTAATTGAGAATTGTCAATATATAAGGGTCGAGATGGCGAATTAGAGAGGGTGAATAATCCTTTTCTAAAAATTAGGTGCATCGAATAACTGAATAAATGTGTAAATAAACTTATCGGTCTAACTAAGACTACAAACCCTCTATCTATTACTTGCACTTTCTAAATAACTAATATAAGAAACTAAGGTGCAGAACTAGATAGAGATCAGCTCAACAATTTTATCTGGCAAGGTCACACAAACCTGTACAACTAGCACTCAATCAAACCATGAGCTTCTACACATACTAGTGAGAGCTTATAAAGCCTAAGCACACTAGCACAACTCATCTAGCAATGCTACATAAGATAAATTAGAGAAGTAAACCACTTAACTATATAAGCTAAGCAAAGTCACTAAGCTATCCAAGATTACTAGCACAAGAGAGCAACTAATTTACTACACAAGTAAATAAGTTACGAGAACAATACTAATCAATAATCAAATATGAACAAGAATAAACAAGATAGTGCCAAAGAGTTGCGAACCAACGATAACATAAATGTTGACATGATGATTTTTCTCATGATGTTTGGTAGTTTTCCAACCACTCATTCCCCGTCGAGGTAATCCTAAGGTTGTTGTCAATTCTATTGCTAGTGGTGATCTGCAAGTCAATATCCCACGTGCAATGCTCATATATAACTAAGCTCTAGAACATGATTCAACCAAACCACTTATCTCTCTTCACACCTTGCTCTACTAGTGTCACTTTTCATGTCTCTTATAGGTGAGCATGGTACCTCTCACAGTGCATTTTCTAGAGCCATACACAACTTCACGAGGGCCTTGCTGCTTATGTAGTCGATTCTCCGATGAATGCTTTGTTGCTACCTTTGTAGCTTCTCTAATGGATGTTATGTCGAATGTTGTTGGTTCTCGCTGAGATAGATGCTTTGCTACTGTTGTTTTTGCTGGATGTGTTTCCTACATTGTTTGGCTTTCGTAGCATATAATTCGTTGTTATCGATGTGTGTCTCTAGCATATACTTGCTCATCATTCATCTCTTCTCTAGTGGATGCTTTGGTGTTGTTGTCATGCTAGCTTCCTTGGCGGGTTCTTTGCCATTGAGGTCACTTTGGATGTTTCTCTAGCAGATGCATCTCTCCATTGCCAAGAAAAATGATGTAAGTGTTTCTGCATATTACCATAGGATAAAAGGATATGCTAACACCTTGGCAGCCATTAGCAAGCTAATTGAATAGGAAGAGTTGATCACATACATCCTCCAAGGACATGGGGTGAATATGACTCCCTCGTCACAAGCATCACCACACATGGTGACTCCTACACCCTAAGCGATATCTATGCACACATGCTCAGCTATGAGATGTGCATTGTGCGCTACAACACTGACCATCAGGTGTTGGCCAACTCAGTTGGTAGGAGGCAAGGGCATGGTGGTGGGGCCCTGTGATGGTGGTGGTCACTAAGGCCATGACCTTGGCGGGCAAGATGGTGGTCGAGGACGTGGTGGGTGTTCCAACTTCAACTCCAAGAAGAATGGTATTGTGTCAGACCTGCTACAAGACCAACCATGATGCCTCCAGTTGGCTGGCACAGGTTTGATCACAACTATCAGCCTAAAGAATCAATCAAGATGGTTGTTGTTGTTGTGTCTAGCGGGTACACCATGGACCCTAATTGGTATGTCAACACAGGAGAAATAGATCATATCACACATGATTTGGAACGCCTGGCAATAAAGGAACAATACACAGATGGTGATCATGTTTAAGTGGCAAGTGGTTTAGGTTTGTTAATTTCTCATGTTAGAAACACTACTATTGCTGGTTTGCATCAACCCTTGCATCTCAATAATGTTTTACGTGTACCTGATGTAAATCGTCATTTGCTATATGTCAAAAGATTAACCCTTGACAATAACACCTATGTTGAGTTTGACCCACATTTATTCTTTATCAATGATCAAATCACAAGGAAAACTCTAATCCAAGGAGGGTGTAGGCAAGGCCTCTATATTCTTCAGAATAAACGATATCATTAGGCTCTTTCATCCACCAAATTAGATTCAGAACTTTGGCATCATAGATTCGGCCATCTAGCTACACTTGTTATATTTTATGTTCTACAACATAAACTTGTTGTAATTCCTGATAGGATCTCTTTAGACTCAGTGTGTAGTGTCTGCCAATGTGGCAAAGCACATCAATTGCCTTTTGCTTCACCAAATCATGTTTCTTCCTTTCCCTTAGAAATAATACACTCTAATGTTTGGGTCCTGCTATTGCTTCAGTTAACAATGACAAGTATTATGTCTCTTTCATTGATGAATACAACAAATTGTGTGGATTTACTTCCTAAAATGCAAGTAAGTTGAACATGTATTCCTTTCGTTTCAACAAAATTAGATGTGTGCAGTCTGATTAGGAGGGCGAGTACTATCATTTGCATCACTATTTTAAATGCACATGCATTGAACATCATATAGCATGTCCTCACACTCACCAACAAAATGGGGTGGCTGAAAGAAAACATAGACGTGTAGTTGAGACTGACCTAACCCTTAGCATGCCACTTAAGTTCTACGATGATGCCTTCCAGACAGCATGCTACTTGATAAATTGAATGCCTACTTGTAACCTAAACCTTGACTCTCCCATTCATCGCCTTCTTGAAACTGAGCCTGACTATAAACTGATTTTGGGTGCGCTTGTTGGCCTAACTTGCGCCCCTATATAACAGTAAGAAACTGAATTTTAGACCTACATAGTGTGTGTTCTTGGGTTATAGCTCGTCTCACAAAGGGTACAAATGTTTTGATAGAAGTATAGGACAAGTCTATACATCTATGTATGTTACCTTTTGATGAACATGTCTTTCCATTTGCCACAAATATCACAGATACCTCACTTAAGACATCTAATCACCTAACTCTTCTTCCTATCTCACTCAAGCCTACTGTGTACTCTGAATCTGCCCTAATAGCCAGTTCATTTAAATAAGCTCTAGATGTATCTCCCATGAGAAATGATAAAAGTAGAACTACCATTATTGCTAACCATGACACTACTAGAACATATACTTCTATAGGTGATTCTAGAGAGCAGTAGGTTGAACAAGAACATGAAAGTGGGGGTGCAGCTCTACCTAAACAGGAATAGAGTGACCCAATTCAATTGAGCCAATTAGAACAACATCAAGTTCAGGCTCAAGCTGGACATTCAATGAGGACCATACTTAGGGATAATGTGATCAAGCCTAAAGAATACATAGATAGGACTTTAAGGTATTCATCAACTTAGAAGTTCAATGCAGCAACTGTTAGAAATCAAATAACAAATAAAGATGAAGAATCTGAACCTATTAACATATAGGAAACCTTAGTATATATGTGTATTAGAAACAAGCTAGGGAATCAGGGACAATGAGTACAAGACACTGTTGAAAACTAAAACCTGGGAAATAGTGTCACCAATGAGAGGCATGAACCTTATTGATTGTAGGTTGATCTATAAAATCAAGAGGAAAGTAGATGGTACTATAGATCGACACAAGGTTAGACTTGTAGCTAAGGGGTTCAAGAAACAATATGGAATGGACTACTTGGATACATTTTCTCCATTTGTCAATCCCGCTACAGTAAGGGTAACTCTGTCCCTTGCCTTGTCAAAGGCGTGGAGCATTCACCAAATAGATATCCTGCTTTTCTACATGGTCACTTGGAAGAAGAAGTGTATATGAGGCAAACACCAGGATATGAAGATGAGAAGTATCCAACACATTTTGTGTGTCGACTTAAGAAAGCATTCTATGAGCTAAAACAAGCACCAAGAGCGTGATACTCTAGACTAACATATAAACTACAACAACTGGGATTCAATGCATCAAAGATTGATACATCACTTTTTATCTTCTATCAAGAAAGAGTGGCCATCTATATGCTTGTCTATGTGGATGACATTATCATTGTCGGTTCATCACCTACAACAGCTTGAGAGTGATTTTGCAGTCAAAGTCCTTGGCCAGTTGCTGTTCTTTCTAGGAATAGAAGTAAAACCTTATTCAGGGGGAATGATCCTATCGCAGAAAAGGTATGCACATTACTTATTAAAGAGGGCTAAAATGGATAAGTGTAAGCCAATGCCTACTCCCATGACATCATCACAAAGGTTGACAAGGGGAAAAGGCTTACTCCTGACATGACAAACTTAGGTTCAGTACCGAAGCATAGTTGGAGGACTTCAATATCTAACCATAACTCGACCGGATATCTCATTTGTTGTCAGTAAGGTTTGCCTGTACATAGAAACACCTACTAGGGATCACTGGTCAGCTGTAAAAAGGATACTACGTTATATCCAGGGAACACTTGATAGTGGATTGAAGATTCATATACCATCATCTACTAAACCGAATATCTTCTCTAATGCTGATTGGGCTGGGTGCCCAGATGATAGACGATCAACAAATAACTTTGTTTTTTTATCTAGGGTCTAACCTAGTCTCATGGTGTTCTTGAAAGCAAGCTACACTTTCAAGGGTAGCACTGAGGCAGAATATAAAGCTATTGCCAATGCAGTTGCAGAAATGGTGTGGTTTCACGATCACCGTTAAAGGAACTCAAAGTCACTCAAGCAGTACTTCTAACACTTTGGTGTGACAATCTGGGTGCCGCATATATATATATATATATATATATATATATATATATATATATATATATATATATATATATATATATATATATATATGTATGACAGGCAATCCAGTATTCCATGCTGGCACTGAACATATTGAAGTCGATTTTTATTTTTCGTGTGAACTTGTGGTCGGGAAAGCAGCACAATTATAACTCGTTTCTTAAAAAAGATCAATTGGTAGGCATTTTTACTAAACCACTGCCTCAACGAATGTTACACTTGTAGAAAATGGCTCTATGCCTGCTGTGCGCATAAATTTCCACTGACGGTTTCAGTTGTGGTGTGTCTGGGCCAGATTCAAGAACCGCAAGTGGAAATCGTCCATTTCCACTGCCGATTGGTCTAAGATTATGTCTCTATCTTAACTTGGTAGAACCAGTTTAAGCTTGAGAGGGCATGTTAAAATGGTTCACTGTAATTAGTTGTATTCAGTTAGAGAGTCAATTAAGAGCTTGTTCGGTTCACTCTCAATCTATGTAGATTGAATGAGATTGGATGAGTTTAAATCCCAAGCAAATCAAACTTCTTTTTTTTTTCCAATCTCATCCAATCCATATCATCCAATCCATATCTAATAGGAATAACCGAATAAGGCCTAAGAGAGAGGGAGGTGGAGCGCGAATCAATCTCATTCAATCCATGTCTGTGCGAATCATCTGATCGTGTGTTTAACTTCAACGTCACTCCTATAAATCTGGATCACAGATCCACTAGAATTCATCTATATAATAAAAACAAAAGTCCTAGGAATCCTTGCACAACAACTCAAACTCGTTTTTAGTACGTACCGAGCGTGATGAAATATTTGTCTAATTGTCAGTGCTAATAGCTAGACTTATTTTCCCTAGGAAGGAGTACATCTCGATAAATAGAAACGTAGTAGCTCAGATATATATATCAGTGGGGGGCGCGTGCTGTCGGTTTCATACACGTGAAGCTAGCTAGCTTGCAGTGCCGCACGTCCCTAGACGAGAACTGACACTGAAAAGCCTGTTTGGCGCCACATATAAAAGCAACGAGCCCCGCCAAACAACTAATAATGTTACATAATGCGGGGCATGCAGCATATTTATTCCGGCCGAAAGCTGTTTTCGGGGATCCAAATATGTTTGGTGTATCTTTGTGTGTGTATATAGATGAACTGTTGTTATTCAAGCACAATTTATTCGTCACAACCAGCATATATGTACGTACGTCAGAATCGTCATCAGAAGCACTAATAACTACTATCTTCTCAGCATTCGTTCATGAATAAAAGGAGGGACCGGTTGAACACCAAAAGTGGCAGGTCCGGTCCTAGGGCCCGAACGGTCCGCGCCATCGCGATCAGATTAACTCGGTCGATTATCTTTATCTCATACGTTGTTATCCATATAATCACATGGAGTTTGTTAGCTATCGTCTAGGAACGGGTCTAGACGTCTCCCTATATAAATAAAGGGGTAGTACGGCCGATTGAAAAATCCTCGAACACATTCCAATCGAACCTATCTACTTTATTTACTTTTCCTGCCCTAGGAGTAGATGTAACGTAGCTCTAGTTGTAACCTTCCGCATATCCACCTCCACCCCTCTACGTCGTCTAGATCCGTCCTGCGGTGGTCTGCCGATCCTATGACGACCCTGGGATCTTACCCCTCCTGATGGACAAGATCTACTTGGTCTACTTCACTCAAGATCTCTTCCTTGAATTGATCACTTAATTACTAGGCGATTCTACATCGTCTGGGGACGCCTCGGGTGATCTGCTGACCCGGAGCACCCTAAGGTCTCTCCCCCCGGAGGCGGGATTTAGGCCCTATGAGGAGAAGAAGACTGCCCTACGCCATCGCGGACTATTCGTCCCAGAGCACGGACCGTCCGAATAGCACGCAGGGAAGAAGCCGCTCCTGTCGCCAGGTCGCGGATCGTTCGACCTAGAGTCACGGACCGTCTGCGTCGCCGCAACGAGCACCGTCAGGCGACCAACGACCCATCGCGGACTGCCGCCACTGTTCACCTCGCAGAGCCAAACCCAGGGTATTGCTCATCACGAGGATGACCTAGGGTTCGTTGCTGTTTGGTCCCAAATAGATGACGACCATCGTAGAGTTGTTGTCCGACCTTACTTTATTCGACTCTACGTCATCTAAAGGTACCAAGTAGCGCCAGACGGTTAATTAACGGTTAATTATAGTGTTTGGGGATAAAAAGGCGCTAACAGAGAACCAAGCAAGATACTGAACGAAAGGGTTCCCCTCCCTTTTTTTTACGATCGACGGAAAAGATTATCGGTGGCCACGAAAGAATCCGACGCGAGTCCTAGTCATCAGAGCAAGACAAGAACTTGTATGTCCCTACGTACATGTGCTACACGCCTACACCCCCACAGATTCAGAACAGTCATCCTCGTACAACACATGCTGGCATGGCATGAACCCTGTACGCTGTCTCTCTGTCGATCGCGTTGTGGCCTTGTGGGGGGTCAGCGACGGCGTGTGATCCGGACCGTCTACCAACCCAAAGATCCGTCACCGTGCATGTGATGGCTGGAGACGCAAGTTGGAGCTGCCGAGTTGCTTGCTTTCACAGCGTAATGTAATGTTGCCCTTGCCCGGCCCGGGCGGGCGGGCGGGCGTGGGAGATCCCATTATTCCCCATGGACCAGCGCGATCCTGCCCCTACTGCTTTTGGTGCCTGGCTATTCGCTGAGAGATCTTGCCAGCATCCTGCTTGCACTTCTGCTATGCTATGTATGAGAGGGGGATGAACGGAGCGAGTACAATAATGGGCGAAATAAACCGTCGTGCGTTTCTCTAGCTTGCACGCTTTTTCCTTGGAACCAAAACACACTAGCGGGCATGCAGTGTGTGTACTGCTTTGGTGCCTAAGCTTGTTGTCCTGCTGTTGTTGCTGATAGCATTTTCCAACCCGGAAGGAAGGGAAGGGTGGAACGAACGAACGGGGAAAAAAAAGTGGGAGCTTTTGTGTGTACCCGTACCTGCTGTCGTCGCACTCAAAGAAGGCTAAGCACTAAGCAGATGACGGAGCTTTGCTGCTTCCGGGTTTCCGGAGATAAGGACGACGACAGGGCGTGACCAGAAAGAAAGAAAGAAAAGAAAAACATGGCTTCCTTTTTGCTTTGCAGAGGTCAGATAGTCGGATACGACGCACAACTCTTGGTCCTTATCTGATCTGCAGATTCATTTTTATTGGTTCATTTATTTTCAAGTTTTCGTTTATTATTTTTGTCCACACTCCAGCATACGTTTATTATTCAGTTTTATTGATTCATTTATTTTCAACCTTCCCTTCCACTGCCACTGCCACTGCCACCTGCCAGGGCAACGTCCTCACTCGCTCCCGTGTCCTGGTCCACTGGCGCGGCCGCTGCGCCTGCGCGAGACCAAAGGCGTCGTCGTCTTCTCTTGCGTCTACTACTCTTTCTTTCTTTTCATCTGTTTATTTTTCCAAAGTTGTGGCATGGCGCGCGCGCGTACCTCTGCGCGTGTGCCGGATGACCTTCTCTGCATGCGTGAAGCACGTGTTACCGACGCCGCGACAACGATGGATATAGAGAGAGCACGCACTCAGATTGATTGGTACGGTGTTGTGTTGTGCCCACAATGTCCACGATGCCCAGTACTCAGTCCTAGAGCTATGCATGTGTTATGTGTATAGCTTTTTTACATATTGCTGTGTTGTGCCCACAATGTCCACGATGCCCAGTACTCAGTCCTAGAGCTATGTGCATAGCCTTTTTTACATATGAATATAAAAACAATATGAATATAGATGATGATGCAGTAGGTGAGGAGGTCAAGGTATCGGTACCTCTTGTGTCACCAGTCGCGGAGGACTCGTTATGGCTTAGTATGACATCAGCTATACCTAAATTTATAAATCCTTTATATCTTCCATTATAATCACAAGTAGAGATTTGGTGCAATGGATGGGCTGCTACACTTTTAGCTGTAGGTCGCAAGATTGATTCTTGTTGCCTACTTTTTTTTATTTTTTCAGCCATACCTATATTTTCTTTTGCCCTCCGCTACTGTGTGTCACGAAAGTAACCGAGGAAAAGACAACGAGTGCAGGGAGGAAAGAGCTTGTATGGAGCCATGGCAGAGGTGTTGGGATAGTAGGCACAACCAAATACGCGAAGGTGGACATAGGAGGGGTTGTGTCATACAGAGTGAAGTGAGGGGTGGAGTGACTCACCACTTTCGAGGGAAGGTAGTTGAGAAGATGGGTAGCAGTGTTTAAGGCCTTTGCCCAATAGCGCTGGCATGAAGAAACGTCTAAAAGAGGAGACAGTGGATCATGTTAGTAGTGGTGTGAATAATCCGTTTGTCCCGACCGTTCTAAGGGGAGGTGTAGAGACACGAGAGTCGCAACTAAACACCGTGAGAGAGAAAGAAGTGAGAGGTGGAGTTGTCGAACTCGTGGCCATTATCATAATGAAGGGCACGAACCGAGCGACAGAACTGGGTGGAGACCCAAACAAACAAATGGGTAAGGTTGTGAAAGGTGTCGTACTTGAGCCACATAGTAAAAGTCCATAGAAAACGAGTGAAATCATCCAGGATGACCATATATTATTTGTAACCAGAGAGGTTAAAGACAGTAGATGTCTAGAGATCATAATACCGGATTACATAATCTATATAAAATAAGCAGGATTATATAATTATTTGAGAAAACAAACATGCCCTAAAAAACTCCACCCATTATATTAATTGATTATACTCGCGTCCGCGATCCTACCAAACCGAAACAGCACTAGCGTTTTAATGCGCTCCCGGGGCCGGCCACGATGTTCCTTTCCGTGTGCTCGTGATGATGCACAAAAGAAAAAAATGTAAAATGAAATAATTGTCTTCTTGACCCGATGGTTGTCAGTTGTACCAGCGAAACGAGACATTATTATCAGCCCCCGTTTGTGTCGTTCCGTGTCGTCATTTCCCTTCGACAATTAGTCCGACAACCAAATAGACCCAAACAGCCATGTATTACGTTAGCATGACCACACATAGAAATCTAGCAAGGTTAGGGCATATATGTTATTATATGAAGAATGTGAGTTTGCCAGACCAAAACTGACTGGCCACAAGTATATAAAAACAACAACAAGTAGAAGAAAGCTTGAAATGAATATTTGTGGCAGTGAAGAAGCCATGAACTGCAATCCATGCATATGTGTGGTACAAATCAAGGGATGATCATGACAATGTGGCAATGCATATTGGCAACCAGCCAGCCATCCATCCAGGATGACGGGGAATCTTCATCGTCCTCAACGAAGAAGAAGCTTTTGTCTTCTTTTTTTCTCTTGGAAAGGGGAACGTCTCGTTTATTCTCTCCACGGGCGTGCAAAACACAGAAAGCAGCGGCAGCGCTAGCTAGATTCTCCACTACTACTTGGTCACGGGAAACGGAAAGCCTTGTGTTTCTTTCACGAGATGCCAACAAAAAAAAAACGACATTGTTTTTTCCAGTTCCTTTTGATAATGCACAGAAAGGATAAATGGACGTGTAAACCTGCACGCATAATGTTCATGCAGCATCGTACTCATCCATCCATCCAATTCATCCATCCACATGTTTCCCGCCGTCTCTGCATGAGGCGAACACCAAGCAAGAAAAGAAACCCTCTCCAGCCACGTAAAAAAAAGCGTGGGAAAAAAAAGTGAGCGAAGCGTCCAGCTCTAGAAAAGAAAAAAAAAACGAGAGGATTGTACAGAGCGCCCCTCTTCTAAATTTGGCACGGAGCTCTCGTCGCCTTCCCGTCTTTCAGAATTCAGAGGGCCGCACACGTTCCCTGCCGCTGCCTCTACCCCTCTCCGGGCTCTCCCTCCCCCTCTCCACCGTCTCTACACCGCCGCCGCTCACACCCCAATTCCTCTCGCCCCATTGCCGGCCGCCTCCCTCCGTCCTCTCGCCTCGCTTGCTGCAGGTTCAATCGCCGCCGCCATTTCTGCAGTTTTTAATTCCCACGTCCTGTTCCGGCCCGGCCGTGCACTCCAAATTCTTCCAACAAGGCCAGCCCACGCCACCCGGCCGGGATCCCAGAAAAGTTGCGCTCGGCCTTCGCGCGTTACGTCTCCCACCCAGCCCTTCGATCCCGTGATTTCAGAGGCGCCCCTGTACCGAAAGCCTAGCTCCCAATCTTCCTTGGATTCGTCTTTTTTTTGGATCTTGGGGACTGCACTGCACACAGTTTGCCTCTCTTACCTTTTTTTGGATCTTGGTGGTGCCGAGCCGACAAGCAATGGGGAGGAAGTACTACTGCCACGCCGTGGCCGCGCTGGCCGTCGTGTTCGCGGCGGCCGTCGTCGTCGCTGCCGACCGGCGCCTGTCGCTGGTGGTCGGCGCCGCGGTGGCGCCCGAGGAGGTGAGTCTGCTCCGGAAGGTGGCCAATCTGATGTGGAACGGCGATGGCAACTCGTACCAGCACGTGTGGCCGGTAATTACCAACTGCCTTTCAGGATTTCTTTGTTTTATTTTTTTCACAAAAGAACAATTTGTTTGTTTTTACCAGCGCTCACTTGCTGGTTTAGCAGTTCTGCGTCGGATTAAGTTTACAAAGTTGGCAAGATGTTGCATACAAATTTTGGTAGGTCCGGAGCTCATCTGCTGCTCTGGATTTGTCATGAAATCCAGTTTGGGCCATGCAGATAGAACTGATCGAGCTATACTATACTACAACATCCTATTGAATTTGCGATGACCTACATATACTTTTCAATAGTTATTGCTGTTTAATGCTTTCAAGGCATGGCGTTTTAACTCGGTGAATCTTATGGGGGTTGCTTTCTGCAGCCAATGGAGTTTGGGTGGCAAATTGTGCTGGGGTCACTGATCGGATTCTTCGGTGCCGCGTTTGGGAGCGTCGGCGGAGTTGGTGGCGGCGGGATCTTCGTGCCGATGCTGACGCTCATCATTGGGTTTGACCCGAAATCATCTACTGCGATATCAAAGTGTGAGGATCTAACTGCTCATCGTGGATCCTTCCTCTAGTCAGTGTGCTGCTCCGAAAGCGACAGTTTGCTCGCTGTCAGCAATCGATGTATAGAGCTTGTTTAGTGTATTCTTTCCTCTGTTGGTTCATGCATGTGTGCAGTAGTGTGCGTCTTCATCTGGTATCTTTTCTGTCCCATTGCTGTTGTAGTATACTTCTGAAGAGCAATAGAGTAGTTCCACCCCACCCCCTCCCTTTCCTTTGGCTAGTTAGGATCCTTTTATTATATCCTGAAAGCAGCAGTCGCTGCTGCTCTTTTCACTAGTTTTCCTAATGCCATGCAGGTTCCTGTGATAGTTTATAATTCTAGATTCATGTGCCGACAGATTACATCTTTCTACCTTTGTTGGAAGCAGTACTTAATTTCCAGCACAAAGCATGAGCTCATCTCGTGCATAGAAAAAAGCTATAAATTAAAGCTCAAAAGCTGTACAAAAGGAAATATAAAGTATACGGTAGAATATGGATGGGAAGTACAAGGATACTGCACTGGCCGGGTTCTAAACTACTCCAGCATACCAGCACTGTGTTGTCCGTATGCATGCACCTTGCTTGTTGGATATTGCCTTCACATGCAAACTAATTTTCCGATGTCAATTGCCAGGTGTAGAGAGACATGATTACATAGACCTCCTCTTTTGTCAATACCTAATTATCTATCTGTTCTTTGTATACCAAATTATATAGTAAAAGCATTTATTTGTGGATCATCATTTCTCAATATAATTGAGATGTTTTACTCTTTGGGACAGGTATGATTATGGGAGCCTCTGTTTCAACTGTTTACTACAATCTCAAGCTAAAGCATCCGACTTTGGACATGCCAGTGATCGATTATGACCTGGCTGTGCTCATGCAGCCTATGCTAATGCTTGGGATCAGCATTGGTGTTATTTTTAATGTTATATTCCCTGACTGGCTGGTCACAGTTCTGCTGATAATTCTTTTCCTAGGTGCTTATCTTGTACCGATTCCCAGAACTATGAAATAGCTCATTTATTGTTCATGAATGACCTTACATCTTCAAAATTGATGATAGGCACATCCACAAAAGCCTTTCTGAAGGGCATTGAGACATGGAAGAAAGAGACAGTAATCCAAAGGGTAATCTTTTGTGACTTCCTTGTCTCCTTTGTTAACAATGAGGCTTTGGCTTACATTTTTTTTACATCCTATGATATAGTAATGTGATAGCCTTCTTTTTTTCCAGGAGGCTGCGAAACTTTTGGAGCAAACTGCAGGTAAGAGAGAGAGAAATATATGTGCTCATCTGTCACAAATACTGAATCTATTCCTTACCTTTTTTCAACCGTTCAGGTGAGGAAGCAGAGTATGCAGCACTTCCTACTGGACCAGATGTTGCAGCAAACAAAAAAGCCCTCACATCAGATGAGGCGGTAAACATCTAATGATCATATGTGTACTCAGCTGCACTCTTTTGAAACTATAGTTGTAAGGATTTTAATCTAGAAAGTTTCCACTGTTTCAGCCATCGCTTATAAAGAACATACACTGGAAGAAGGTTGGTCTTCTTTCATTTGTATGGGTGGCATTCCTTGTTCTTCAGGTCACAAAGGTGAGGATTTCTGCAGAAAGTTACATTCAAAAATTTAGATGTTAACATCGGCCTCATCTAATATTCAGTGGATATTGTGTAAATTAGTATGATTTTTCTCCAATATTTTCCAGTTTCTTTCGGCCTTCTCAACAGGAACATTTTAACACTTGTGGTGTTTTGTTTCATGTTTTCAGAATTACACTGCTACTTGCTCCCCATGGTACTGGGTCTTGAACCTTCTCCAGGTATGACATGTCAGAATATAAAAGATTAGTGTGCGGTTACAAATTTACAATATTGGCCACACCCATATGTATCAAACACAGCTTGATTAAATCTTCCTGCTGGTTGGACATAGGTTCCAGTGTCAGTAGGAGTGACACTGTATGAAGGATTTGGGCTGATGAGTGGGAAGAGGGTGTTATCATCAAAGGGAAGTGGACAAACTACCATGAAATTTCATCAGGTAGTCGTATACGGTCTATTCGGTATAGCCGCAGGACTAGTTGGTGGACTCCTTGGTCTCGGAGGTGGCTTCATTATGGGGCCACTGTTCTTGGAGCTTGGCATCCCTCCCCAAGTACACTCCTTCCCTACCCCTGTTTTAATGTCTGCTCAAATCATGCATTGACACTGAAACACCTCCATATCTGATTCCATGATAGGTTTCAAGTGCTACTGCTACCTTTGCAATGATGTTCTCATCTTCCATGTCGGTTGTCGAATACTACCTCTTGAACCGGTTTCCAGTGCCTTATGGTATGGCCTGTTTCTTTTCACGTTCATGCAAGTTTTCTCTTCTAACAGTGATAGACATATTTGACTCGATTCCATGGCTTTTTCTTCAGCTGTTTATTTCATCGTTGTTGCATTTGTTGCTGCCATCATTGGCCAGCATGTGGTGAGGAAGTTGATCAACTGGCTAGGGCGAGCATCACTTATCATCTTCATACTGGCTTTCATGATCTTTGTCAGCGCGATTTCTCTCGGTACCATCTTCTACGCTTGATTGGAATTGATTAACATCCCACTCTCTGAAGCAAGTTACCTAAATAATCCTCTTTTCAACCTGCAGGTGGGGTTGGCGTCTCTAACATGGTTCACAAGATTGAGCGACATGAGTACATGGGGTTTGAGGACCTTTGCAAGTACGATGCATAAGAAGCAGGGAAGCTGAAGATGTGAGCTATGTGGTGTGCAGTTCTCCGCAAGCAGAAGTGGGATAATTCAAGGATAGAAGGGTTCCATGATGCAATTTGGTGCGTAGGACCGAAGAGGTTCTAGCAGCGACAGTTCCTCGAAGGGAGGCTAGCTGCATGGATTGGCTTAAGATGAATTTTGGGCACTGAATTTTCAAAACAAATGTAGAGATGATTTTCTGCCACGGCAGAATGTCGTCAGTGCATTTCGTTGTAGGAAATGTACACTGCACATCTTCAGATAACCATCCTATAGTACTACGCGATATGAAATATCACATGATAGACATGAGATGGGTGCCTCTTATGGATTTAACGTCTTTAGCCTAGCTCAACTCGCTTTCTTTGTGCATTCAAGTTAATCTTGGAGCTGAATCCCACAGCATGAATCTTCTGTCAGCATTAGAAAACTGAACAAAACCTGAAGATTCAATTTTCTAACAAACCTAACCGAACGAAACCCAGTAGTGCAGCGGCTCATGTGAAATGAAATTGGGGGCGATCTCTAAGAATTCACCTGACTGGTTTCTAATACTCGGTTCATACTAGTTCACCGCAGCGAGTGGTGTGAGGCCTTATTGCATTTGTAATTGTAGGGATGTCCCTTCTCTGAGCAATCTGAACATGCTCCCCGTTTGTCTGTGCTGCAAATTGCAATGTATCATCCAGCCTCGCTCCAAAAAAGAAAAAGAAAAAACGTACGTCTGAGAACAATGCCTGATATCGATGAGATTTGGGGGAGAACATGACATGATTCCACCTGGCGAGTGGTGAGTCCCGATATAAGTATATAAGGATCGATGTGTTATGATGATGGCGGCGCAGGAGAATATGGTGGCACCGGAGACTGAAGATGAGAATGGCGGCGTCACGAACTGAACACCAGCGAGCTGAGGAAGAAGGTAGGGTGCGAAGAGTGTTTGGGTTGAAGTAATGGCCGGTTAGCAGGCCGTGTAATTGTGGTACATGGGCCACGTCATATAATTATTGAACTATGTTGTTGAACCGGTAACGATGAAAATAGAACCTTCCCTCACATACCTCTGCTTGTCTTCTTCCTCTGTTCACGTTCCTCATTCTCTTCTCCACTGATCGTCGGAAACTCATCGACTGTCTTCACAATTGATATCAGAGCTGGTTCACTACAAGGAATCCGATCGTCATCTAGTTCCTATCACCGCGAGGTGAACCACGTAGTCCCAAAGACGAATGCTTTTGCGTAAGGGGTATGCTACGACTCCAAGTCGACCATCCGCACAAACATGTTACGTGATCGCAACAATGGAGGTAGTGGAGAAGCGAATGTCCGAGAAGTTCTAGTAGGCTTTGGAGGCATTAACTATGATGCTCAAGGAGCTACCTAAGAAGTTGGATGGATTGGACACGCTATTTGTTGGGGCCTCTTTGGCCAAAGGTCCTTAAAACACTAATTTATCAGATATTCCTAAGCCTGTTTCAAGTATAAAGGTAATAGCCGAAGGACACCTTCTTTTGGAGACGGTGTGTAGTCATCACAATTGCAAAGACGAAGCTATAAGCTTCAGATTAGTGGCGTAAATGCATGACGACGAAGCTAGCAAGAGCAAGGGGAAATCCTCAAGACTTGATCGACAAGACTGCAAAGGGAAAAAACAGCAGTGCCCTTAGTTGATTTCATAGTTCATGAGTAGGCATGATTGTAATTTTTACGAAGTTGTATCTCGCTACTATAAATAGTTGTACAATACCATATATTGCGGACACCTTTTTTGGTGGTAGTAACCTATATCACTTTGCCTATGAAGTTGTATCGCCTTTATTTCTTCTTCTATGCACAAAAGGTATATTCGTAATTATGTATGATGAAGAAGTAATAAAAATATTATGATAACCACTATCTCTCTCTTTAAACATTCTTGTCTTGTTCGAAGGTTTAATCACCTTTTTAAACTTCTTCGAATAGATTAAAGGAATGAAGGTCCCTTGCCGTTGATCATGTTGCCCTATTTTGGTCCTTCCTTAGGAATCAAAGCAGGTGATCAACATTGGCGCCCACCTCCAATGAATCAAGGACATCAAGAGCACCTTTATCATGCCTCCGAACAAGCCTATAATTGTTGGTTCTGTTCTTGCTCCCATAGATCAGAATCAAGTTGAAGACACACCTCTTTGCGAAGCACAAAGCCAAAAGAGAAAAGTCACTGATCCCCATCACATAATGAACATGACAATCAGATGGGGGCTCGATGGTCGCCGAACTTCGACTACTGGATAGGGATGGCAATGGATGGGCACCCGACGGTGGAACAAACACCCACCCGTATTGACACTTATTACATTAAGACACACCCGCACATGTGATACCTAATGGGTGTATTTGCACACCCGCATTCGTTGGGTGTTGGGCACCCATTGGGTGACCAACATTTGTAAGTATTGCAATCTTAGAAAGTAGCACCACACATTACACTACAAATAAAATATAAAACATACATAAATATATAGATAGTCAATCTATCAACACAACATGTAATAGGATGACAATTCACATGATAACATTGTTTTAAACTCAATTTAGTCACATAATAGTGTTGTATGAGGCTTAATGATAGGCCAAATCAAACTTCTCGTATCTCAGATTAGCAATGGTGAAATTACACTTAATAAAATAATAATTACTATATATGTTCAAATAGTTGGTGATCATCATAATAAAGATAAACAATATTCAAACATAGTATGGTTCTAAACTCTAGTGAGCTAAGACAAATTCAATTCCTTAAAAATTAAGACTTAGGATAAAAATTAAGACTTAGGACAATATAATATTATTTATGGGGCTAATTGGACACTCGTGGGTGAAACTCTAGACCCGCACCCGAACCATGGGTCTAATTTAACACTTGTACTTGCACCCATAAATCTAATTTAACACCCATACCCACGTCTAATGGATGTGACTGTCATCGACTCATCCTACTACGGGACATCTTTGACTGATTTTGCGCTGAACATGACCAAAAATCATATTCTTAATTAAAAAACCAAAATACACATTAGGCACGATGAAAAATATATATCTCAAAATTCTCAGAATCGTATTTTTATTAACTATAGTTGACTAAGGCCACTGTACTGATTGGAAAGCATGGGGGTGATCAATGTGTGAAAGAGACACTTTTCAACTACCCAACACTGACAGTAGCCTAATCTAGCAGAGGTCGTCTGTCGTCTACTCTACGTGATTTTATATAATAAGGGATAGCCTACATGTATTTTTCAGGACCGGAAAGCTTAACCTGTGCCATGTGCCAGTACAGTACCAGTGCAAGTGATGTGCAGGACCGAAAATTTCTTCCAGTCGCAGCCCGTGGAGCTCTGAAGTATCTGACGTGGTCGGGTCGGAAACTCGGAATCCATGCGGATTTTGGCGGCAGCGGCACCGAAGCTGCCGATCAATTCCAGCTTGGCAAGACAGCGATGCATCGTCTATCGCAGCATTGGAGACGGTGTGTAGTCATCACAATTGCAAAGACGAGACTATAAACTTTAGATTAGTGGCGTAAATACATGACGACGAAGCTAGCAACATAAGGCTTTGTTTGGGTATAAAGGGATTGAAGTGTATTGAGGTGTATTGAAGGGGATTGAAAAAAAATTAGTTCATATTACACTTCAATACACCACATACCACCTCAATCCACTTCAATCCGAGATTATCCAAACAAACCCTAAAGGGGAAATCCTCAAGACTTAATCGACAAGATGTCACACTCGGTTTTGAAAGTTAAACCGAATGCGAACCATGTACGTGCCAGAATCAAAAACTCACGTACACAGCGATTACATAGTTGGACATCATCACACATTGTTCAAAATAAATAGCGGAAATAGTATTTTATTACATCAAGATGTTCAAGACATCCACAGAGTCGTTAACTTGACACATTCATTAACATAATCAAAGTGTATAATACAAAACATATAAGATAAAGCCTTCACATATAGCTGACTGGGGGTTTGCCACTAAACATGACTAGAATTCATCGTAGTCCTGAAACTCTTCAAAGTCCTACATGTTGCCTTCATCTCCTCCGGAGCACAGATTGCAATAGGGACAACCTGGGGTTGGGGGAGTTTAAAGCAAGGGTGAGTACACCTCAACATACTCAACAAATGTCTCGTTTGGTTAAGGTGGACTAGCTGTATGTGAGGTTAAGGTTAAAGTAGTTGCTTTTAGTTGGTCAGATATTTATTACTAGTAGAAAAGCCATGTTTTAGTAATAAACCTAAGTTATTACCCAGGAGTATTCCCTCCAAGAGGAAATACCAGAAACCAGAGTTATAATCATCACTATTAATCATCATCACAAGATATCCAGAGTTATTCTAATCAAATAGGATCCCAAGGCTGCTCTTAACCGTGAGCACGACTGATATATCAATTTCTAACACTTTATAGAGGTTGCACACTTTACCCATGAGTCGTGATCCCTTCCTAGCCTGGGTTTGCAAGACTCGATCCTCACTACCGAGGTGAATGGTCAGAGATACACTACCGAGGTTTCACCAGTCGTACAAACACAGTACTCCTCTCTAAGGTGGGTGACTAACAAAACCAAATCGAATGAACCTCGGCACCCACCTCAGCAGAACGAGCACTATGCCCCGGCCCCCATTGATGGCCCTCCAGCAAAGCCAACTACACCCCAAGTTCATCTAATTAATCAGCTAAGAGCGTCTCATTCTACCCTCATGGTTGTACTGTTATCCCAGGTGGTCTCTCAACGAACAGTTCCTTACAGAGAGGTCCTCAGGAAACAACCTGAGTCCCCTAAGGTATCACAAGATCATCATCATAATTAAGATAACATCATCCTATCATAAAAATTCTCATCATGTTTGTTGATTTAGAGTAAAGCAATAGCATGAAGCTACCCATAGTAACCCAAAAGGTAATCAAGGAAAAGGTAATTGCAAAGCTAGTCAATCCTTAGGTTTCAATTAAGTAATGTAGGACAGTGAATTAATAAAGTAAGTAGAACATAATGGGTTAGAGGACACTTGCCTTCACCAGGTTGCTGCTCAGGGAAGTCTCCGGCAACACACTCAGGAACCACGGACTACTCGTTGTCTACGTAAAGTAATCATGCATTCAACACATTTGGAAAACGACAAAGAAACCGTACACCAAACATACACAATCAAGTGAACACAAGTTCAAAAGAAGAGTATAAACACAAGAGCGAAATCTATGTTCTAAGGTGGACAATTACACTTAGGGTTTTGTGGTTCTCTAATGACTGTCTACCTCGGGGATCACATAACTTAACTTCATTTATATTAATGAATTATTAAAATTATACCAGGGATGGGTTCATACATTACATGAGATTACTTTCACAAAGTTGATCATCTAACTATTCATTAGGGTTTTCCTTTTATTTTCCTATTAATAAATAAACCATCACTTAAACCAACCTATAGTCTAGACATAACATTAAGACATGTAGACAGTGAAAGATTATAATTTAAATAGGTAGAGATAATTTTATGAACATTTTGTAATTTGAACCATCCAATTTGGAGTTCATATGCAAAAGATATGAGATAAACAAGTTTTGGAACTCAAAATACAAAATCGGACCTATTTCTGTGATAAAATAAAAGACTAGGGGCTTCTCTGCAAAGTTCCAGAGGCCTACGCGCAAAACACAGGGACGACAGGTTGATATCCAGAAAGCCGAGGGGGCCTTTAACAAGTTTTCCAAATGAATGGGTACTGCGTGATCTCGACGGCCCGATCACAATTCGACGACTATGATTAGATCTGAGCGCAAGCGAGCGCGGCTGATCACTGACAGACGGGCCAGGGGGCAGCGAATGGGGAGGGAAGACGGGCTAACCAGTTGGGCCCAGCGCTAGGGGGCGCAGGCAACTGACGGGTGGGGCCCAAGGGCAGGGCGCGCTCACGCGAAGCGGTTTCCATAGCTCTGGTCCGCTGGATCAGAGATGGGCGGTTAGGATCTTGCGCGCAGGGGTTTACGGCTTAGTGGCCGGCGCCGCTCCTGTCTGCGGCGGCAAGGTCGCTGAAGACGAGGCAGACACGGCCACCGAGGGGTTTGGGATCGCCGAGGCTGGATGGAACAAGTGTGGAGGACTCGACGAACACACTGGCGGGGCTCCGGCCACGAGAATGGGGCCAGGGACAAGAGAACGGCGAAGGAAGTGCTCCGAGTGGGTCAGGGTAACTCCAGCGAGGAATCTTGGTCGCGGGGAGGGGGAATCGGGCGTGCTAAGGCACAGACTAGCTCCGGCGAGGTAAGTGGAACGCTATGGACCAAAGCAAGGGCTCGGGATGGGGCTGAATCGACCGGTCATCGCGTGGGCGCGGCGAACTGGTGCGACCGAACTCCGGGGAGGCCAAATTAGCTAAGGCAGGGCAGAATTAAGAGAAACTGAGCACGAGAGCGAGTTCCTCACCTCGGGATGGTGCTCGGGAAGGCATGGTGTGACTCCAGGTAGCTGGCACGGCGGGCGCGGATCTTCGGCGGGCTTTGGCGTCGGCGACAGAGCGCGAGAGAGGGTGAGTGTGGGCAAAATGAGGCAAGGGAGAGAGAGCGGGTGTGGGCGGGGCTCAAAAAGGATCTGGGGTGCGTGGGCAGGCGACGTGGCCGGTCCTCTTGGCGTGTGCGCGGACGTGGGTCAGAGGAGGTTGCGGGGAAGACGGAGCTGACAGGGCTGGCCCATGGCACAGAGAGAGATAGAGAGAGAGAGAGAGAGAGCGTGGGGCGAACGGTTCGCGGCACTGATAGGCAGGGCCCACAGGACAGAGAGAGTGGGGGGCGCACGCGAGGGAAGTTGGCACCGACAGGTCGGCCCCACCGGGCATAGGGAAAGAGGGAGGGAGAGCGTGCAGACGCAGCGGGCGCTGACAGGCGGGACCCACCTGTCAGGCAGAGCAGACGCGTGCGTGCAGCCGGCTGGGCTGAATGGGCTGAATTGGGGTTTTCCATTTTCCTGAATTTCAAAATGTCTTTTCTTTTTATTTCCTCTATGGAGTTCAAATCAAATTCAACCACAATTCAATTCAAATAATTCAAACATGTGCATCAAACAAAAAGAATAATCAAGGCTCAGCATGATGCAAACATTCATAGATACCCTAAGTTTTGATATTCTCAAGAAAATAATACATCTCCCACCTAATTATCCGAAAATCCTATTAAAGAGAATAGAAAAGAAACACTATAGAAGTGAGAAAAGGAGTAACACATGAATTTGCTAGGTATTTAGATAATAAATTTTATACCCCTAAATTCAGGGTGTTACAAACCTATCCCCCTTAAAAAGAATCTCGCCCTCGAGATTCATGGTTGGCTAGCAAAGAGTTTGAGATATTTAGCTTTCAGGTCATCTTCTCTTTCCTAGGTTGCTTGTTCCTCTGAATGATGGCCCCATTTGACTTTCCATATTCTGATGGTGCTTCTTCGAGTGAGTCTGTCTGCTGTCTCCAGAATCTAGGTTGGCTTCTCGATTTAAGTCAAGTCTTCTTGAACCTCGAGCTCCTTGGTTGGCAATTGCTCTTCTAGCACTCGCAAGCACTTCTTCAGCTGAGACACATGGAACACATCATGCACGGCTGACAGACTCTCTGGTAGGCTAAGTTGATATGCCACTTCTCCACATCTTGCCTGAATCTGGTATGGTCCGATGTATCGAGGTGCTAGCTTTCCCTTGACTCCGAACCTTTTGATTCCTCTGATGGGTGACACCTTCAGGTAAACATAATCTCCCACTTCGAAGCTCAACTCTCTTCTCCTGGTGTCGGCATAACTTCGTTGTCTGGACTATGCTGTCTTTAGATTCTCTCGAACCATTCTGATATTCTCTTTGGCTTCGAGCAAAATGTCTGGACTGAACACCTGCCTTTCACCGGGTTGGTCCCAGTGCAACAGAGTTCGACAATTCCTCCCATAGAGTGCTTGGAATGGTGACATCTTCAAACTAGCCTGGTAACTGTTGTTGTAGGAGAATTCTGCATAAGGTAGCCTTTTGTCCGAACCTGACTTGTCTTGCAAAGCACAAGCTCTCAACACGTCTTCAAGGATCTGGTTGGTTCTCTCAGTCTGACCATCTGTCTGCGGGTGATAAGCTGAACTGAACTTCAAGTGCGTGCCCAAGACTTCATGCAATTGGTGCCAAAAATGAGAAGTGAATTGGGTTCCCCGATCTGATACTATCTTCTTTGGTACTCCATGCAAGCATATAATCTCAGGACATGTATAGCTCTACCAACATTGCTCTATTATAGGTGGTCTTGACTGGTATGAAATGAGCCGCCTTTGTCAAGCGGTCCAATACTACCCAAATGGAGTCATAACCGTCTCGAGTGCGAGGCAAACCGACTATAAAGTCAATCCCAATCTCATACTATTTCCACTAAGGAATCTGCAACGGCTGCAACAAACCTACATGTCTCTGATGCTCTAACTTGATTCTCTGACAAATGTCACATATGGGAACATACTCTGCGATCTCCCTTTTCATGCCGTACCACCAAAATCTTTTCTTTAGATCTTGGTACATCTTCTCGCTGCCAGGGTGTATGGAATAAGCTGTCTCATGAGCTTCCTTGAAAATCAACTCCCAAATCGATTTGATGTCAAGAACACACAACCTATCTTTAAACCATACCACACCTTTCGCATCTTCCCGGAAATCTTTGCCTTTCCCATCTAGGATCAGCTACCAAACTTCGTTGATCTTCTCATCATTTCTCTGCCCATCCTTGATATCTCGCTCAAGAGTGGGTTCCAGTTCAACTATCACTCCTTGGGTGTTGTTTAGAAATCCGAGACTCAGCCTGTCGAATTCCTTTGCTAGCTCATATGGCATCGGATGAGAGACCATCATGTTGACTTGGCTTTTCGGCTCAAAGCATCTGCAACCACATTAGTTTTTCCTAGGTGATAATGTATCTCCAGCTCATAATCTTTGATCAACTCCAGCCATCTTCGCTACCTCATATTTTACTCTGACTGGATGAATATATACTTAATACTCTTGTGGTCCGTGTAAACATCACACTTTTTTCTGTACAAGTAGTGCCTCCAGGTCTTCAGTGCATGAACCACTGCTGCTAATTCCAGGTCATGTGTGGGGTAATTCCTCTCATGAACCTTCAGCTATCGGGATGAGTACACCACTAGTCTCCCTTCTTGAATTAGCACACATCCCAGTCTGGTGTACGAAGCATCACAATACACTGAGAACAACTTATGAACATCTGGAACAATCAACACAGGTGTTGTAGTCGGCTTCTTCTTCAATGTTTCAAAGGACTCTTGACACTCTGGGGCCCACTTGATTCGACTTTCTTTGCTAGCAAGGTTGTCATTGGCCTGGCAATCTTGAAGAAACCTTCAATGAAACGCCGATAGTATCCAGCCATTCCAATGAAACTCTTGATTCCCCAGACATCTCTTGGTGCTTTCCAGTCTATAATATCTGCTACCTTCTTTGGATCTAGAGCTAATCCATCTCGGTTTATGATATGACCCAAGAACATGACTTCACTGATCCAGAATTCACATTTGCTAAGCTTGGCATACAACTGACAGTCTCGTAGCCTCTACAACACCTTCCTCAAATGCTCTTCATGTTCTTGCTCATCCTGGGAATATATGAGAATATCATCGATGAAGACCACTATGAACTTATCGAGATAGTCCATGAATACACTATTCATCAAGTACATGAAGAAAGCTAGCGCATTCGTCAGACCAAAGGACATAACTATGTATTCATAAATTCCATACTTGGTGATGAATGTTGTCTTCGATATGTACGAAGACCGGATCCTGAGCTGATGATAACCTGACCTTAGATCTATCTTCGAGAACACACTAGATCCTCTCAACTGATTGAACATATCTTCAATTCTGGGCAGAGGATACTTGTTCTTGATAGTGACATCATTCAGAGCTCTATAATCTATGCACATCCTTTTCGTACCATCTTTCTTGTCCACAAACAACACTGGGGAGGCCAAAGGCGAGGTGCTGGGTCTGATGTAACCCTTCTCCAACAACTCGTCTATCTGCTTCTTGAGTTCCACCAATTCTGGTTCGGACAGTCTATAGGCTCTCTTAGAAATATATAGGGGCGGTGCATGGGATAAGCTCTATGGCAAATTCAACTTTTCTCTCAGGTGGCATGCCTGGTAAATCCTCAGGAAACACATCCGGGAATTCTGATACTACTTTGATGGCATCGAGTGGATTGACTTCCTCACTATGGGCAGTGATCTAGTGATAGCTTCCTTTCCTTGGTCCAGACAAGACCAATTCCACAAACACTTCCTCTCCTGATAAGGACACTAACTTCACAATCATCTTGTCACAGCTAAGGCCTGCTTGATATTTGGTTAGCCAATTCATCCCTAGGATGACATCTATGTCTACATCCCGGGTACCCATTACTATCAGATCATCAGGGAACTCTATCCCCCTTATTTTAACTCTTGCACTAGGGCAAAATTTATCTGTTTGGATCCTCCCACCAATTGAACAAACCCTCATAGGTGGGTACATGGGTGCTATTGGTATGTTGTGTGTTTCTACCCATGATGCAGTCACAAAAGAATGTGTTTCTCCAGTATCAAATAACACATTTACAGAATGAGATTCGACTAAGAACGTACCTAGTGTCACTCCTGGAGTCTCCTGAACTGTGTCGGCCTCCAGGTGGTTCACCTTTTGATACTGGACACGAGGCTGTCCACTGTTGTTTACTCCTTGCTGAGGTGCATTCTGTCTTGCTGGGGCATTGGGAGATGACTGCTGCTGAGTTGCTTTCTTTGGGCAATGAGTCGCCTAGTGACCTTGTTCCCCATAGTGTAAACATCCGTGACCTCCTCCTTGCGCTGGAGCTACTTGGTTGCTCTGATTGGTTGCTGGGGCAGGAAGGCGAGGTGCCTGGTTGTTCTATCACTGATACCGGTTTCCTCCTTGTTGGTTGCTTTGGCAGTACTGCTGCTGCTGAGGAAACTACCTCTAGAACTACTATTGGTGCTCACGCTGGTGCTGGTGCTGGTGCCCTTGAGGGTGGCTCTACTTAAACTACTGGGGTGGGTTGCTTGAGAAACGAGGACGGCTGCTGCTCCTAGCCTGCGGTCCACCGACCTTGCGCTTCCGGTCTCCCATCTCCTCACTACTAGAGATATGCTTATTTAAGACACACAGTTTAAGACGGATATCAATGCATTTTATAAAAGTGTCTTTTATTGTATGGTGAAGAGTAAGGTAAGACGGTTTGTTGGAGATCCGTCTTAAAAAAGAAGTGTTTTGAGACAGTTACACCGTAAAAAATGTCTTATATTGATTTAAGACGGGTTATTATTAAAAATTGTCTTAGATAAATATACCTTGAGTCATTAAGATTGCAAGAATTGTCTTAGGTTTTAGTTAGTATATTAGACACATTTGCATATAAAACCATCTCAAATAAAGATATTATTAGAGTCGTCTAGACTATAAGAACTGTCTTAGATGTTATTGAGTATACTGGGTACTTCTAAATATGAAACTGTCTTCGTATGATATTTCTGATAAGACGCATTGTGAAAAATATAGTAAATAATAAATTCAGCTTAGTTTGATGATATATATCTTTCTTAAAACCTCAAGCCCTTCTGGTGGCTCCTTCCCGTCTTGTCTATGGCCTCCATTGTTTTGCAGAGAGCCCCCACTTTCTCCCCCAAACGATGCTTAGTCGAATGTTATTTTTTTATTTTCTTTCTTTAATTATGAATAAATAATATATAAAATTTACTATGTAATTTTATATTCTTGTTTTTAGCATTAAGACTATTAGTATTCATAAAAAGTAAAACTTAAATTCGTTATACATTTTTAAAATTCGTTATATTAATTGACATAAAATTTAGATGTGGATATATATTCAGATTCGAATGTTTTTGTAACAGCTCAGGTGTTTATTTCTCGTTCGACGTTGACTATGTACTTAAGCACGGGATATCAGTGAAAATAAAATGGACACTAAATTCTAATCATCTTTGTTATCGCTATTTTGATATCATATCTATCTCTGTCTATCTAAGCTGTCCAAATATTTTAGAGATGTTTGGATTTTAGAAAACTTTTAAGATGTTGAACCTATGCTATTTGGATCGATCTAGTACGCGAATATGAGAATTCGATTTTATAAATTCGATCACAATCCGTATCCAAGAAAAATCAGGCATAGAATTATAAATTGAGCTATTTTCTAGATAGATGTTCGGATAGCGGTGAAATCGTCTAGGCTCAACTAAATTAAATAGAACTCGATGACTGAAGTTTTTAGGTGTAAAATAATTTAGTCCCCTCTCGTTAATCGAAACATCACGTCCGAGGATTTGTAAATGAGATCTGTTTCTCTAGTAAATTGTCTATAGCCGTGGAATCAGGTGTTCAGCCCACATATGAAATTATTTGATTTCATATCGAATCGAACGCAGTCTAAAATAGCATTGTTGACATCGCTCCAGTTCGTTCCGATTGTTTCTCGTCCAAAACCCAGACCTAAGTTAGATATATGTCTATACTAATTTGATAAAAATATGGAGAGGGAAAAGCTAACTTTTATCTTCTACGTGTCTATTTTTTCTCTTTCTTATCTAGAATACACGTGTTTTCTCTGGAAGTATCTCACCGCTGTTCTTTGCTCTCTTATCTCATTCGTATGTTCTCCTGCTGTTTCCTTCTATAGCGCAATGCCCCCTCCTCTCTCAGCCTTATCCCCAAATCGCTTCTTCTCTGCTGATTCCGTGGTGCATCAGCCGAGCTCCTCTCCCTGGCCGATCCATGGTGCTCGTCTCTAGCTCATGTCTTGCCGCCTGCCGAGCTCCTCCCCAGCGCCCTTGGAGGCTGCGTCCTCTGCCCTCATCTCATTCCCCGACGCCTCCCTCTCCCCCTCGGTGCTCTGCTGGTCGGTGTCTTCTCCCTACCCGACGTTTCTGGCGCCATGGCCGCCGCGCCTCAAGTCGCTTGCTCCACTGCGTCGATCCGCCCATCTCCCTACTGCCACTCTCCCATGGCGCGTCCCTACATCTTGCTTCAGCTCGCTCTGCCATCTCCCTTGGCACCCTAGCCCCAACGCCGAGCTCCCTACCCGGCCGCGCCCCTGGTGGTTGAGCTCGCCGAGCTTCCTTTTCTATCGCTCGTCCTCGCCCATTCGACGCCCTCATCTCAAGCCGATCCAGCCTCTCTACTCGCCACTCTCCCCTATCCCCTTGCTGTTAGCACATGGTGAGCTAACCCCATGTGCCAGTAGAGTTCGTCATTCCCTGAGCAGCACCTCCCTCCATGGATGCCTCGTTGTCGACTTGTGCAGTTCATATTTATCGGTGAGGTCCCTTTTGTCTTGTGTTACTTATCTCTTTAATTGATACATGTGGTCTATGGTTGATTGTGAGTATGTGTCTGCTTATGTGTGAGATGTGAAGGGGAAATCCCAAGATTTGGTGGAGAAGAAGCATAGTTCAATTTGATGCCTGCCAAGTGTTCGACGAAATGTTCGAATTGGGTTTCGTCGTTGATATTGTGGATTTGAGTCGCGTTTTGTATTGGTGAGCTGGTTTACTATTTCTCTTCTTGGTTGAATGGATAGATTAGTTGGATGTTTTAATTATGTCGGTCCTCTTGACAGTAGCATGTGTGTGTCATGGCCATAGGTATAATACTTATTGAAATGCACGAGTCACTCGCAGTGATTTGGTCGAAGTCATGTCTATGTGTATGGATTGGTGTTAGTGGAGAAGAAAGTTAGGTGAGGAAATCATGGTGAATACAATCGTGTCTATATGGTGGTTGTGTTTATACCTATAATGAATGTCTGTTTATTTGTATGAAGTCCATAGATCGCAATTTCCAAGTAGAGCTTTGTAGTACTAAATCTTGGAGTTGCTCGCAGTAAAACTTAATTCAGTTTGGGTATGGACAGTTAGATAACCAGTTTAAGTCTATTCATCACCTTTTCTTTAGTAAAGTAAATACTAGATACTTAAGAAAGATTGGATAATAGAGTTGATTGTTTGTAGTGTGAAGTCCATGGAACGTCGACCCTCATTAATCCATGGCATGCCTGTGATGTTTAATTATGCGTCAAGCAAGTTAATCTAGTAAGATGATTTAGAGAACGAGTCAAATAATGTGTAGAAGCTATGTATAAACTAAAACAGACTAGTTGCTGTTTTGGGCTGCATGTACTGTTTTTGCTGCGCCGTTTGTTTGAGGAATTAATTACGTTTTCTGTAGAAATCTTATATAGGAAAGTTGTAGGCCATTTCTTATTCTTGCTTGTGTAAAAATTTTATGGTCATAGGTCTAGTAGTTTAGAAGTTATGATTTTTCCAAGTCCAGTTTCAGAATCTGTCCAAATTCTGTATAGGTTTCGAAAATTGGACTGTTTGGCTAACAAATTCTGTATAGGTTTCCAAGTCCAGTTTCGAGAATCAGCCCTTAGTAATTATAGAAGAATTGTAGTACTTTTATTAAGATTTCCAACAAATTTTGGATCACCCTTTTTGGTGATATATAAATTAAGTTACAGCTGTTTGAGTTAGGATCTCTGAATCTGTCCCAATTTGGACAGCGGAGCCTTTCTCATGTTTTCTGACCTTGATATATATTGAATTAACCTGGGACATTTATAAATGAATTGTAGAGAATTCTATTAGCTTTCTAAAAAGTCTAGGATCACCTGATTTGGATGTCTGAAACTCCAGTTATGAATTTTTGAAGTAAGTAGTCGAATTCTGTCCAAATCTGGATAGAGTTTATGTTTAGTTCTGTTTGACCTTTCTAAATGTCAAATCTTGTTGTGATGATAATACCAAAGGTGTAGAGGACTTTATAAGCTTTCCAGAAAGTCCTAGTTTACTATTTTTAGATGCATATTTTGTGAGTTATGAATAAAACAATTAACCGCTGTGCTTCTGTCCAAAATCAGCAGGCATTAAAATGATTTGCTTGGAATTTCTTTTGTGTAGGTAACTAGGTTTGGTTAGTCCTTGCCTTGATTAATGAAGTATGGTAGTTGCATATGGTTGTTCTTTTCTTTCTTAATGCTTGCCTTAGACTTTAGCATTTTAAGAAGGAAGTAAATACTTTGGTTAGTGTATTTGAGTTAGCGACTATTTAGACCTTTAAGTTAAGATGAGTGCAATTTCATTGAACACTATGTTAATTGGTAGTGAATTATCCGTTAGTTCTAAGTATGTTCTGATGTTTTGTTTAGTCGATATACGTTGATAGTTAATCTAGAGGAATGTTTTAGAAAGTTAGATGGATGATTTTTAACATACTAAGTTTTAGATGTGTTCAATAATTGTGAGCGTGAATTGTTACTTGACTCTCGATTCTATGTTCTAGTTAAGGAAAATACATAGCTTGTGTAGGGTTCAATATTGTTTGATGTTTGTGTTAGATTTGGTTAAGCTAGAGAAACATAATTGTGATACGTAGTGATATGTCAACATATAGTAATTGTTTTTAAGTATTGCGGTACATCAGTGTTATATTCTAAATATATTAGGACTTGTATGTTGCTAATGTTACTTGATGATTGATTTAGGTCCGATTGACTAGAATGTCATGTTTGATGTAGAATTTAATATATCTAGTTGTTACACCTAAGAGTTGTGATGTTTTGCTTTAAGTCTGTATCCTCCTTAGTATAACTTATCTATCTTGTGCTATTTATGCTCCTACTCACTCATATGCATTATGCATATCATTTAGGTACGTTAATTGATCACATGATGTGGAAGACAAGGTTTGGATTGATCTCAAGATAATGCCGATGGACGAAGCTAAAGTGGGTGAATCAAACAAGTACCAGGATGAGAGATGCTCACCAAGTGGTCTTCATCTAACAACACTAACTTCTTGATTGGGTTGTTTCCTTTACTGAGGGTCTAGACAACTTGGTTGCATATGCTAGAATGCTAGATGGTATCTGTGCTCACTAATAGTCCAAGGTTTTCTTAGGTAAATTAGCTATTGTTTTCCTTTAAAAACTTTGTCCCAAAATGATTCAAGACTGGTATTTAGTTGGTTTAATTTATACCTTGTACATTCTCTGTGAGGGGTACAACTAAGAACCTCCAAAAGAATAGCGAACAAGTAACTGGTCATGCATTATGTTGTTAGTCATTGTATGTTAGTGTTTTGGGTCCGACCGCGCACCCGGGGTTGCCCCTCGAGATGCTTTTGGAGTAGGACGGCGTTACCGACTGTAGCTCAATGGTTCGTGCTAGATGCACGAGAGAAAGTAGACGATTTTGCACAGGTTCGGGCCGCTTTGAGACGTGTAACACCCTACATCCTAGTGTGGATCTTTTATGGGGTGGGTTACAGAGGAATTCTCCAGCACGAGGGATGCTAGAGAATTAAGTGGATGGCCGATGAGATGAAGATTATTTTGATGGGGTGTCCCTAGGCCTTATATAATTGACCGTGGGGCGATACATGCGGATATGATAACAATGTGAGCCTAAATAATACTGAACCGACTGAGTCTATCTTCCTATAATTCTTCCGACTTATCGCCATTCAGTTTCGACGCCTGAAGACACAGCGCGGGAAAGTCGGGCTACTGCTGTGGACATTACTCAAATCTGTTGGGCCATCTGGGCTCGAGCTGATCCGATCTGCCGAAAGTTCTTCCCCTGGCCCACGAAGGGATGGCCTTGCGAAATAATGGGCCTAGGGCCCTTCGCGAGGCCTTCTTGCCTTCTAGTGGACCCGGGGGATATCTGCCCCCCACAAGCCCCCAATCTTTGTGTTGATTTTGAAATAATCGGCCCAAAGATTCTAGGTCCAGCTTGCGATTTTGAAACATGTCTGCTAAGTCATTACCTCCAACTCTGAGTAACTTGGTAAAAACGATCTTCTGTCATCTTCTTTTGGTATCATTCCACAATCTTTTGCTTTTAATCTTCAGGAATCGGTGCTCTGTTTATGCTTTGGAGATCAATATTTTGCTCTCAGGGTTTAAGGATTCATTAGGTGCACCGGAGGTGCACCCAATGGGTGTAGCCCCCGAGCTTTGAGTGGATTACTAAAAATAATCCACTCAAAGGTCTTCATCCCATGCTTTTTTAGAAATCATTGTCTCTGACTTGTACTCATGCCTTAGAAATCAGCATTTTGCCCTCAGCCTATGCTTTAGAGATCAGCACTTTGTTTTCGGGGTTTTAGGATTCTTTCGGTGCACCCAATGGGTGTAGCCCCCGAGCTTTGAGTGGATTACTGAAAATAATCCACTCAAAGGTCTTCATCTCGGGTTTTTTCAGAAATCATTTTCGTATTCATCTCATGCCTTAGAAATCAGCATTTTAACGTTAGTTCATGCCTTAGAGATCAGCATTTCGTCTTTTGGAGTTAACGACTCATTGGGTGCACCGGAGGTGCATCCAATGGGCGTAGCCCCTGAGCTTCCAGTGGATTAATGGAAATAATCCGCTCACAGGTCTTCATCCTATGCTTTAGAAGTCAGCATTTTATCCTCGCCGAATGCCTTAGAATTCAGCATGATATCATCAACTTTATGCTTTAGAAATCAGCATACAGTTTTGCCTTTGAGATCAACAACAGGGTCTACCCCATGTCCTGTTGAAATTTATTTGATCCGCGACAGATTGGACATCCGGTAGATGGCCCTTAGCTGGTCTTCCTTTCACTTCATGCTTCAATGCTCCTGTTGATTAGACTTGTACTTCATCAGCTATTTGTGGCTTTCCTCCGATCTCCATCAATATCTTTTTTTTGTCTTGATACATTCACTGTGTATACTGTATGGATGTGACTGTTTGGGAAAATCTATTGAAAATTCCTGGACGTCCCCCCAAATGGGTGTAGGCAAGGGATGGCTTGGTGCGCTGAGCGTTTAGCAAACTATCCCTGAGTAGTAACTTGACGTGACTGCGGGTGTAATCATATCGTCCATGCAGTTGACTTGAGTCCCAATGGGTGTTGTGTTGCGTGAAACGGCGTCAGCCGCCTGACTTGTTTCTAGGCGATTTGAATTGCTTATTGAATACTTGCGACTGTTCAGTGGCCGTGGTAGGAGATGAGCGGTTGCCTTCTTCGTCTATAAATAGAACGCTTGCTTCTCTGGCGTCTTCACACATCTCTCTGCCGCTTGTTGCTTGCTCTCTTCTGTTCTCTTCTACTCCATCATGGGCAAGAGCAAAAATGGTGGGAGCTCGTCGCACCATTCCGGCGATAAGCGGAAGCTTGAGCCGATCCCTCCCTCGGAGGACTTCGACGATTCCGAGTACTCGGAGGAGGAGTTTTCCTCCGAGTCCAAGGGATCGCCAGTCTACACCTCGCCCCCGGCATCGTTCGAAGACTCGGACGATTCCTAGGGGATCACCGCCGAGGTGTGGACATACATCCGGGCCGTCGAACGAGGAGGACTCCTCTGACTCGTTCGAGGAGGGGAGCGGCGGTGACGACGACGGCGAGTGTCGTGCTTGGATCATGATGCTGGCCTTTCTGCTCCTGCTGCTGAAGAAGTACCAGTGGAACTCTTTACTGGAGCTAATCCCAATGGGTGTGACCCTACTGATGCTGAACCCAATGGGTGTGATCCTTCTAGAACTGATCCCAATGGGTGTGACCCTGCTGATGCTGAACCCAATGGGTGTGATCCTGCCAGAGCTGATCCCAATGGGGGTATTGTTCGTATTGTTGACGAGGACAAAGAAGAAGAGGAGGAAATCCCCTTAATTCAGAAGAATAGTCGGCGTTACATAATCAGTGGGGAGAGTAGTGATATTCCTTCTCCAGCTTTGTCTGCTCTCGTCGGTCTGCAAGAATTATCCCTAGCCAATTTTGATCAAGCTCTTGAGGATGTTGTCCCTGAAGATTTGCTATCCAAGCCCATTGATGGTGATATGATGGACGTCTGCTCTGACATTCCAGATGTGGGATTAGAGGTATCCCGGGCAGCGTCTCGTGCATCATCGACCTTGGAGGGCGGTCTTCGGAGCCAAGAGGTTGGTCAAGGTTGTTCAATTCCCATGGAGGTGACTGGGAGTCCTTTAGCCTTAGAGGTGGCTGTTGCAGAGAACCTAGTTCTCAAGGATGGTGCCAGCGGTTGCCCAGCCCCCGAGGGTGTTGCCGGTAATGATCCGGCTCGAGTGGGTAGCGCGAGCTGCGACCTAGCCCCCGAGGGTGTTGCCGGTGGTGGTCCGGCTCCGATGGGCAGTGCAGGCTGCGACCTAGCCCCCGAGGGAGTCCGAGCGGGCTCTCCTTCTCATACCTTCATGGATGTCCATGTTGTGTCTTCTCCTCCACATTCTGATGGCATGGCAACAGCGCATGATTTTAATGAGGAAGTCGCCTTAGAGACCGGCGCACCTGATGCTAGAGTTCTGATGCCTGCTGGTGATGTTGAGTTGATCCTGGGTGATGCTCTTCAGATTGTTCTGGTTGATATTCCTTCGTCGAGCCACCACCTGGCTTCTCATGATTTGGGGTTTCCTTCATTCTTCTCCAATCTTCAGGTACTCTGGCTTTTCCCGATCTGGCTATACTCTAGGCAAAATACTGTTTTTGCACTCATTTGTTTTCAATATCAGGCTTTGGTCGACGAGATGGCTGGTCAGCTGAGATCACAAGGTGCCTCTGTCCCAGAAAGAGCTCTGTCTCTAACGCATTGGAATCCGATGATGCTTTAGAGGCAGATATCTGATTTGAAAATGACTAATGCTGGTTAGTGCCTTTGTTTTCTTCCTTGACTTCTTGAGTAGTCTATTTTTAACTGTGTGCCCTTCTTCAACTGTTTTTTGTTAGATATGACCCGACGGTACTCTGAACTCGAGGAGAAGTATTCTCAAGGTCAGACCGATCTGGCCCGGGTTTCTGCTTCTTTAGGTGATGCCAACTCATTGAATTCCTTTCTCAGTGCTCAGCTTGACTTTGAAAGGGCGGCTAATGAAGTAGGCTTACTTGACTTTCTCTTCTGTGTTTTGCTGCTTACTAGGTGCTTGAGAGCTGATTCTTGTCTGCAGGAAGAAAAATATGTACTCGCATCTTCTCGCGATAACCTTGATAGGTTGTATCGTGACACCATCAATTCTTTGACTATCTTGGAGAGGAGCCATCGTTTTACCATGGCAGATTTGGATAATCACCGTCACAAGCTGCAAGAGTCCCAGGATGAGATCCTTCGTCTTAGGCAATTGGTGTCGAGCAAAGATTCTATCATCAAGGATCTGCGCGCCTCCAAAAGACCAGTCGTCTAGGAGCTAGAAGCTGCTCGATTGGCCACCAAGGTTGCTGAAGACACTTCCACTACTTTGAAGGCTCAGCGCGACAAGGCTATGGATAAAGCCATTCGCGCGGGGCGGATCTTGATGAGAAGGTCAGGCGTGATTGTTCCTGATGACACAGTTGCTGATGTCAACGCTGCTTCTGACTCCTCGAGTCGCCCTTCTTCATCAGTTGCTCCTGAGAAGAACATTGCCAAGTAGAAACACTGAATGCATTTATGAATGGTATGCGTATGTGGTCAATGTGCTCGAATATTCTGTTAGAAAGTGTTCTTGGTACTGAATGCTATTATTATTTTTCTGTTGTTTGAATTCAACAGTTGTTATGATTGTAGGAGTAAGTGCAGTGTGATGGTTTTGAAACTTCTTCCTATTTCATGAGGCATAGAGATCGCCCTAAGATGAGTAATCGTATGCATGTTTATACTAGATCGAGTAGTCGTGAGCATGTCGCACCGCCTTAAGTCACTGCCGACTTAAGCCAATTGCTCCGTTGGTAGGGTATAGTGGTCAACCTAAGTGAAGCAAGCGTGAGCATGTCGCACCGTCTTAAGTCGCTGCCGACTTAAGCCGATTGCTCCGTTAGTAGGGTATAGTGGTCACCCTAAGTGAAGCAAGCGTGAGCATGTTGCACCGTCTTAAGTCGCTCCCGACTTAAGCCGATTGCTCCGTTAGTAGGGTATAGTGGTCACCCTAAGTGAAGCAAGCGTGAGCATGTTGCACCATCTTAAGTCACCGCCGACTTAAGCCGATTGCTCTGTTAGTAGGGTATAGTGGTCACCCTAAGTTAAGCAAGCGTGAGCATGTCGCACTGTCTTGAGTCGCTGCCGACTTAAACTAATTGCTCCGTTAGTAGGGTATAGTGGTCACCCTGAGTCGAGTAAGTATGCAGATTGATAATAAATAGTTCGAGTGCCTTTGAGAATGAAATCTTTTTATTGATGATGTACTTTTCCCATTACAGACTACAATGCTATCCCAATAGCTCTTGAAATCTAGCTAGGGGTAAAACTTCCTAAGATGCTCTATATTCCATGAATTCCCTATTTCCGTGCCATCCATTTGAGTGAGTCGATATGATCCTAGCTGAGTGACTTCTGCTACCATGAATGGCCCTTCCCACAGTGGCGACAATTTATGCCATCCTTCCCCTGTTAGAATTTGGCGAAGGACCAAGTCTCCCATTGCGAAGGATCGATGTCGTATGGCCTTATCATGATAGCGCCTCAGAGTTTGCTGGTACCTAGCTGACTGAATTACTGTATTCAGTCATTCTTCTTCCAATATATCGATATCCTCCAGTCTAGTAGTTTCTGCTTCGGCTATGTTTTCGAAGATCAGCCTTCGTGCCCCAAACCTGAGATCGGCAAGTAGCACTGCCTCCGAACCATAGACCATGAAGAAGGGAGTGTTTGCATGCAAAGCTCGGCTAGGTTGAGTTCTTAGGCTCCAAACCACATACGGCAATTCTCTGATCCACTTTCCTGCGAACTTTTCATTCTTGTTGAAGACTTTTTTCCTGAGTGCTTCCAATATCATTCCATTGGCCCTTTCCACCTGACCATTGGCTCCCGGGTGTGCTACTGACACATATTTGATCTGGATGCTTTTTTGTTCGCAGAAATCGAAGAATTCAAAGCTAGTGAAATTGGATCCTAGGTCAGTTATGATGTTATTCGGTATTTTGAACCTGGATATTATATCTTGTATGAACTCCACTGCCTTAGCTGAAGTCAGAGAAGAAATGGGCTTGTACTCTATCCATTTAGTGAATTTGTCGATGGCAACTAGCACGTGAGTGTATCCTCCCTGAGCTTTCTTGAAGGGTCCAATCATGTCCAGTCCCCAGCACACAAATGGCCATGTTACGGGTATGGTCTGCAGTCGTTGTGCTGGTAAATGCTGCTGCTTTGATAAGTATTGGCAAGCTTCACACCTTTGGAATAACTCGGCTGCATCACTCTTTGCTGTTGGCCAGTAGAAACCAGACCTGAAGACCTTCCCAACTAGAGTCTTGGATGTTGCGTGTATCCCGCATTGCCTGGCGTGGATCTCATCTAGTAGTTGCTTCCCAGTGGCCGAAAGAATGCACTTCATGAGGACTCCTGTTGCGCCCCTTCTGTACAGTGCTTCCCCAATGAGAGTGTAGTGAGCTGACTGCCTTGCGATGCGTTCTGCTGCAGTTTTGTCATCTGGCTCTTCTTCATTTTTATATATCTGATGATTGGCTCTCTCCAGTCATCGGAATCTGACTCTGGCTGGCTCAGAACATTGCACTCTTCTGCCCGTTCTAAGGAAATACTCGGGCGTGACACTTCTTGGACAAAAACCCCAGGTGGAACCTGGGTCCGACTGGATCCTAGTTTCGACAACGCGTCTGCTGCCGCGTTGCGATCTCTCTCCACATGATGAAATTCCAGCCCTTCGAATTTGTCTTCTAGCTTTCGGACGGCTGTGCAGTACTTGCCCATAGAGTCATTCGAGCAATCCCATTCTTTGTTTATCTGACTTATGACAACTAGTGAATCTTCGTATACCATCAGTCTCTTAATGCCCAGTGATACAACAATGTTTAGTCCATGAATCAAAGCTTCATATTCTGCTGCATTGTTGGATGCTGAGAATAACAACTGAAGAGCATATTTGAGTTGTCCTCCTCCAGGTGCAATGAAGAGGATCCCTGCGCCTGCCCCCTGCAGCTTCAACGAGCCATCGAAATACATCTGCCATACTTCTACAGTCTCTGGGTTATCTAACACTTGTTGCTCGGTCCACTCTGATACGAAGTCAACTAATGCTTGAGTCTTTATTGCAGTCAAGGTCAAAACTCGATGTCGTGAGCTCCCAGCTCGCAGGCCCACTTGGCTATTCTTCCAATGGCTTCTTTGTTGTGGAGAATATCCCCTATTGGAAATCCAGTGACTACTATGACTTTGTGGTCGTCAAAGTAGTGATGGAGCTTGCGTGCAGTTAGAAGTACTGCATACAATAGCTTTTGAACTTGAGGATATTTCTTCTTTGAGGGCCCCAGAACTTGACTGATGAAATAGACGGGATGCTGTACTAGATATGCATGTCCCTCCTCTGCTCGCTCGACTACCAACGCGGTGCTCACCACGTGGGTCATGCAAGAGATGTACAACAACAGATCTTCTGGCGGTTGACTTGGCGTAGCTCGGCGTGGCGGCTTTAATACTGGCGGTGTTGTAAGGAATTTCTTCAGTGCATCAAGGGCTTCCTGAGCTTCTGAAGTCCACTGGAACTTGTCCACCTTCTTGAGCAACTTGTAGAACGGTAGGCCCTTTTCTCCTAACCTTGTTATGAACCTGCTTAGAGCTGCCATGAATCCAGTAAGTCTTTGCACTTTCTTCTGCGACTGCGGTGCTTCCATCCTCATGATAGCCTCGATCTTTTCTGGGTTAGCTTCAATTCCTCGGTGGCTGACAATGAATCCGAGTAATTTTCCTGCTGGTACTCAGACACATTTTTCTAGATTAAGCTTCCACCGATATCGCCGCAGGCTATTGAAGAGCAACTGCAAATCTTCAATGAAGTTTTCTAAGTTTTCTGTTTTGATCACTACGTCATCCACATAAGCTTCTACACGCTTGCCTCAGTGATCGGCTAAGCATGTCTGAATGGCTCTTTGATAAGTCGCTCCAGCGTTTTTGAGGCCAAACGACATGGAGGTATAGCAGAAAGCTCCAAACGGGGCGATGAACGCAATTTTTTCCTCGTCTTCTTTTGCCAGGCTGATCTGATGATACCTGGAGTAGCAATCCAAGAAGGACAACATAGAACACCCGGCGGTCGAGTCTACCACCTGGTCTATCCTTGGAAGTCTGAAGGGATCCTTCGGACAGTGCTTGTTGAGATCTGTATAGTCGACGCACATGCGCCAATCCACTTTATCCTTTTGAGTACAAGAACAGGATTTGCTAACCACTCAGGATGCAGTACTTCTCTAATGAATCCTGCTATGACTAGGCAAGCTAGCTCAGCACGGATGGATTCTCTCTTGTCGGGCGTGAAACGACGTAACTTTTGTCAGATCGGCCTCGCCTGGGGATAGACCTTCAGTTTGTGCTCGCCCAGCTCTCTTGGGACTCCCGGCATATCCGCAGGTTGCCATGCGAATACGTCTCGGTTATCTTGCAGGAACTGGATGAGCGCGCTTTCCTATTTGTCATCCAGGATGGAGCTGATGATGGCAGTCTTGCGTTCATCAGCGAACCCGAGGTTGATTCTCTTGGTTTCCTCAGTCGGCCGTATAGAGGTCATGGCTTGAGCTTCATTTGTAGGCACTGTGAGGTCCTCCTCAGGCTTTGAGTTCGCCTGTGCAGAAGAAGTCGTTGATAGTTTGGTGGTGAGAGCTGCCTGAATGGCTACTCGGAAGCACTCTGCGGCGCCTAGGAAGTCGGCACGCACAATGACGATTCCTTGTGGTCTAGGCATCTTCAATATCATGTATGTATAATGCGGAATGGCCATGAACTTCGCCAATCCAGGCCTGCTGATGATGGTGTTGTATCCGCAGTCGAAGCTTGCCACCTCGAACCTCAGGAACTCAGATCTGTAATTTTCCGGAGTTCCAAAGGTGACTAGCATGTAGATGTGTCCGAGTGGATATTCTCCTTCAGTCGGCACGATGCCGAAAAAAGGAGTGTCTGACTCGTGGAGCTCTTTGAGTGCGACCCCAAGCCTTAAAGCGTCCGAGGGAAGGTAACGTTGATGCTGCTTCCCCCGTCCACTAACACCTTCTTTACCCTGCTCTCTCGAATCACCGGATCGATGAGGAGCGGGTATTTGCCTAGGTGATCGAAGTTGAGTCACTGATCTGCCTGAGTGAAGGTGATTGGGTGTTTAGACCATCGATACGGGGCAGGAGGCCCTGTGACTGCCACCGGTATCTGACGGTCGTTGAGCTTCTGTTGCCTCTTGCTTTCTTGCGACCCATGTCCACCAAAGATGATGTTGACTTCTCCGTCGACGCGCGTGAATGCTCCGCCCCCTCCCCCTTCCTGTTGTTGAGGCAGTCGAGGCTCTCCGGGTCCTCCTCGAGGTGGGGGAGGTGGTAGAGGATGGAAGGGTCGGCCGTTCCCAACAGAGTGCTTAAAGTCCCTGCAGTTTTGGAGGGTGTGGCGCATGTCCTTGTGGTACAGGCATTGGGCGTAGAGGATGTCGTCCAATGTACGCTCGCCTCCTTGAGGTGCTCCTCGGGCGCGAGAGGCGGGTGGTCCGGTGGCGTGAACTTCTTCACGAGGCCTCTTCTCCCAACGCTTGTCGGGTTGTTGGTTTGTGTCGCGCCGTGGTGCCGTTGGTGCAGGCTTCGCTCCTCCGATGAGGTCCTGAGCTCATTCGTCAGCGGTGATGTAGAGGTCCGCATCCCGGAATAGCTGCTCGGAGGTAGTCGGTGCCTTTTGCAATATGGCTCGGACGAAAGCCGAGTCATTAGATCCCCAGTAGAAGTCTTCGATTACCACTGCTTCTGCAACCTCGGGGATTCGATTTCTCATGGTCTGTAATCTTTTGAGGTATGACCGAAGAGTCTCATCCCCTCGGCGCTTGATGGATTTGAGGTCCCATGGCTGCGCCGGTTTGTCGGAGAGAGATTGGAAGTTGGCGATGAAACACCGACTGAAGTCGCTCCAGTCGTTGATGCAGTGTCGAGGTAGGTGTCGTAGCCATTGTAGTGCATCCTGCCCGAGGACGATGGGCAAGTACGCGGTCATCACATCTTCAGTTGCCCCAGCGGCTCGGGCAGCGGTGGTGTATACAGCCAACCAACCTCCCGAGTCCTGCTTAGGCTCGTACTTGTCGACGTTGGAGACTTTGAAGTTAGGGGGCCATTGAATGGCCCTAAGACGGGGAGTGAGCACCGATACTCCGCATGTGTCCTCCTGTCGACGATGTTGATGTCGGTCCCGGGGAGGGGAGTTATTGACGTGGTGCCTCGATCATCCCCGGTTCGTGCCGCCAGTTGAAGCCGTTGCCGACTCAACTCTGGTGGCCTAACTTCGCGCAGGGATGCCGTGATCCCGGTCATACTCTTCTGGGTGCCGAATCTCGTTCTCGTGTCGTCGTTCGCGCGAAGTGTTGATGGAGCTCCGTGCGTCCCACCGACTATTGATGGCGTGTCGTAGATCACTCAGTGGATGGGCGAGAGGTAGAAGATGATTAGCTGCCTGAGTGAGCAGCCGTCCATAGCCCTCGACGTCTGGTGTCCTGGGGAGGCCATCGGCTATTCGAGCCAACACTCCACCGACCTCGCTCGGTGTGTTCATGGCTCGGGTGAAGTTGGGGTTCATGTTTCGTCCAAGAAGAGGGTTCTCTCGGTGTTGTCTCGCTTCCTATTCGGCCTGCGCTTGAGCCTGCTGACGATCACGCCGTCGAGAATTCCTTCTTTCCCTGAAGACCCGTTCTTCTGGGGTTTCTCCCATCTCTGAGATCTCATCTCGTGATACAGGTTGCGCCGGGTCCCGCTCTCTGGCTTCGTGATGTCACCGAATATTTCGGCGTCGGTTCCTTCGTCAGCGAGATTCCCACTGAAGAGGTTCTTCTCCCGGCGCGGTTGGTTCATCATCGGAGATGGGGGTTGACTCTGCTCTTCCCTTGATAAAGAGGACATCGAGGTAGAATGGAACCATCATAGTGACAAGCTTCTTCCTATTCTCCTTTGAGGGCGGAGATACCAGAAGAGCAGCTTGACGAGCCTTTACCTCATTTGCTTCCTTTTTCCTTGTGATCCATGTCCATTTTTACATAGAAGAGGTGGACAGTGGAGTCCTCCGGGTAGACGGATCCTCTGTTCCTGGCTTGCAGGAGGTAGTCTTCACTCGGAGCGCTGGAGGTTGCGCTTTTTCCTGCTTTGCTCCGACTTACCTAGAGACTGTTGAGGAAGGCTTTTTCTCCGGTGGATCCATGATGCGATGTAGAGTTCCTTCTTCGTCTGCCACGGACGAAATGGTTCCGAAGCAAAACACGGATCCAGGGCGGAGGATGATCTTGTGGTGGAAAGTGATGGTCATTGAGCTAGCTTGGATCAGTGACACACCTCCTACCTGGCGCGCCAGCTGTCGGTGTTTTGGGTCCGACCACGCACCCGAGGTTGCCCCTCGAGATGCTTTTGGGGTAGGACGACATTACTGACTGTAGCTCAATGGTTCGTGCTAGATGCACGAGAGACAGTAGACGATTTTGCACAGGTTTGGGCCACTTTGAGACGCGTAACACCCTACGTCCTGGTGTGTATCTTTTATGGGGTGGGTTACAAAGGAATTCTCCAGCACGAGGGATGCTAGAGAATTAAGTGGATGGCCGATGAGATGAAGATTATTTTGATGGGGTGCCCCCTAGGCCTTATATACTTGACCATGGGGCGATACATGCGGATATGATAACAATGTGAGCCTAAATAATAGTGAACCGACTGAGCCTATCTTCTTATAATTCTGCCGACTCATCGCCATTCAGTTCCGACGCCTGAAGACGCAGCGTGGGAAAGTCGGGCTACTGCTGTGGACGTTACTCAAATCTGTTGGGCCGTCTGGGCTCGAGCTGATCCGATCTGCCGAAAGTTCTTCCCCTGGCCCACAAAGGGATGGCCTTGCGAAATAATGGGCCTGGGGCCCTTTGTGAGGCCTTCTTGCCTTCTAGTGGACCCGAGGATATCTGTCCCCCACATTGTATGCTCAGTTAACTATCATTTTCCACCTATAGAAGAAAGTTCTTTAATAGGAAGCTAACCCTCTTACTTTGTTGCAAGGCTTTTTCAATATTTGACAAGTTCAGTAAGTTAGGTGTTTTTATTTTGGAGTCTGTAGGTACGTAATGCTTATGTACTGTTTTAGTTGACTAGTGATAAAAGTTTTAACTGATATTAACATTGACAATACATGGGCGATAAATGAGGCTAAGCATCTAATTTTTATTCCTGTCAAAGTTTTTATTAATTATCATCAGTTCGAATTCTTTTTGTCTTAGGACATCCAACATGATATACTGGGAAGAAAAAGATTTTTACACCCTTGTGAATTCCAGCCACTTTTTACATTCTCTGCAAATTCTGCTAGAAGCATTACTTTTGCACTCACCGTCTTGTTTGCAATTTGGTGTTTTCTTCTTTGGTATGTATACAAGACATCCTCAAATCATCTCCTAACAAAAAAGGGGGTTAATGTTAGGTGCATCTTGGCAGATATGAAATATAGTACTATACAAGAGAGCCACATGTTACAAGACAATTGGGTTATAGCTACAAGTTAGTTATATATTCTGCCAGCTTCGTTATATGTTCTGACATGAGTTACTTTTGTGTTACGTAGAAAAACAAGAATCATGAGTGCAATGGCAAATGGAATGTGAAGGCCCTTTTGATTGACAACTTAGGTATACTTACTGTTTCATTACACATCTTGCACAGGTAACTATAAGCCTGCTTCCTTCCTATGACGCTTAGCCATTTTTAGTCTCGATAGCTGCCTTCCTAGCAATACCTATTTATTGAAAAATTATAGCACCCTTTCATATTCACATGATAATAACAAAGTAGTATCAAGGAACTGAATAATGTGTCCACCTGTAAGCAAAATATGCCTGGTCGCTGGAGCACTTGTCTCGGGATATAGTGTGGCAAAGTTTGGATGATGATATTGGTCTAGCTATTGCTCATTTCTTGAGCTGTTTCATTGGGAACATTTCTTGGAAAGTTTGGATCATGATATTGGTCCAACTATTGCTTGATGAGATAGCAAATGTTCGAGAACAGTTGCTCGACTTCTTCATGAATGAGGTGATAGACATTGGTGGATTATGTAGGGTTGAGGATGCTTCACATAACTAAATCTAGCATTCATATGACCTTTTTGATATGCCATAATATAAGGTGTTCAACCGTGTCTAACTACTCACTATTGTCTTCTCTTATTTGTTGTATAGGAAAAGATGGAATGGAACTCAAATTTTGGTGGTCGGTCAAGTGTGTAGAGTTGAAATCATATACACTTAGTTAGGCTCAACTTTAGCGCAAACTGTTGGTGACCATGTTTTTCAGTTAGTATTTTAGTTTGGATTTAGAGTACACTTATGTATGAGTTATTTAGCAATGCTTATTTATGAGATATTGAATGATACTTATCTACATTATATTAACTATAATGTTATTAAATATATGTGTGTATGTATATTATAATGTGGTATCTCAAAAATGATTATAAATTGAAGAATGTATTGCCTGTAAGTCATTTCATTTAAACCATAATAAGATAGTTCCCAAAACGTACAATACCAGTCTCTAAAAAAGTCGGTTCCTAAAACGTCTAATATTAGTCGCCTAAATAAGATGGTTTTCCTATTGCAAGCGTCTATTATTATAGGACATTCTAGACAATTTGATAAATATTTTGTGACTTATAATGTCCGTATTCTCGATGGTTCTTTAGAATAAGTGTCTTAAACAAAATCTAATTCAAGACGGTTTACCAGACAAAATGACTTAAACGAATATCTTTTTTAGACGGTTATAAATTAAAAAAGTGTCTTATATAATATCTTTTAAGACGGTTTACATCCATCTTAAATGTGGGACATCTTTTATGACTCCGTCAAATTTGGACACTTCATAAGTGTCTTAATAATTGAAAATTAACCGTCTTATATAACATGATTTGTAGTAGTGCTGGGCACTTCCTTTGAGTCATGATAGCTCTATCGATCAGATGCTAGAAGGTAGGGAAGGTATGGTTCATCAGCTGGTAATGAAGGGGGTCAACCAAACCTCTCAAGAACATATACTGCCTCTTGGCATTAGTGTTGACATCCTTGGGTGCATAACGAGATAGCTACAAAATTTGTCCCTTACTCATTGACAGACAGAGGACCTTGCTTCAATGCTAGGAATTTTTATTTCCTCACTATCATCAAACCTTCAGGCACATGGTACCGACAGAAGTTGTCTCTGAACTCCTCCTAGGTGATAGCTTCAGGATCAGCATGGGTGGCAATGTAGGACTCCCACCAGGATTGTGCTGCTCCCCTTAGCAGACGTGGACTATACAAAACCTTCTCACGGTCATTGCACTGAGCGATATGCAGCTCCCGCTCAACTGTGCGCAACCAGTCTTCGGCGTCCATGGGGTCTGCAGAATGGGCAAACATAGGGAGATGACCTCTCTTGAACTCCGCATGCTTGTCCCTCGACATCTACGGCATCTGCACTTGCATTTGAAGTTGAGGTGGAGGTTGTTGTTGCTGCACCGGTTGCATGGCTGCTAGAGTTTGACCAATCGCTTGGACTGCCTGAGTCTACATCAGAAACATCTGCTTGATAGTCATTGGGGGTGGTGGTGGCAACTACTGCTGGAGTGCCTCATCCTAGGGTGCTTGCTGCTCTTGCTGGGCATGCCTTCCACCTCAGCGCCTATTGTCAAACATCTGTAGCAAGCATACACACATCAGACCTGACCATGCAGTCTTTGAGTATAAGAAAAGATATATAGAAGTCTTCATAACATTTAACAAATGAGCATATTCACTGACTCTCAACATAGCAAAACACAACTTCTTAGAGAAAGAGGAAAGTGGAAATAAAAGGTTGCCCAACTAAATGACTAACTTTATTAATAACTACACCAAGTTGCAGGGGATGCCCACACCTTGGTGACAATCATCACAAAGAGCCAACTTCATCATGAGTCTATCGATGTAGACATTATAAGCAAACTAAAACTAACCAAGACTGATTAAGACTCTGACACTAGTTTAAACATTATTATAGACTTCGACTCTATCGATTTAGGGCTACAAGTCTATCTTGGTCCTGCAGTTAGGGGTGCCATAAGTATGATGACCACGGGGCGGCAAGCGGTAAGGTGCTGAGTCCCAACAGGAGCGAGGGAACCATTCTCCTGATGGCGGCGCTCTGTGCGCTCAGCATGTAGTTCCGCAATCTCTGCCTGAGCCTTGCCCAACTTGTCAAGGGCATGGTCCAGCTCGATGTTGAGCACGGTGACCAGGTTGACTATGCTGCTCAATCTGGGATTGCCCTCGTTAACCGGTGAGACAATCACACCTCCAGTACTGCCGGTCGAGTGGTGGGGTAGTACTTCAGGTCGAGGCTGTCAGCTACCCCGCTGAACAACGAACAGTACTGTGAAAGCGCACGCCATGCAGCATCCTGCATGGCTGCCTCGGCAGTGTCTCGCTCAGTGATAGAATAATGCTTTGAGTACGCCTTCGCACCCCGGAGATCATCGTCCGGATGGCGCACCAAGCAATAGCCTCCCATTGGTCTGGGTATAACCCGCGATGGTGCTGGTAGACCACACAACGATACTCGATGGACAAAATGTGTCAGTCAAAGGCCCGACATAGCAAGTTGTCGAGAGCATCGTGGAAATGACAACCACGAGCGGCGTCACGGGTGCTGGGTCGGGCGATCCATCCTTCCCGCTCATGCTCCTCCGAAAGCTCTATGCTATGGCCTGAACTACCACTGTCGTCGTCGTCTTTGTCAGGGTCTCGTCTAGCAGCTAGGGTGCCCTGTGGTGGTGCAGGGGCACCTCTAGCTGCGGCGCAGGGGAGGGTTGCCTCCTAGACTCCACCTCCTACTTAGGCGAAGGGGAAAAGTCCTCCTGCTGCTGCTCCTTGTGTAGGCAGTGGTGTAGTCTCTCTAGGTGACTCGACTGTCCTGTCACCGTGTGGCGCAATGGACGCTCCGCAAGGCGAGAGGGCAAGAAAGGGATCACCGATTACGTGTAGTGCATCTAAGACGGGCCATCTACAAAAGATATCGTAAGAACGAGTGAGAATAGAACTATATGACCAGCAAGTAAACCAAAAGCAAAGTGAGATAATTTTTTTGTAAGATGAGTATATAGGTAGTAATATAACATAGAATTGGTCGAGATGACCAACTTTTGAAGTAACACCATGGGTCAAGGTAAGGGTAAGGGTCTATAGTCTTTAAAACGACCATTCTAGTCTAGGTTAGCGGTCCTACAATCAGCAAAGCTTTGATACCACTTATGTCACACACGGTTTTGGAAGGTAAACCGAATGTGAACCATGTACATGACAGGATCAGAAACTCACATACATAGCGATTACATAGTTGGACATCATCACACATTGCTCAAAATAAATAGCAGAAATAGTACTTTATTACATCAAGATGTCCAAGACATCCACAAAGCCATTAACTTGACACAGACATTAACATAATCAAAGTGCAGAATACGAAACATAGAAGATAAGGCCTTCACAGGAAGCTGGCTGGGGGTTTGCCACTAAACATGACTAGAACTCATCATAATCCTGAAACTCTTCAAAGTCCTCCATGTTCCCTTCAACTCCTCCTGAGCACTAATTGCAATGGGGACAACCTAGGGTTAGGGGTTTAAAGCAAGTGTGAGTACACATCAACATACTCAGCAAATGTCCGGTTTGGTTAAGGTGGACTAGCTGTATGTGGGGTTAAGGTTAAAGCAGTTGCTTTTAGTTGGTTAGGTATTTATTACTAGTAGAAAAGACATGTTTTTTAGTAATAAACCCAAGTTATTACCCAGGAGTACTCCCTCCATGAGGAATATACCAGAAACCAGAGTTATAATCGTCACCATTAATCATCATCATAATATATCTAGAGTTATTCTAATCAAAGAGGATCCCAAGGCTGCTCTTAACCGTGAGCATGGCTGATATACCAGTTTCTAACACTCTGCAGAGGTTGCACACTTTACCTATGAGTCGTGATCCCTTCATTGGGTTTGCAAGACTCGATCTTCACTACCGAGGTGAATGGCCAGGGATACACTATGTAGCCTTTACAAAGATTCCCCTGCTGTGCAGTTGCTCGTTAGGTTTCACCAGTCGTACAAACACAATACTCCTCCCTAAGGTGGGTGACTAACAAAACCAAATCAAATGAGCCTCGACACCCACCCTTAGCAGAGCCAGCACTATGCCCTAGCCCCCATTGATGGCCCTCCGGCTAAGCCAACTACACCCCCAAGTTCATCTAATTAATCAGCTAAGGGCGTCCCATTCCACCCTCATGGCTGTACTGTTATCCCGTGTGGTCTCTCAACGAACAGGTCCTTACAGAGAGGTAATCAGGAAACAACCTGAGTCCCCTAAGGAATTACAAGATCATCATCATAATCAAGATAACATCATCGTATCATAAGTATTCTCATCATATTCGTTGATTTAGAGTAAAGCAATAGCATGAAGCTACCCATAGTAACCCAAAAGGTAATCGAGGACAAGGTAGTTGCAAAGCTAGTCAATCCTTAGGTTTCAATTAAGTAATGCAGGACAGTGAATTAATAAAGTAAGTAGGATATAATGGGTCAGAGGACACTTGCCTTCACCAGGTTGCTGCTCAGGGAAGTCTCCAGCAACACACTCAGGAACCACGGACTGCTCGTTGTCTACGTAAATCAATCATGCATTCAACACATTTGGAAAATGAGAAAGAAACAGTACACCAAACATACACAATCAAGTGAAGACAAGTTCAAAAGAAGAGTATAAACGCAAGAGCGAAATCTATGTTCTAAGGTGGATAATTACACTTAGGGTTTTGTGGTTGTCTAAGTACTGTCTACCTCGGGGATCACATAAATTAACTTCATTTATCTTAATGAATTATTAAAATTATACTAGGGATGGGTTCATACATTACATGAGACTACTTTCACAAAGTTGATCATCTAACTATTCATTAGGGTTTTCCTTTTATTTTCCCATAAATAAATAAACCATTACTTAAACCAACCTATAGTCTAGACATAAAATTAAGACATGCAGGCAGTGAAAGATTATCATTTAAACTGATAGAGAATGATTTTATGAACATTTTGCAATTTGAACCACCCAATTTGGAGTTCATATGCAAAAGATATGAAATAAACAAGTTTTGGAACTCAAAATACAAAATTGGGCCTATTTTTGTGATAAAATAAAAGGTCAGGGGCTTCTTTGCAAAATTCCAGGGGTCTGCGTGCAAAACACAGGGACAACGGGTTGATATCTAGAAAACCAAGGGGGCTTTTAACAAGTTTTCCAAACGAACGGGTACCGGGTGATCTCGACTGTCCAATCATAATTCGACGACAATGATTAGATCTGAGCGCGAGCACATGTGGGCGCGCGGCTGAGCGCTGACAGGCAGGCCAGGGGTCAGCGACTAGGGAGGGAACATAGGCTGACCAGTCGGGCCCAGTGCTAGGGGGCGCAGGCAACTGACGGGTGGGGCCTAGGGGCAGGGCGAGCTCACACAAAGCGGTATCTGTAGATCCGGACCGCTGGATCAGAGATGGGTGGTTAGGATCTAGCGCACAGGGGTTTACGCCTCAGTGGCCGGCGCCGCTCCTATCCATAGCGGCTAGGTCGCTGGAGATGAGGCAGACGTGGCCGCCAGGGGGTCTGGGGTCACCGGAGCTGGCTAGAACTGTTGAGGAGGACTCGGCGAACACACTGGCGAGGCTCCGGCCATGAGAACACGGCCAGAGACGAGAGAACAACGGAGGGAGTGCTCCAGGTCGGTTAGGGTAACTCTGGCGAAGAATCCCGGCCGCGGGGAGGGGGAATCGGGCGTACTATGGCTCGGACTAGTTCCGACGAGGTAAGTGGAACGCTATGGACAAAAGCAAGGGCTCGGGATGGGTTCTAAATCAACCGATCATCACGCGGGCGCGGCGATCCAGCGCGGCCGAACTCTAGCGAGGCCGAATTAGCTAATGCAGGGCAGAATTAAGAGAAACCGAGCACGGGAGCGAGTTCCTCACGTCGGGACGGTGCTCAGGAAGGCCAGGCGCGGCTCTGGGCGGCTGGCACGACGGGCGTGGATCTCTGACGGGCTTTGGCATCAGCGATAGAGTGCGAGAGAGGGCGAGCATGGGCAAAATGAGGCAGGGAGAGAGAGAGAGAGGGTGCGGGTGGGGCTCAAAAAGTCGCTAGGGTGTGTGGGTAGGTGAAAGAGAAATGGGCTTACACATTTTCTGTAATCGATTTTAGTGGTTGACGTCCATCACAAACCATATGGACTAACTAGTTTGCCTAGTTATCATTTATCTCAGGTGCATAAAGTTCAACATAAACCAACAAAGAAATTAAGTTGGGCACTCAACAAATATTGGAGCAAAAACTAGCAATGGTGCTGCCAGTGGTGCACCGGACATAGTCCGGTGTGCACTGGACCGAGCACCTCGCGAACTGGCCACTCTCAGGTTTTTCTAGAAAACGCTCCGCTATAATTCACCGGACTATCCTCTGTACACCGGACATGTCCGGTGAGCCAACGGAGCAACGGTCATCTGCACACAACGATCGACTGCGATGATAGTAAAAGCGCACATTGCAGAAGTCAAAACTCAGAGCAGCGAAGTCAGAACGCAACGGACTGTCCGGTGTGCCACCAGACTGTCCTGTGCAGCAAGAGGACAAAAGACCAATGGTCAACCGCTCCAAACCCCAATAGTCTGCTGACGTGGTAGGCACTGGACAGTGAACAGTACCATTTCCGGTGCACCATCGACAACAACGGCTAGAATAGTTGTTGGGGCTATAAATACCCCCCAACCACCTCCATTCAAGCCATCCAAGTTTTCTGAACTACACATTCAATACAAGAGCAAAGGCAAACACTCCAAAGACACAATCAAAGCATTCAATTCCCTCCAAGCTCCAAAATTAACTCAATTGCTTAGAGACTTGAGAGAGGATCATTTGTGTTCTTTTGTTGCTTGGATTGCTTTCTCCTTCCTATTCTAATTCTTCTAAGTGCTTTGTAAAGCTAGCAAGAGACACCTAAGTGTGTGGTGATCCTTGCGGGGTCTTAGTGACCCAAGTGATCAAGGAGAAGCAATCGACCGGTCTATGTGACCGATTGGGAGAGGGAAAGGGTTGGAATAGACCCGGCCTTAGTGGCCTCCTCAATGGGGACTAGGTTCTTTGGAACTGAACCTCGGTAAACAAATTGTCGTGTTCATTTGTGTTGATCTCCATTCGATTTGTTTCCCTTCTTTCCTCTCTCTAAAAGTTTTCTTGTTAATTTGAGTTTGCTCCCAAAGTTATCCACATTGATTGAGCACTCATAGCAAGGAGAACTATCTTCCGCATTCAGAATTATTTCTAACACTGACCCCGAGCATAGTGCGTGTTTAAAGTTTGTAAATTTCAGGTTTTGCCTATTCACCCCCCTCTCGGAAACTTTCAATTGGTATTAAAGCCCGATACTTCATTAGAGTCTAACAACTCAAAGTGATGTCGGAAGAACACACCAAGAGGGAGATGGTCACCGGCGAAAAGGCCGAAGCCTCGAGAAGCAAGAACAATGAACGGACTCCATCAAAGGAGGCCGACGACAAACACAAGGAGGAATCTGCTTCCTCCATCAAGTCACATAGGAAGGGTGACAAGAAGAAAAAGAAAATGAAGAAGGTGGTCTACTATGAGACCAACTCTTCATCACCTTCCACGTCCGGCGCTAAGTCTACCACTTCGAAGCGCCAAGAGCGCAAGAAGTATAGTAAGATGCCTCTACACTATCATTGCATTCCAAAACGTGCTCCTCTACTTTCCGTACCCCTAGGCAAACCACCATATTTTGATGGTGAAGATTATTGTATGTGGAGTGATAAAATGAGGCACCATCTAACCTCACTCCACGAAAGCATATGGGATATTGTTGAATTTGGAGCGCAGGCACCACAGGCGGGTGACGAGGACTACGGCTCGGATGAGGCCGCCCAAATTAGGCATTTTAATTCTCAAGCAACTTCTATACTCCTCGCTTCCTTGTGTCGAGAGGAGTATAATAAGGTGCAAGGGTTAAAAAAAGCCAAAGAAATTTGGGATGTCCTCAAGACGGCGCACGAAGGGAATAAGGTGACTAAGATCACCAAGCGCGAGACGATCGAGGGAGAACTCGGTCGTTTCGTCCTCAACAAAGGAGAAGAGCCACAAGCGACGTACAACCGGCTCAAAACAATGGTTAACCAAGTGTGCAACCTCGGGAGCACAAAATGGGATGACCATGAAATGGTCAAGGTTATTCTAAGATCTCTTGTTTTTCGTAATCCTACTCAAGTTCAATTAATTCATGGAGATCCTAGATACAAATAGATGTCCCCCGAGGAGGTTATTGGCAAGTTTGTGAGCTTTGAACTCATGATCAAAGACTCCAAACACATTGTCAACTTGGAGCAAGGCGCCACCTCCACACCCGAGGTGCAACCCGTTGCATTCAAAGCGACGAAAGAAAAGAAGGAAGAGTCTACACCAAGTAGACTACCAATCGATGCCTCCAAGCTCGACAACGAGGAGATGGCTCTTTTCATTAAGACCTTCCGACAAATCCTCAAGCAAAGGAAGGGGAAGGACTACAAACCCCGTTCCAAGAGGGTTTGCTACAGGTGTGGTATGTCCGGTCACTTTATTGCAAAATGTCCATATACAAGTGACAGTGACAGGGACGACGACAAGAAAGGGAAGAAGAAGATGGAGAAGAAAAGATACTACAAGAAGAAGGGTGGCGAGGCGCACATGGGGCGAGAATGGGACTCTGATGAGAGCTCCACCGACTTCTCCTCCAACGAGGACGCCGCCAACATCGCCATCAACAAGGGCCTTCTCTTCCCCAACGTCGGCCACAAGTGCCTCATGGCTAAGGAGAGCAAGAAGAAGGTACATTCCTGAGATAACCCTAAATATACTATACCCGATGATGAGGGTAGCTCTAGTGATAATGAAGATGATTTAACTTCTCTTTTTGCTAACCTTACCAAGGACCAAAAGAAAAAGATAAATGAATTGATAGAATCCATTAACGAGAAGGATGATCTCTTGGAATGTGAAGCCCAAAATTTATATCAGGAAAATAATAATAATAATAATAACAATAATAATAATAATAATAATAATAATGAGATAAATAAAAAAATATAATATATAGTGTTTTGGGATTATGGAACCCTTGGAGATCATTTGAGTTTGTTTTATTTGTGCATATACAGTTAATGGAATTATTTGGTTAAACAACAGATAAATAAATATAGAAAAAATGCATATCATGCTGGAGTTCCTATATTTTCGCATTTGTATTCAAATTTGTGAGAAAATTTTATTTTGGAAAATGGAACTTGAAAATAGAAAGAGGAATAAGAAAGGAGAACGAAATAGAAATGGAAGGAATATACGAACACTTATAATTCTTCATACTAGAACCTTATTTGGGCATTAAACCTGTGTGTGAACCCACAAACAAGTTTGAATTCAAATACTAGAGTTTGAAATTTAGGGAAGAAAATGGAAGCAGAAATAAATAAATAAAAACAAAAAAGAAGACTCTCTCTCCGCGCATGGGCTGAATTACTGATCCTCAGCCCAGCTAGCCGCACCACCCTGCGCCGACGCTTGGTCCCGCCTTATGCCTCTAACGTGTGGGCCGTCCTGGTTAGCTGCTTCCTCTCTCCTGTCGGCCCACCCTTGGCCGTCTCGCTGACATCGCGGCCCCATGGACAGAACCCATCGTGCGCTCTTAAGTCACCGGCCAAGTGGGCCCATGTCGCTAGCCACCCTGCTCACGCGCGCTTGCTCTAGATCACTGATCGTTGGGTCGCTCGAACAGCTCGTCTTCTCCAATCCACCGCCGCACAACAACTTCTGCGAAACAGCAGGCAGATCCATCGCCGTGATCCTCTCCTGGTGATTTCTGTGAATCTCGACTATGCGGTTCCCTGGCCGAAGCTTGCCCATATAAGAAGCCCTAACTTCGCCTCGACCTATCGACCTAATCTACATCGCCACGGGGAAGGAAGCTGATGGTCGCCGTTGTGGGCCCATGTCCTCATCTCGGTGCCAACCTAGGTGCTTCACCGAACCTTGGGGGTCACAACCATGGTATCACTTGGGCGGATTAAGCTCCGGACCGCCTAGTAATTGCTCACCGGAGTAAAGATTAGCCATCTAGCCGCAAGAACTCGTGGGAGGGCCACTACCATCACCATGTCTGGTAAGGGCTACCTCGCTAGCATCGTTGATCTCTCCGCTTCGTTTAGCTCTTGTCTGTATCTACAAGGGAGGGCTGGGCTGCCGGATCACCTAAACGCTGGTGTGCATCCACCGTGGGAGCTCGACGGCGCCGCCACGTCTGGCTGGCCTGGGGGGAAATGTGGGTCCTGGCCATCGATCTATCATCGAACGGTGGAGATCAAGTTGCAACATACCTCTTCACTGTTGAATGTGAACCGTGGGATGAAATCGGAGGGCTCGGATTTGATGCATGGTACCCTTTCACTGAATTAGATCCAGGCCGTTGGGATGTCATCGGATGGCTGTGGGTGGATACCGGTTCATAAGCGTGCAATGTGATCTGCTCCATCCTAGTGTGATCGGACGGTGGAGATATGAGCATACCCCTTCGGCCCTGGTCGTTTTTGAAAAAAAAGCCCCTGCACTTGTGTTAAAACAACCCGCCATCCATTATAGTGATAAGATCATCACGCTTGGGTCCTGAAATATTCTTGTGACCCCCTGGGCTTCTGGAAAATAGTGTCCCTAGTCCAGCAGCCATGGGAAATTTAGAATTTATTTAGAAAAATGGTTTTTAATATAAAAATAAATCCAGAAACTCATATAATTCATATTAAATTCATTTTAGCTCCAAATTAATTCATTCTAGAGACATTAATTTTATTTTAATATTGTTTACCATCTAGTGTCTCTGTTTTGATACGAAAACCATATTAAAATGTATCTCTTTATTAATCTTGTATCAAATAAATAAAACCTTTGGAAATTCGTAACTTAAAATCTATAACTCCAAAATTAATGATTCTTTTTCCTATGATCTTATTTTAATATGTAGATTATTATGTATTTTGTTTATATGTTTGGTGTGATGTAAATTTTGTCCATACCATGTTTGTTTGTATTGCTACGACTAGCGCGAGGTTACGAGCCACCTGAAGAGCAAGTTGGTACCTGGAATCTCAAGTCCCAGGCAAGTTGTGCCCTTGATCACTTCTTATTACCCTGTCATGTTTTGATTAAGCATAATGATCTGCATAGGTTAATTTTGATGGGACCCAATAGGTTACCCTAGTTTGACTATCTTTATACCTTGTTTACCACTGAATTTTTGGGTAGTACCTGCTATTGCTTTATGTGGTTTTGGGTATAGAGATACACTTTATTCATGATTATACCGTTATTATCAGTTGTTATTTACTGTTCATGTTAAGATGATTATGTTAATTGGAACATGGAGAACCACCAGGGAAAACAGTGCTACCACAAGGGTGGAATGGGACGCCCTTGGCTGACTAACTAGGAAAGCTAGTGGAGTACTACCTTACTCGAAAGGGGCAAGGGCAGTAGGGGAGTGGTCAGTGTAGGGAGGTCCTCGGGTTGATTTTGCTGCGATGGCGGTCAGGCGAGGGATTCTTGCATTGGAGCTTCCTAGAAACTGTAGCGGGTTTTCTGAAGCTAGTGGAACTTTATAAAGGCCTCGTAGTGTTACCCTGCCTCGCCTCCTCGGTAGAGGTGTATGGGAAGTCGTGATCCCTTGGCAGATGGGTAACATGACTTGTGGGTAAAGATGCGCAACCTCTACAGAGTGTAAAACTGGTATACTAGCCGTGCTCACGGTCATGAGCAGCTCGGACACTCACATGATTAATTTATGGAACTTAAATCCAATTTGTCATATTCATTGCATTGCAGGTGTTGTTATTAGTTTTGTTCTACTACTTAATTGGGTTGGTATTTACTTATACTTAGTAATTGCTAATAAAATTTTGACCAACTTTAAAAGCAATGCTCAGCTTCAAACATCCTCCTTGGTAAGCCTTACACTTCACGTGAGCTCCCACCTTTGGCGAGTTCATGCACATTATTCCCCACAACTTGTTGAGCTATGAACGTATGTGAGCTCACTCTTGCTATCTCACATCCCCCATAGGTCAAGAACAGGTACCGTAGGATGAGGCGCATGGAGGATGCTGTGTTGTGTTCGTGAGAGGTCTAGGCCGTCGTCTCCTAGTCAACTTTGGGTTGCTGGACCGTTGTCTCCTTATAATGTAATTATTTATTTATTTTGTACAGAACTCCTATTATATAGTAAAGTTGTGACATTTGATCCTGTGCTATGATTCATCATATGTGTGAGACTTGGTCCTAGCACACCTGGTGATTATGTTCGCGCCCGGGTCTTGGTGCCCTGAAACTCGGGTGTGATAGAAGTGGTATGAGAGGATTGTTGACTGTAGGATGAAACCTAGATAGAAATGGACAAAACCTTACCAACTTACCTTACTCTGATTCTTATCCAAACTTTTCTTAATCTTTTCTCATCTATTTCCGCTTACTCTGATTATTCTTACCTTTTCCTTCTAAAGACAAATGTGGATTTCACACTTTGAAATCATGTGCCTAAAGTGACCTTTAGGAATAGGAGACCTACTCTTAGGAACAAAAACAAAACTATTTTTATAAGTATCTATACGCTTGAGTGCTTGTTCTTATGATACTTGTCTGATTTGGATCTTTGATTGAGTGTGATGGGTTGTGGAGTAATGTCCATAATTGCATCTGCATATACACCTAGACATAAGGGAAAATATTTATAAAATAAACAACCCAGAATATTCCCTATTAAAAATATATCAAGCCTAATGGATCCATCTTATCTTAAAAGATTCTCTCTTATCTTAATAGATACATCTTATCTTGAAGGATTCATCTTATCCTAACCTCTTTACTTATCTCATCCTAAAGTAACAACTAGGATCTAATCCAAAATAATGGTATCAGATCTAAGTTATATTTGTGTGACTAAAACGACATGATTTATCCCACCATGATCATGATCTAACCCAAATTAATTGGATCTTATCTAGTCTAAAATAGTCATATCAATTTATTCTAGATCTGATCCAACCTAACAAGTTAATCTAACCTAACGAAGTCTAACCTTAAGTTGAGCTAACCTAAGGACAGTCACTTAACAAGTTAACACTAATGAAATAAACTGGATCCTAGTCTTATGAACCTTGCTCTCCCCTCATGCACTTAAACCTAAATTAGTGCATTAGACCAACTCAATCATGAGCATAAGAGCTAACCCAACCAATAGTGTCATGATAGATTGCATAATCTATCTATCCCCACCTAACCTCAAACAAACTTTTGACCTACATCATGTAGTCTATATCATCCATATATATCTTAACCATATTTCCTAACTCCGATGATATACACTAACCTCGAATCTATAAGACCAAGTCTGGAGAAGAAAAGATCGACATCGACAAGGAAGGATATAACAGTCAAAGCAAATCTCGAGATGAATCAGGACTCAAACATCTTGGATAAAGTCTTTTCTTGCCATAATCTATTCTTGTCCTAACCTATCCATTTCTTATCCCACATAGTAAGTAGTTGGATACCTATGCTCTCCTAATCACCAACTATTGACTATAAAAAAGTGAGACTCTGAATTTTTGAACCAATTATAGACTAAAAGCCGAATTACAAACCAATCCTTTGTATCCCTCTTCTTACAAATCTCGAGGACGAGATTTCTGTTAAGGGGTAGGATTTGTGAAGCCCAAAATTTGTATCAAGAAAATAATAATAATAATAATGAGATAAATAAAAAAATATAATTATATAGTGTTTTGGGATTATGGAACCCTTGGAGATCATTTGAGTTTGTTTTATTTGTGCATATACAGTTAATGGAATTATATAGGTTAAACAACAGATAAATAAATATAGAAAAAATGCATATCATACTGGAGTTCCTGTATTTTCGCATTTGTATTCAAATTTGTGAGACAAGTTTATTTTGGAAAATAGAACTTGAAAATAGAAAGAGGAAGAAGAAAGGAGAACGAAATAGAAATGGAAGGAATATACGAATACTTATAATTCTTCATACTAGAACTTTGTTTGGGCATTGAACCTGTGTGTGAACCCACAAACAAGTTTGAATTCAAATACTAGAGTTTGAAATTTAGGGAAGAAAATGAAAACAGAAATAAATAAATAAAAAAAGAAGACTCTCTCTCCGCGCATGGGCCGAATTACTGATCCTCAGCCCAGCTAGCCGCACCACCCTGCCCCCACGCTGAAGTGCCCCAATCCTCTGGGACTCAAATATGATACAATTACTAGTCCCAGGAGGCTAGTAAACACATTTATACATCAGATGATTCTAGATCTGCTTAAACAAGACAAACCTATAAAGGTGGCAATCAACTTTAAGAGTTGGTCCACAACTTGGGACATATCATCATAGTGGGGCTGAAGCAGCCCGATATACGCAGCGAAGCAAATCACCGGTCCAACAGCCACAGGCAAGGTTGGGAACAGTCGTAACTCTTACCCGATCTCCTTTTTCTGAAAACAACAAATAAGCAAGGGTGAGTACAACCATCCAGGTATCTCAGCAGTTTCCCACTGGTTTTCATTTTCAAAAACAGCTACTGGACTTCCCGTCCACCATAGCTCATGGCTCAACCGCCGAACCTTTTTAAAAACCACTTTTCTCAAACACACCCTTTTTTTGAAAACAAAACACTAATTGTCATACCACACCAGACTCGTCCATTCCTGTGGACACAGACTATTCGAATAGGTTTGAAACTCTGCGCAGGGGGTACAATTTACCCACTAGTCCGGTTTCTGTGATCTCACCGTCGTGAGACCCGAATGCCGAATCTCTTTCTTTCCTCGCACGTCCTTACAGATCTGGCTTCTAGCTCCACTGCCTGGTGTGGACTTGCAGATCTAGCCTCCATGAGACGGCACGAACGCTCCGATAACTATTCAACATGAGCAAGCAAACATACAAACCAGCAAGTATACCAACAAATATTTAGTATAGTGGTTAGAATAGCGATATATAGATGGGTAGAGTCTTGAGCAGAATCTGTGTCATATGGTGTTGTGATATTACTGGTGGTGGAGTGGAGGTGCTTACCAGGAGGGTGGACTGGAGGCGAAGCGACACTATGCGTGTAGCCAGTAGAGCTTAGTAACTGAGTGGGTGGGGTGTTTGCCTTGGCTGAGGGTGTTGAGTGTGTGTGGAGAGGGAGAGGGTAGCTGGGTGTATTTATAGCTGGGTGTATGTGGTGTAGCACAGTGAAGTTTACTGTTGGTGAGAATAGTGACGAATGAATCGTCTGACTTAGTATGAACATGAGAGTTATAGGCAGAATATGGGACAAGAGTATTTTGGGAGTTTTCTGCAATATGGACCATGCTTAAGGGATGACATGGTTGGATAGGGAATAGTTCGATAAGAATTTAGAAAGAAGAATTATTGGAATCGGAGTTTGGAAGCCTGGTTCGAAGGAATCTCAAAGTTAAGCATGCTCAGCTTGGAGAAGTTAAGCGTGCTCAGCTTGGAGAAACCTGGGATGGGTGTCCAGATGGAAAGTTCCCACTGGAAGGAAAATCACAGTCACGGGAGTTCGTATGACTAGAATATTGATCTGGCAGGTCTTAGGTGGACAGGACAGCATGATGGATGAGTAGTTGAAATTTGGGGTGATCGGATGAACGATGAATAATAACGATGAAAAAGTAATTATAGATATCATCGATGAATAGTAACAATGATGAATAGTAACAATGATGAATAGGGTCGGTGAATACTAACGATGAATAGTAACAATGGTGAACAGTGTCGATGAATACTAACGATGGTGAATAGTAACGGTGAATAGTAACGATGTATAGTGATGGTGAATAGTTCGTGCGAACGCTGAACGATGAATAGTGACGATGAACGAACGATGAACGATGAATAGAACTATGAACGAACGGACGAACGATCGAATGATCGGACGAACGAACGATCGGAATTTCGGCAGCATAACGGTAGGACAAAGATTATCTGGAAGAACAATGAATAGGGACTATGGACGAACGATGAACGATGAATAGGAACTATGAACGAACGATGAATGATCGAACGAACGAACAATCGGAATTTCGGCAGCATAACGACAGGAAAAAGATTATCTAGAAAAACGATGAATAGGGAGTATGAACGAACGATGAACGATGAATAGGAACTATGAACGAACGGATGAACGATCGAATGATCGAACGAACAAACAATCGGAATTTCGGCAGCATAATGGCAGGAAAAAGATTATTTGGACGAACGAACGGACGAACGATCGGACGATCGGACGAACGGACGAACGAACCATGAACGATCGGACGAACGATCGAACGATCGGACGAACGAACCATGAACGATCGAACGAATGATCGAACGATCGGATGAACGAATGAACAAACTAAGAATAGGGGGACGAACGATCGAAGAACGACCGAACGATCCTTGTGCTAGTGTGTGCTTGTGTGGAAAGTGGAGTGAGCGTGTGTGGGGGGGAGGAGAGAGTTGCCATGAAATGGCTTGGGGTGGGATGAGAGGAGGCCCTTGCCCCTCTATTTATAGCCATGGTGGGGGATTAGGGGGAGGGATGAGAGGATTAGTGGAAGGATGAGAGAATTAGTGGGAGATTAGCATGTATTTGTCTTATATGAGTGTAATTAGCTTGTAGAGCTCAATGTATGACATCGGAGGCATACATATACGTATGAGCATGAGGAAAGTTATGAAGAAAATATTTGTAGGGACTTGAAAAATGATTCTGAAGGTATTTCTCAAGAGGAAAATACTTGGAGATATATTGGTGGAGTATTTGGGCAGTATTTCTGGAAAGAACTTGAGGGGGATTATTGGGGAAATATCTGGGCAGTATTTCTGGAAAAAATTTGAGGGTGATCACTAGGGAAATATTTGTAGGATATTTGAGGAGGATTTTGGAGAGAATATAGACCACTATATTTTATTTGCTGATATCAACTTGCAAATGAACATTTTGAAATGAAATTTGAAATTCATTTTGAAGTTAGAGCGAGTTTGAGAAAATTTCAAGATTTGAATTTTTGGGATGCTACAAATCTACCCCACTTAAAATGAATCTCGTCCTCGAGATTTGGCTTAGAAGGGTTATGGGTATAGCTTTACTTCAGCTACATATCTTCACTTTGTAGACTCATCGAGGAGGTGGAACTTCAACAAAATCCGGCCTTTGAGGAGCATCTGGTTGCTGATTACAAACGCTGATTCTGGCTACTCAAAAAATCATCTTCAGGCTTCTGGCTTTCGCTTGGTAGCTAGCTTATTGAAGAAGCAACGATGCCAACACACAAACCTTCCTCTTGCGAACTCCCACATGGATTCCTTCTTTGATTGGTCTTCTGGTGCTTCATCAACGGAACTTGGGTGACCACTTCTCATCCAGAAACTTATATGCTTTGATGATTTGGTCCTCCACAAGTTTGCTACAAGCCTTCTTCTTCTTCTCCATAGTAGGAACCTTGCTGGAACACTACCCCACTTAAAAAGAATGAGGGTAGAACTCTTGAATCTTGGGGATTTGAACTCCTTGAAGTACCACATAACAAGGGTGTTATGGGGCCTTCTTCTGCTGTTGCTGCTTGAGCAGGCTGCAGAGAAATGACTGACGCAGGGTTGATTCTGGGAGAACCTTCTTCTTATCTTGTCTTCACTATTTTTTTCCTTTTCTCACTGACCCTTTCTTTCTCTTTGCTCTTCCCACTGGAGGATTCTATCAAAGAGTATTACCATCATACAGAGGAGGAAACCGAAGACTATGAACCATGTACAACAGTCTTCAATCCAAGAATCACCAAGCATTGTGATCTCAGGGGCGAGGGAGTGGAAAATGGAGTTGCATGCGATTTGGCAGAGGGGATTTATCTGGAGTGTGCTTTGCTTTGAGCGAGATGGGAGTTGAGGGAGCTGGTGGGGGTTTTATAGGCGAGTAGGGGTGCTCGGTTGCGGAGTGGTGGTGATGGAGCAGGTGACACAAGGCAACAAGTGCGATGAAGGGGGGATGGTGTTGCTGGTGGTAATGGTGGTGGGTGCGCTGCAAAGGTGGCATGGGCGGCGGTAGTGCGCTGCAAGGGGGAGTGGGGCAGTGGTTGGAGGTAGGGCACGCGTGCGGGGGGCACGAGTGGGTGGTGGGGTCGATGATCCTGATGTTTGTGGACTTTGGTTCCAAGAATCTTTGCCTCTCTGTATGGTAATAACTCCTTCTGTCCTCTTTTTCTGTTTACTTTGACTCAGGGGCAGTGCTTTGATTCTCACAATCGGTCCTTTTGACTGATCGACTAGACATGTTTCTCCTGTAGCTCATTCCAGGCTTCAAGGGTAAGCTTCTCGGTATCTTCTTGGGTAAGGTGCTTTTCTCTTGAGATGGGTTAAGATGAGAATGGAAGCATAAGGTGAGGATTAGCTCTAATTTGTGATCTACGTTTTTAGAGAAAATATTTCTTTAAAAAGAAAGAAAACACACAAGCTCAGCAATGATAAGCACAAACAAATCAAATGTTTTGAATAAGGAAAGAATAGAGTTTTTCCAAAGCACGGACTACTTAGATTCAGGGCTAAGCATAACTACTATTGTTTGGCTCCTGAATTGAGAACTATGCTAAATGCAACTTATGAGCACTAACTTTAAAGCATCACATATGCACTCAAAAGGGAAGAAAACATCAAGTGAAATTCATTTTGAAATGCCCTAGGGGCCACACAAATAGAGTTTTTCAAAACACGAGGCTACCCGTTACCTCTCATACATGCAGGGCTCTAGCCAAAGTGAAGAAAAACTTCACTACCCAACGTATGCAGAGGACTGGGCATAACTAACTCAGATCTGGTAGCTTCTCTTCAAGCAAGGCTAGCACAACTTCAATCTGAGACATCTCCTGGTTGGGTTAAGAGGGAGCTGATGTTGATGACTTCTTTTGGCGGTGACTGAGGTGGCAGGACAGGCTCAAACTCTTCTTCAAGTGGGACTAGCTCTTGTAGCTACTTAGAGGGCGGCAATGTTGGCGGGGTGCTTGCAGCTTCTTCTTTGATCTCAAGGGATGGTGCTGGAATATTCTTCATGATGAGGGGCTCAAACAACTCTGATGGGGGATCTTGGGAGGATTTGGGGTGCTCTTGCTTATCCATTGTCTGAGGGGAGATTGGAATTCCTTCCAAGACTATGGCTCCTTCCGGGAGTTCCCAAGCCTTCTTTTCTCCTCTGATAGAGAATGGGTGACCTTCAAGAATCTGGGGATCTTCAGCTCTCTTGGGTTGAACTGGGTTGGATGAAGCGGGCTCTTGGATCTGCAGGGCTCTATGTTGGGTATGGGTTACCAAGTAGGCATCCATCAGCTTCTGGACATGCTCATCCTTGGCTTTCTTCAGGGCTTCGACAACAATGACTTCACGACTTTCCAAGGCAGCTACACGGGCTTGAGCTGAGGTGAGATCCACATGGAGCTGACGTTTGAGCTTCTCTGCATCTTTTGCTCGGGCAATCATCTGACGGTGGTGCCGAGCTAAGAAATCATACTTGGCATCCAGGGTGAGCAGGTATGCAGTGAGGTACACGATTGTGGGGTCGTCCTCAAGCAGCTGCTGCCCTTCCAAGGCACGCATCCTGGCCATCCAAACGGGACGGTCTCTCTGAAAGGGCGGAAAGAATCTGAGCGATGTGTCGGCCACTTCTTCTTCATAGATCTGACACAGGGCCCTCAATGCCTTGCGAGCGATGACTTGGTAGGTGTCTTTGAATCTGTGCCCCATAGCAGTGACACTCCATTCCACATGGTGCGGACTGGATCCAATGTATATAGTCATGACACACTTCTCTGTGCCATGCTCGATGAATTCACGACCATCATACTCTGGCTGGCTCCTGATTCCGAGGCGAACTGTGCATGCTCTCAACAACTTGGGGAAACCATCTTCATTCTGGCAAAAGCTAGTTTGGCAATGAACCTCCATCTGACTTCTGAGAGAAAGAAAGGGGGAAAGCATTTTTGAAATGAAGGGATGAGAGCAAGAAATTTTTTTAAGAAAATAGTTTTGACTCAAAAACTTTTGGATCAGGCTAAGGGTTACGTCCTGCGGCCAACCTAACAGCTCTGATACCACCTGAAGCGCCCCAATCCTCAGGGACTCAAATGTGATACAATTACTAGTCCTAGGAGGCTAGTAAACACATTTATATATCAGATGATTTTAGATCTTCTTAAACGAGACAAACCTATAAAGGTGGTGATCAACTTTAAGAGTTGGTCCACAAATCGGGACATATCATCAGAGTGGAGCTGAAGCAGCCCGATATATGTAGTGAAGCAAATCAGTGGTCCAACAGCCATAGGCAAGGTTGGGAACAGTCGTAACGCTTACCCGATCTCCTTTTTCTGAAAAACAACAAATAAGCAAGGGTGAGTACAAACGTACTCAGGAGCCCATCTTTACCCGCGGAATGGGGAAATCAGATATAATGCATGGAATATGTGGAGCTCAGGATATTTTGCAGAAACAACAATATTTTATGTAGGGTTGTTTTGTAAAACATTTTGTATTTTTCAAAGCGCATCCTCTCCCAAAAGAGCAGGAAGTTTTTCAATATAGAATAAAATCCCCTGGACTAAACCATCCAGGTATCTCAGCAGTTTCCCACTGGTTTTCTTTTTCAAAAACAGCTACTGGACTTCCCGTCCACCATAGCTCACGGCTCAACCGTTGGACCTTTTTAAAAACCACTTTTCTCAAACGCACCCCTTTTTTTGAAAACAAAACACTAATTGTCATACCACACCAGACTCGTCCATTCCTGTGGACACAGACTATTCGAATAGGTTTGAAATTCTACGCCGAGGGGTACACTTTACCCACTAGTCCACTTTCTGCGATCTCATCGCCGTGAGACCCGAATGCCAAATCTCTTTCTTTCCTCGCACGTCCTTACCTTAACGGTTATACCGGAAGGAGTCAGGCCACTACCATGCCCAAACCGGACAAAACATTCCCCCACCTTATCCCCCCGGTGCTTTCCAGCCTTCATAACCCTGGGGTTTGGACCGTACGAGTTCAGATTGAGTGACTGCCCATACAGTCTCGAGTGGTTGTACTTATCATGAGTACAGGTAGTGAAGGATGACAAACCGATCCTTATATGAGAGGACAATCCTTCTGCTCACACCTAAACCAGCTGAGCCATCACCTTAGGCCCTCCCCTAAACCAGGGAGTCCCTGATCATCCCTACTCAAAGGTGATAAGGGTGAAAACCCTTCATCATACCCATTTTGAAAAGCATTTTCTTTGGAAAACTCACACCTTTTCTCAAATCATTTGTAACAAATATATCAAGGATTGATTGTGGCAAGCAGCTGGGTGGCCATAATAACTTGTCTCAAAATCATATCATGCATAAAATAACAGGCTGAGGGTTGTGGTTGAAAAATCATAGGTAATTTATGCATCAAAGGGATCCAGTGAGCTTGCCGTGCTTATTCGGCGAAGAGGGAAGGGGAGCTCGCGGAACTGGCTTCTAGCTCCACTGCCTGGCGTAGACTTGCAGATCTGGCCTCCACGAGACGGCACTAACACTCCGATAGCTATGCAACATGAGCAAGCAAACATACAAACCAGCAAGTATACCAACAAATATTTAGTATAATGGTTAGAATAGCTATATATGGATGGGTAGAGTCTTGAGCAGAATCTGTGTCATATGGTGTTGTGATATTACTGGTGGTGGAGTGGAGGTGCTTACCAGGAGGGTGGACTAGAGGCGAAGCGACACTATGAGTGTAGCCGGCAAAGCGGAGTAACTGAGTGGGTGGGGTGTTTGCCTTGGCTGAGGGTGTTGATTATGTGTGGAGAGGGTAGCTGGGTGTATTTATAGTTGGGTGTATGTGGTGTAGCACAGTGAAGTTTACTGTTGGTGAGAATAGTGACGAATGAATCGTCTGACTTAGTATGAACAGGAGAGTTATAGGAAAAATATGGGACAAGAGTATTTTGGGAGTTTTCTGGAATATGGACCATGCTTAAGGGATGACATGGTTGGATAGGGAATAGTTCGATAAGAATTTAGAAACAAGAATTATTGGAATCGGAGTTTGGAAGCCTGGTTCGAAGGAATCTCAAAGTTAAGCGTGCTCAGCTTGGAGAAACCTGGGATGGGTGTCCAGATGGGAAGTTCCCACTGGAAGGAAAATCACAGTCACCGGAGTTCGTATGACTGGAATATTGGTCTGGCAGGTCTTAGGTGGACTGGACAACATGATGGATGAGTAGTTGAAATTTGGGGTGATCGGATGAACGATGAATAGTAACGATGAATAGTGACGATGAAAAAGTAATTATAGATATCATCGATGAATAGTAACAATAATGAATAGTAACAATGATGATTAGTGTCGGTGAATACTAACGATGAATAGTAATAGTGAATAGTGATGGTGAGTAGTTCGTATGAACGAACGATGAACGATGAATAGTGAAGATGAACGAACGATGAACGATGAATAGGAACTATGAACGAACGGACGAACGATCGAATGATTGGACGAACGAACGATCGGAGTTTCGGCAGCATAACGGTAGGACAAAGATTATCTGGAAGAACGATGAATAGGGACTATGAACGAACGATGAATAATAACTATGAACGAACGATGAACGATCGAATGATCAAACGAACGAACGATCGGAATTTCGGTAGCATAACGGCAGGAAAAAGATTATCTAGAAAAACGATGAATAGGGAGTATGAACGAACTATGAACGATGAATAGGAACTATGAACAAACGGATGAACGATCGAATGATCGAACGAACAAACGATCGGAATTTCGGCAGCATAATGGCAGGAAAAAGATTATTTGGATGAACGAATGGACGAACGATCGGACGATCGGACGAACGAACCATGAACGATCGGACGAACGAACGAACGAACCATGAACAATCGGACGAATGATCGAACGATCGGATGAACGAACGAACAAGCTAAGAACAGAGGGACGAACGATCGAAGTACGACCGAACGATCCTTGTGCTAGTGTGTGCTTGTGTGGGAAGTGGAGTGAGCGTGTGTGTGGGGGGAGGAGAGAGTTGCCATGAAATGGCTTGGGGTGGGATGAGAGGATGCCCTTGCCCCTCTATTTATAGCCATGGTGGGGGGATTAGGGGGAGGGATGAGAGGATTAGTGGGAGGATGAGAGGATTAGTGGGAGATTAGCATGTATTTGTCTTATATGAGTGTAATTAGCTTGTAGAGCTCAATGTATGACACCGGAGGCATACGTATACGTATGAGCATGAGGAAAGTTATGAAGAAAATATTTGTAGGGACTTGAAAAATGATTCTGAAGGTATTTCTCAAGAGGAAAATACTTGGAGATATATTGATGGAATATTTGGGCAGTATTTCTAGAAAGAACTTGAGGGGGATTACTGGGGAAATATCTGGGCAGTATTTCTGGAAAAAATTTGAGGGTGATCACTGGGGAAATATTTATAGGATTTTGGAGAGAATATAGACCACTATATTTTATTTGCTGATATCAACTTGCAAACAAACATTTTGAAATGAAATTTGAAATTCATTTTGAAGTTAGAGCGAGTTTGAGAAAATTTCAAGATTTGAATTTTTGGGATGCTACACACGCTTGGTCCCACCTTGTGCCTCTGACGTGTGGGCCGTCCTGGTCAGCTGCTTCCTCTCTCCTGTCGGCCCACCCTTGGCTGTCTCGCTGACATCGCGGCCCATGGGCAGAACCCATCACGCGCTCTTAAGTCACCGACCAAGTGGGCTCGCGTCGCCAGCCACCCTGCTCGCGCGCTTGCTCTGGATCACTGACCACTAGGCCGCCCGAACAGCTCATCTTCTCCAATCCGCCGCCGCACAACAGCTTCTGCGAAATAGCAGGCAGATCCATCGCCGTGATCCTCTCTTGGTGATTTCCGTGAATCTCGACTATGCGGTTCCCTGGCCAAAGCTTGCCCATATAAGAAGCCCTAACTTCGCCTCGACCTATCGACCTGATCTACATCGCCGTGGGGAAGGAAGCTGACAGCCGCCGCTGTGGGCCCACGTCCTCGTCTCGGTGCCGACCTGGGTGCTTCACCGAACCTCAGGGGTCACAACCATGGTGTCACCTGGGCGGATTAAGCTCCAAACCGCCTAGTAATTGCTCACCGGAGCAAAGATTAGCCATCTGGCCGCAAGAACTCATGGGCAGGGCCATTACCATCACCATGTCCAGTAAGGCTACCTTGCTAGCATCGTTGATCTCCCCGCTTCGTTTAGTTCTCGTCTGTATCCGCGAGGGAGGGTCAGGCTGCCGGATCACCTAAACGCTGGTGTGCATTCATCGTGGGAGCTCGGCGGCGCCGCCGCATCTAGCTGGCCTAGGGAGATCAAGTTGCAACATACCTCTTCACTGTTGAATGTGAACCATGGGATGAAATCGGAGGGCTCAGGATTGATGCATGGTACCCTTTCACTCAATTAGATCCAGGTCGTTGGGATGTCATCGGATGGCTATGGGTGGATACCAGTTCATAAGCGTGCAATGTGTATTGGTCCATCCAAGTGTGATTGGACGGTGGAGATATGAGCATATCCCTTCGGCCCTGGTCGTTTTTCAAAAAAAGCCCCTGCACTTGTGTTAAAACAACCCGCCATCCATTATAGTGATAAGATCATCGCGCTTAGGTCCTGGAATTTTCTTGTGACCCCCTGGGCTTCTAGAAAATAGTGTCCCTAGTCCAGCAGCCGTGGGAAATTTAGAATTTATTTAGAAAAATGGTTTTTAATAAAAAAAATCTAGAAACTCATATAATTCATATTAAATTCATTTTAGCTCCAAAGTAATTCATTCTAGAGACATTAATTTTGTTTTAATATTGTCTACCATCTAGTGTCTTTGTTTTGACGTGAAAACCATATTAAAATGTATCTCTTTATTAATCTTGTATCAAATGTATAAAACCTTTGGAAATTCGTAACTTAAAATCTATAACTCCAAAATTAATGATTCTTTTTTCCTATGATCTTATTTTAATACGTAGATTATTATGTATTTTGTTTATATGTTTGGTGTGATGTTAATTTTGCCCATACCATGTTTGTTTGTATTGCTACGACTAGCGCGAGGTTACGAGCCACCTGAAGAGCAAGTTGGTACCTAGAATGTCAAGTCCCAGGCAAGTTGTGCCCTTGATCACTTCTTATTACCCGATCATGTTTTGATTAATCATAATGATCTGCATAGGTTAATTTTGATAGGACCCAATAGGTTACCCTAGTTTGACTATCTTTATACCTTGTTTACCACTAAATTTTTGGGTAGTACCTGCTATTGCTTTATGTGGTTTTGGGTATAGAGATACACTTTTTTCATGATTATACCTTTATTATCAGTTGTTATTTACTGTTCATGTTAAGATTATTATGTTAATTGGAACATGGAGAACCACCCGGGAAAACAGTGCTACCACAAGGGTGGAATGGGACGCCCTTGACTGACTAACTAGGAAAGCTAGTGGAGGACTACCTTACCCGAAAGGGGCAAGGGCAGTAGGGGAGTGGTCAGTGTAGGGAGGTCCTCGGGTTAATTTTGCTGCGATGGCGGTAAGGCGAGGGATTCCTGCATTGGAGCTTACTAGAAACTGTAGCGGGTTTTCTGAAGCTAGTGGAACTTTGTAAAGGCCTCGTAGTGTTACCCTGCCTCGCCTCCTCGTTAGAGGTGTACGGGAAGTCGTGATCCCTTGGCAGATGGGTAACATGACTTGTGGGTAAATATGCGCAACCTCTGCAGAGTGTAAAACTGGTATACTAGCCATGCTCACGGTCATGAGCAGCTCGGACACTCACATGATTAATTTATGGAACTTAAATTCAATTTGTCATATGCATTGCATCGCAGGTGTTGTTATTAGTTTTGTTCTACTACTTAATTGGGTTGGTATTTACTTATACTTAGTAATTGCTAATAAAATTTTGACCAACTTTAAAAGCAATGCTCAGCTTCAAACATCCTCCTTGATAAGCCTTACACTTCACGTGAGCTCCCACCTTTGGCGAGTTCATGCACATTATTCCCCACAACTTGTTGAGCTATGAACGTATGTGAGCTCACTCTTGCTGTCTCACACCCCCACAGGTCTAGAAAAGGTACCGCAGGATGAGGCGCATGGAGGATGTTGTGCTGTGTTCGTGAGAGGTCTAGGTTGTCGTCTCCCAGTCAACTTTGGGTTGCTGGACCGTTGTCTCCTTATAATCTATTTATTTATTTATTTATTTTGTACACAACTCCTATTATATAGTAAAGTTGTGACATTTGATCCTATGCCATGATTCATCATATGTGTGAGACTTGGTCCTAGCACACCTGGTGATTATGTTCGCACCCGGGTCTTGGTGCCCTAAAACCCGGGTGTGACATGGAATGCCAAGAGGACTTGCTCGTTAAGGAAAATAAGAAATTTGTTAAATTAAAAAATGCCTATGCTCTAGAGGTAGAAAAATGTGAAAATATATCTAAAGAGCTTAACATTTGCAATGATTCAATTTCTTGTCTTAGAGATGAGAATGCTAGTTTACATGCTAAGATAGAAGAATTGAGTGTTTGCACTATTTGCACTAGATGTAGAGATATTAATGCTGATGCTATGAATGATCACATTGCTATGATTAAAGAGCAAAATGATCACATAGCTAAGTTAAATGCTAAACTTGCCGAGCATGAATTAGAGAATGAAAAATTTAAATTTGCTCGAAGCATGCTTTATAATGGGAGACGCCCTGGCATTAAGGATGGCATTGGTTTCCAACAAGGGAGCCAAAGCAACATCAAGCTTAATGCCCCCAAGAACAAACTATCTAATTTTGTTAAGGGTAAGACTCCCATGGTTAAGGATAGAGAGGGTTACATTATATATCCTGAAAACTATCTTGAGCATAAGATTAGGAAAATTCATGCTAGAAAACCTCATTCTGAGGCATCTAGCTCTAGGCATTCAACTCATATCAAAAAGCCTAAAAGGAAAATTGCAAATGCATCAAATGAGCATAACATTTCATTTAAGAATTTTGATGCATCTTATGTGCTAACTAACAAATCAAGCAAGGTAGTTGCCAAATATGTGTGGGGGGGGGCAAACACAAGAGTCCTAAGACTTGTGTTTGGGTACCCAAGGTGCTTGTTTCTAATGTGAAAGGACCCAAGACCGTTTGGGTACCTAAGAATAAGGCCTAAATTTGTTTTGTAGGTTTATGCATCTGGTGGATCAAGTTGGATAATCGATAGCGGGTGCACAAACCACATGATAGGGGAGAAAAGGATGTTCTCCTCATATGAGAAAAATGAAGATCTCCAAAGAGCTATCACATTCGGGGATGGAAATCAAGGTTTGGTCAAAGGTTTGGGTAAAATTGCTATATCTCTTGACCATTCCATTTCTAGTGTTTTTCTTGTAGATTCCTTAGACTACAATTTGCTTTCAGTTTCTCAATTATGTAAAATGGACTACAAATGTCTTTTTTACTGATATTAGTGTTACTGTCTTTAGAAGAAGTGACGATTCAATAGCTTTTAAGGGAGTGTTAGATGATCAGCTATATTTAGTTGATTTTAATGATAACAATGCTGAACTAGACACTTGCTTAATTGCTAAGACTAATATGGGCTGGCTCTGTCATTGTCGACTTGCTCATGTTGGGATGAAGAATCTTCACAAGCTTCTAAAGAGAGAGCACATTTTAGGACTAACGAATGTTCATTTTGAGAAAGACAGGATTTGTAGCGCATGTTAAGTAGGGAAGCAAGTTGGAAATCATCATCCATACAAGAACATCATGACGACTGACAAGCCGCTTGAGCTACTCCACATGGATCTATTCGGCCCGATCGCTTATATAAGCATCAACGAGAGTAAGTATTGTCTTGTTATTGTGGATGACTATTTTTGCTTCACTTGGGTATTCTTTCTACAGGAAAAATCTCAAACCCAAGAAACCTTAAAGAGACTCTTGAGACGGGCTCAAAATGAGTTTGGATTAAGAATAAAAAGATTAGAAGCGACAATGGAACTATGGCGGAACCACCTGAATTATTCCAACTTAAGTGCCTAAGTCCCACCTTAAAGGCTAGACCACACTTAAATAGGAATAAAACGTCAGTCCCTCGGATCTAGTCCGACGAGGCCACTAACAGGATCAAGTACCACGTACTCACTCGAAGGTGAGGCACAGAGCAAATACAATAAAGCATAAAACCATACATTAAAAGTATTAAATTTATTACAACATCATCGAAGTTTTAGCAAAAGTAGCGATCATTGTTCGGGATGCAGCGGAAATAAACTAACGATAAATGAGTGGAGGGATGGGGAAGCCTGTCCCATCACTCTTCATGCTCCTCCTCAGCTGAGGTAGGGTCCCACTCGACTGTCCAACCCGGTGGCAAGGTGGACGGCCAAGTCACTCCAGCAACCATGTCCTCCAAGGAACCTGTAAAAATTATGCCACAAGCAAGGCTGAGTATACTAATACTCAGCTAGACTTACCTGATGCAGCTGTTTGGTTGAGGGCTTTGCTTGCCAAAAGCACTAGTTGAGTCTAAAAATCAAGTTTTAGCTTTTTCAAGTTTTAGTGTGACTCTCTTAAGACTAAATGTGTACCTATCTAATCATACGTGGTATCAAACATTTAGCAATCAACCACTTTTGCCAAGTAATCACATTTCCACTTGTTACTCAATGTAGCAGCATGGATCAAGCAGTCTCATTAGCTGCGAGAAGCAGACGATTCGAATTGAGTTTTCATCGTTGCAAGGTAAACCTAAACACACGACGTGGCGAGGCACTCCGTCCCCACACACATCAACCGTCCCCATCGATTCCCCGCCAGCAGATCAGGGCTCACCGCCTTGGCGTACAATGCCTCACTAACCCCGACTGCCGTCGTGCAGTGACCGCACTTGTACCCACCATAACCGGAATGGGAGACCACGTCTCACGTCGCGTGAGGGGTAAAGTCTGCTGCCAGGTTCACTCAGGTACTAGGCTTACTGATTTACCATATTTCTCGGTATGTGCTTAGTACGTTCAAACGCTTGACACACGATACCACACCTTAATCCTTATTCCAATTTCCGTCTCGTAGACAACGCATCCCCATGGACCGTTGTCCCCAGACCATCATCATTCCGATATAAAAATGGATACAATCAATTCCTGACCTCGCGCGAGTGCTAGAAAAATCACCCGACTTCTACCGAGATCCCTAATTAGTAAAGCAACTACTCGACCTAGCATACTAGTATCCATCTCAAAAGGAATCCTGAGTTCATGCAACTAGGGTTTCAGACAATTTCTACACTTAAGTGCACAGTACAAGCCTACAAACATTAAGTGCAGTAAAATAGCATATATAACGGTTATGCATAAAACCGGGGCTTGCCTTCCAAAGCTGGGGCAGGCAGATCCTCGATGGCAGGCTCGGGTGCTGGATCCTGGGCTACCTCCTGAGCAACTCCTTGCTCCGGCACGAGGATGTACTCCCCGTCAGCGAGATTACAATCTATCGAATGCAATGCATGAGATATAAGTATAAATGTGACATGAACATTTGTAAGGGTTATGCATAGTAAAACAATATTAAGTTTAGTGTTTCCCTAGGGTTTCTTTTTGATATCCTTAAGGGCTTTGTACTTTCATCTATTTTTCCCCCAGGTTTCCCTTTTCTTTCTATTGTGCTTTTTATTAAGCATTTTGAACTATGAGGGTTAGTTAGCATTTTCCAAAAATGTTATAAAAATTACAGGGGATAAATATTGACATTTGGGGGTCCTCCCAGAAATTTGAGGTGGATATTAATTTAGATACCACTTGTGCAAAATTAACAAAAGCAAGTGTAAAAGGACATTTTACACTATAGCTGTGATTTAAGTGAGGTTTCTATACCAAATTTTATTTTTGTCCAGATTCATAGGTAATTTTAGGTCTCTGTGTTAAAAATCTCAGAAAAAGACCTACTCGATATTTAGTTGTGAATTTCTAAAGTTTGATGCCAAAAAGGTACTTATAACTAACTTGTTATTTGAAAAATATCAAACAACAGAACTTACATTTTTCTTAGATTCATAGTAACATATTATTAGTTATCCCAAGGTTTGGGGTGTTTTCTCCTCAGGATTATTTTTCTATGATTTTCCTAAGTTCTCATTGTTTTTATAAAATAAAAGGTATCCCATTTATTTTGTACTAAACAAGGGTCTAATAAAATTTTCCAGTGAACTTCACTGAATAAGTGAGCCAACAAAAATGTGGTTGCTTCCTGGTTCTTACTTTTGACTACCTTTTCTCTTTTCTTTAACTTTGAGCAAAAAATGATTTTAAATGGTAAAACCTACCTTAATTTGGTGCAATGAGGGGTTTACTATTTTTATACTGATTAGGGGGTGACTAAGTACTTCCTTGATTTTTCTTAACCTCAGGCTAACAGTGCAACCATTTTTCCCTCTATGATTTAGCTTTTGGCCAAATCAATATTTAATTCCAAACTTTAAATTCTTCTGCAATACTAAGAGGGTTTTGCATTTTTCCTAGGTAGTTTACATTATGTAGAGTCAGACAAAATTGGTTTGACCAAATTTGGTTGAATAAAACTGAAGTTATGCATTTTACAAGTTCTATTTGTATTTAAGTTAGAAATATTAAAAAGGTTTTCTGGAAAACCAGTTTACACCGAGGACCCTGGGCTTTTCTTAAACCAATCCTTCAACTTATACCCTTGTGCCACTATTCATTTGAGTCTCTGACAGTTCAACAATCCCCCCGACTCCTATTCCTTCTTCCCTGAGGTCCCTCCCCCCTTTGAACAGTACCCGCAGAAGTAATTAGGGCGGCGCGGCTTACCAGCGGCGAGGGAGGTCCGGTGAAGGACGGGGTTGGCTCCGAGAAGTCTCTGCGGTCACGTCGAGGTACGACTTGCCGTCGGTGATGGCCGGAATCGGCCGGTCCACGAGCGCAGGCGGGTGGACTCGTCGGCGGCGAGTGCTCTGGCCTATCCACGGCGATACAGGTCAATCCAAGGGCACGGGAAGCTTCACGGGGTGCTAATGAGTCGACTCGTGCAAGGAATCGAAGAATAACTCACTGTGGAGCCTGGTCCACGTACGCCGGCGCTCGGGTGAAGTCCGGCGACCTTGATTCGGCGTCTCCGGTGAGGTAGAGTCCAATTCCTCGCTCGGGGAGCTTCACCGAGGCACGTAGAGTCTACTCCGAGGGTTGGATGGGGTTGGGAATGGCTGCACTGGCCGGTCTACGGTGGCGGGGGTTCAGGCGGCCGCTGGCACGCCTTGTGCAGGGCAAACGCCGGTGATCTCGTGCTCCGGTGAGGTCGAGAGCGCGAGGGGGAGTACGGCTGAAGCTTCGGCTAGCCTTATAGGCGCGGGCGCGGGCATGGGACACGGGCGTGGCTCGGCGCGGCGCGGGGCGCGCGGGGTCGGGCGCTGGGCATGCTCTGGCGCGTCCAGGGCGCGTCGAACACGTGGAGGTGTTCTTCTGCCCAAGTTCAACAGCTCGCCGAGATCGCATACGTGCGAATCTTGGCAAAAATCCGGCGCAGACCTCCTCCTGGCACCTATGGCTATCTCTTGTATGTGAGTTCCAAGGGAAGATATGCCCCAGGTAGGGAGATTTGCGGACGCCAAATCTGGCTTGTCTCTCTGCCCACTCCGCGACAAAAGTGATGCCAAATCAAGTCAAACGAATTTGGCTCGGTTTCAAACTTTTCTAGTGGGTGCCTTGGGTGGTTTGGCAACTTTTTGGTATTCAGACCAAGTGGTTTTGGCGCCATTTACTAAGTGAACACGTTTGATCTTTAGATTAGGGTTAGATTTTGACTTAGAGAGGATTAGAGAGCTCTAGTGTGCTCACCACTTAAGGGGGTGAATTTGGGGTTTTTAAGGGGTCTTTTTGTAATGTTTCCCCTCTGCATTTTGTATGTTATAATGTTACTTAAACTTTGGTTAAGGATTAGAATCAAGGTTTGGCAATTTGATTAACATATCCATTGATCCTTTGCTTGGAAGTCTAGTGCCCTTAGGTGTCTTAGGGTTTAACCTCTTTGGCTCAAGATGATAATTGTTCAAGGTGTTTGGGTGAAGCTTTTGTCACTAACATTTCTTAGCTAAACCATGTTTCCAAGGTTCTAGGTGCTTCTTCTCCTCCACTTAACCACATGTGATAACAACTCACCAGTGCCTATATGAAGCCAGTGTCTTGGTAACACCTGAGGTGTTACAGGAACATAGTTCAAGAACTCTCAAATTGAAGGATTTCTTGAGGAGGAAGGCATCAAGCATGTGTTCTCTTCTCCCTACACACCTCAACAAAATGGTGTAGTGGAGAGGAAGAATAGAACTCTATTGGACATGGCAAGGACCATGCTTGATGAGTACAAGACACTGGATCAGTTTGAAAGTTGCCTAGAGAGGGGGTGAATAGGCAAGTTAAAACTTTTTCAACAAAAACTAGAAACAAAATGGGTAAAACAAGTTAACTTTGGAAATGAGATGTTCTAAATGATCCATGGTGTTCAAAGTAGTAGATCTGACAAGGGCACTTCTCAAAATCCACACACTAAAGAGATATGAACAAATCTTCCATGGAAGGGTGAGAGAAGGAATAACACGAATAAACACAATGAGCAAGAACACAAGAGACACAAGATTTATCCTGAGATTCGGTCACACCACCAAGGTGCCCTACTTCTTCGTTGAGGCGCCCACAAAGAGCCGGGTCTCTTTCAACCCTAATCCTCCCTTTGCCGACCACAAAGGTCAAGCTCACAAACTAATCTTTGCTCAAACGAGTGGGTAATACAAACTTTCTTGTGGTCTTCCACAAGATTTGGAGACTCACAAGAGACACCTAGTCGTCTAGGAGCTAGAAGCTCCAAGAGTAATGAATCCACAAAGAACTCGATGTAGTACCAAAGTTCGAATGAAGAAGAGCAAGAGAGATTTGGAAATAAAGCACAAAAACCGCAGCTCTCAAACTCACTCAAAGATTTCTCTCCAAAGATTTGAAATGGGAGAGGCAAGAGATGTGTGAGAGAGAGTGGGAGGTGTTCTTCAAGTTAGAAATGGAGTTTGGGTCGTGCTCTTCTGTGGGGAGAGAGGTAGGAGTGAGTATATATAGGTGGGGCTTTAAAACTAGCCGTTGGACTGATTTTGGCTGTGGAGGACCGGTTGAACCTTTCTGGACCCTGGTTGAACTTTTCCTAGACCCCGATTGAACCTCTCTAGACCCCGGTTCAACTTGCCCTGGACCTCGGTTGAACCTGCCTGGACCCCGGTTGAACTTGAAGTTCAGCTGGAGTTAAAAAAGCTCAACTCAGCTATAGTTCAACTCAGCTCAAAAGCTCAGCTGCAGCTCAAGAAGCTCAACTCAGCTAAAGTTTAGTTCAGCTGAAAAGCTCAACTGCAGTTGAAGAAGTTCAGCTGCTTTACAACAAGAACACTCTAGGTTTATCAAACCTAACTACAGTCAACCATAGAACATTCAAGAGATTTTTGGTTTTCAAAAATAGCTTTTGAATATAGAGGCTTGAGCTTTGGCAAACACCAACCTTCCTTTTGGATCCCTCTTTATAGTACGATGATTCCAATACTCAAGTTAAATAAAACATAATTAAGTAAACTCCTTGAGTAATTGGTGTCTCGTGTGTGATTTCTCCATGGCGTTACTTCATAAGGATCATAAACATCTTTGTCTCACCTTTTGAAGCAAACACAACTCAAACCCTGTGACTTGTACCATATCACCATATATGAGTTCAAATCATGGCTTCAAGTCACCGTACTGATGCATCAACATGTTATAACTCTTCATAGTTGATTAGTTCATTGACTTAGTGCAAATATTCTCTTCTTCACCTTAGCCATGGTACCTCGGTCCACAAGCCGTTGCTTGGCCTTCACCTTCGCTTAGTTCCTCGAAGCCCTTTCCTTGCTATCTTCACCCTATCAAGCCATTCTTGAGTCAAATCATATTGAGCATCCATTGAGAGAATCATTTCTTCACTATTGTGAACATTGCTTGAATGTCTTATAGATATAACCATTAAGATCAATCAAGCTCTAGTTTGATTCTCAAAGAAGCATATATGGAATGATAGTAATATGGTCAAGCCAATTCACGATTCCTCATATCTTATTTACTTTGGCTTGACCAATCCTCTTAATCACTTCATCCTCTATTCTGATCATATGTATGTAGTGATTTCTCAGGTCTTGTCCATATATTCAAACCAATATAGAGATCATATTATATCCATTTGCATTGTCTCATTGGTTATTTAACCTCGTGTTGAATCTTTGTTCACTGATTATTATACACTATTCAAGTATGTTCATCATACTGAATATCCTGTTCAACACTTAGCAAACTCGTTAGACCTTTAAATGTGTTGTTATCCAATTCACCAAAACTCACAAAAGGGATGAATGCATTTTCAATCTCCCCCTTTTTGGTGATTGATGACAACACATTTAAAGCTTACATAAGATTTGATAAATAAGTTTTTGAATCCTATGATATAGTTTCCTCCCCCTAAATATGTGCATTTCAGAAAATAACACTTTTGTACTCAAATGCCAAAAGCACATATTTGGGTCAAAGTATGGAGACAACTTATATCATACTATTCATGGGCTGCAGTGTATCATAAAATAAACGTGATGCTCATGACATAGAATGCACTTATCAACTTTCTACATCTTATGTTTTTCTTATGATTCCCTCCTTTTGTTAATTATATCTCCCCTTCTTAAAAGTCTTCTAACACTTAGTTACATAATACTGAAGGTAAGCTTTAATGCAAAATTTCTCCCCCTTTGTCATAAATCTCTAAAAAGGATACAAAGAATATAAAGGGTAGAAATTATGATTAAGCGAGATTTGAACACACTATCATGAAAAGGATCTTAGATGGCACAAAGGTAATGGTTAAGTGTCATAAGTGATGTACCTTTGTGTTTTACCTTTTCAAGGGGTTTCCAGACTTGTGTTGGATTTAGAATTCATTAGCAAGCTCTTGTTGGCATAATTGTGACATAGGTCCAAGATATCAAATGAATATTGTCATACTAATTGAAAGATAAATCTTGATACCTGGAGTCTAGATGTCACCTAGCATTTTCTTATCATAACAAGAGGCAACATGAAAATTTCACAAGTATGGATTATACAACTAGTGATCACTTACGAGAATATCAATTGAAAAACACCAATTGATATAATTTGATAGATAAACATATCACTAATTTCATATTACATTAAGTTCTCCTTAAGTTTTATTGCACACATATATATGTATTCAATTGATACCTATTGAGAGTACTTATTTGCAATTTAAAGTACCATTGGCATAAAAAGAATATCAATTGAATATAATCATACAACATAAGGAACATGTGCACTATTTAATCAATTAAGTTCTAGAAAGGAGAATTTATAAGCTATGCTACTTTAGACATTTGCAATCCAAAAGGATATGATACATATTTACCAATTTTAGATGACGTTGGAGTAGCATATACAAGAGAAACTCATTCTCTTATGAAATGTATAAAAGATACATTTATTGGAGCAAAGAATCTTTGATACCCATCAAATTTGCAGTGGAAGCGATTGTCTTTGCCCGAAGATTCCTTTCTAATTTGAGATTACAGACATAATAGACTTGGAAATGAAGTTAGTCTCAAAGATTCAAATTATAGACCATTCTCCCCCTAAATGTGTGCATACAAGTGATGAATACTTGTTTAGCTTATGCACTTGGACTTATGAGGCCAGAGGATTAAGTTCTACGATTTGAACCTTGGTACAAATAAAGTATGAAAATATGAAATTGCACCAATTGAAGGAATTACTCATAATCAAAAGGTATACTAATAGACATGATATACAATATTTTAAGCCAAGATTCTTGAGAAGTTAGCATGTTTGACTCATACCTCACTAAGATTACTTAAGACTAACTTATGACATCACCACAAGAGGTATTAATCAAATATCTAGAGATTCTTTAATCATCACCACAAGTGCAACCTTATGATGTGACTTAAGATATTGCATATACATGCATACACTAGCATGTAAGAGCCTAGATACACAAATGTAATACAATAATTCATGGAGTGACACACCTTTGTTCTACACCACATGGTCTCCATTATAATCATGAATTTCCATCTTAGCTTTTGATAGGCTTGACATTTCAAAGAGAAACTTATCCTTTTCAAATGGTCAGGAGAAACTCATTTTCTTTATAGGTTCAAGAGAAACTCATTTTCATTTCTATGGAACCATTCATCATCATTTAATGTTCTCCAAGGTGTGAGACTACACAACATGAACTTGAAAGAAATCATTAGTTTCACAGGATATAGGCTAAACTCTCCCTCAATTTGTGCATGTAAGAGTACACAAAGTACACTTATGCACATCAACAATACAAGGTTAAAGGAGAAGTTTGCACTATATCTTGGTTTAACATAACATGCTTTAAATAGATGATGAAAATTATACCAATAAAAAGTTTAATAAGTAAAAGTATATCAATTGAAATCTTGAAGGGTAAAGCATGCTAATATGAACCTCAAACCTCATAGTGAAGGATATCATATAAATATGTCACTACATCTTCATTATTTGGTTGATAAAAAAATATAACTCCCTTCTTGAGTCACTATGATCTCTTTTCTCTTTACGATTTCATCCAACCAAGTGATCATGAACTTCTTTCATCTTTTCTTGATTCGATCATACATGATATGAGATCAATTGAAACTCAATGATTGAAACAACCAAGACTCTTATATTTGTAGATTTTGAATTCATCTTCAAAGAACTTGGGAGGACCTTGTTGAAACACTTAGAAAAGAGAGCATTAGAAACACAAGAGATGGTTTCACAGATGATTATCCTTATATGTGGATGGCAAATGAATCATCATTCTTAAAACCTATAAGGATAGATTAAATTCCTTTAAATTAGTGCACACATATGGTTGATGTCAAAGTTATATGCACTATTGAACATTTTATATTGCAAGGAAATTAACCTATACTATGGTACATTCCACTAAGGATAAAATACTAAAAGAACTGAAGGAGAGGAAGTTTTCATACCTTGGCCTCTTATCAACTTCATCTTACTTTAGTTGAATTGTATCCTTTAAGCTTGTGATTTATCCAATTTAAAACAAGCACCATCTCTTAACATAGATTTTCTATGGACAAACTCAACACAAGAGATGGCATTAGTAGCACAAGCACTAGTTTTTTTATTTAGCAACCCTTTTTTTATGTGGAAGGCAGGTGAGTTGCTAAAAACACAAAAACCTCATAATATGGACTAAATTTCCCTTAATCCCTTATGCACTATACATTATTGAATGACATAGATTTAGATATGCATGGTTATTCAATGAAGTCCAAGGTCTAATTTAAGCCATATTATGGTGAGTGTCTAATATAGAAGAATCAAATCCAAATTAACTAGAAAGAGTACATCACATAGTTTTGGATTGTTGACCATATGATAAGATTCATTTTTCTTCCAATTCGACTTTTACTTCATAATCAACAATTGATGTATACCCTCAAGTGCTCCCTCTTCCTTAGTGGCTACACAAGTCATAAAGAAGGTAAGAATTAAAAATAACATGCACTTGAGATTCAATTGTTACCACCCTTGCTACTATCTCCAAATATGATTTATTATCTAACACCCAGCTTGATCCATTTAAGGAGTGATCCTGCAAAACAAGTTTAAGCTTCGTATTTTGGTACCCAATTTGAATTGGGTCCTTTGAGATTAGTAGTAAGAGCCTTGGGTACCCACACATTCCTTATTGTGGCCTTTCTCTTTCTGTAGGCATCCAAATATACTTGACAACCATCTTACTATGGTTCCAAGTTAATATGTAAACTCATACATAAGAGTTAGAGTTAAGAATAGGAACATTTTCTCCTTTTCTTGATACATCATTGTGTTGCCTTCTTGATGATGAACCTAGCTTGACATTGGGTGCACCTAGCTTATAAAGGTTAGTCGCACAAGCATTCATATCATAAAGACAAGTCATACATGGAATTTACAACTTAGTGATCCAATCCTAGTGTGAAGCATATGGATACTGATTGAAGTTGATTCCTAAGATATCAATCTGTAGGATTCCAAAATTTAGGGAGTATGGATCACTAATTGTACCTTTTACAGTTTAAAATCATATCCATGTTAGCGCATATGTATGTGATGAATATCAACAAAAAGGATTCTTATGCACTTTTAGATTTAACGATAAGGGAATTTTAAACTGCATCAAGAGTAGCTATTTAGAAAACAAAGATTACAATCCATATGAATGAGATACAAATTTACCATTTTGGATTATCTTAGTATAGCTTATTCAAGGGAAACTTATTCTCTATGACACAAGATATATATAATGTGCTCCCACTAGATATGTGCATCAAGTATTTGAATGACTTGCCAAATGCACTTTCAATTCAGTTAAGAGTCTCATGAGGAGTACATTACATATATTGGTCAAGGCATGACAAATTTGCAATGAATTAACTTATGCCTAAGAATACTTACCACCATATAGAATGTACCATTTGTTATATCAATTAAAAGATCTTACTATACGAGATGGTGTCATCTAAGTATTCTTCTTTTCTTCATTTGTGGAGACTTCCTTCTTTACCTTGTTATCTCTTTTCCTTTTAAAACTAGTCAAAAAAGCACTTCGAAAAGAGATATTAGTGGTATAAGGAAGTATTTAATGAATGATGATATTTATATATGAATGGCAGACAAATCATCATTTATGAGGCATAAAGGCATAAATTAAATTCTTTTTAAGTTAATGCACATGGAGGAGTGAATTAACAATATGCACCAATTTACAAATTTAAACAAAGGAATTTAACCTTCATATTGACATTACTTTCCATAGAATAGATTATTACCAATTGAAAGAATGTAACTTGAAAGGAACTATTATTGGTCACATACCAAATGAAACAACTAGTTCCATACCTTTGCCTTGAGCATTCCTAATCTTTCTTTTAGGTGAAGATTAACCTTTAATGCTTGTGATTTTACCAAATGAAAGAGCACAATCTCTGCTAATGAATTTCCATGAAATAGCTTAAAAGAGATTGCATTAGAAACACAAGCAATAATTTCCTATTTAGCAACCTTCAGTATATGAATGACAAGAAGCTTACTAAAATAAGGAAACCTCATGATATGAACTGAGTTACCCTTACAAGCATCATGCATAACACTGATTTAAACAAGGTGAAAATAGCATGATTATTTAATTCAGTTTACATGGCAAGTTTAATTCATAGCATGGTGAGTGATTAAAGTAGAAGACTCAAAACCAATTTAAACAAGAAGGAATACATCACATTGTATTGGATTGACCTTCTTTGAATGTTAAATGACACGTTCCATTTGAGAAACACATTCTCATGTTATGAGACTACATAAACACTTAGATAAAAACATTAGTCTCACAACTCTAGTCATATAGAGAATTCCCCTTTTGATAAGTGCTTTAAGAATTTGAATTTCTTACTTAGCACTCTATTCATTTAAGAACATGGGATAATCCTCTTTATGTCTAGGTCATGGCAATAATACGATAATTCATTTGAAATATGCCACAAATTAATTATCATCAATTAAAGTATGTAGATTGCCACATATAAGAACAACAAATATGTAATCTACCATATAATTGGATCCTTTCCAAAGCAAGGTAAAATATTTTAAGTTCATTCTCATGTGCTTCATTTTTCCTATGTGGCTACAAAAGACACAAAGGAATATAAAAATTAAAAGCAATGTGCACCTAAGATTTAATTTTTACCATCCTTTGGATATCCCTTAGTTGTAGGCCTTTTGTTTGATTCCCACAAAGGTTAATCCTTATTCCCTACAACACAAGTTCTTGCTAGAGATGAATATGAAGTTAGTGATATAACAACTAAATTCATCTTTGGGTCAATCTTAAAGGATAGACAATGTAAGATTGATAGCTTGTGATAAGGATTGAGTTAAACTGCTCAAGCACCCCAAAGCTTCATATCATCTCTAGGTACCTGCAAAACTTATTAAGTACATTTTGGTACCCATCTCATGATGGGTCAATCAAGGTTAGCCAATAAGGACTTAGGCACCCAAATATCCTTGGTCCTAGAATGTGGTGAACTCATCACCTTTCTAGCACAAGAGTCAAATTTGGGTCTCCTAAGCATAATTGAATGTATTGACAAGTTAGGCTTAGGAGTTTTACCCTTTGGACAAACATTGAATAGATGACCTTTTTCACGGCAATTGTAGCAAATGCGGTGCTTATCCTTGCAATGCATTTGCCTTTTGCTTTCATCCTTTTTGATGGTCATCTTTCTTGATCGTGCAAGATATTGGTTCTTCATGTGGGGGCATGAACCAATTTCATGACCCTTCTCCTTGCATCCATAGCACCTTGTATCGCTTCTCTTTGATCTTTCTTTGTTGAAGCACATAGGTACATTGTTAGAGCAAATAGTATGAGCATTAATTTTCTTACCGTGAATTTTGCTCATGGCCTTCTTGGAAAGCTTGGTATTCTTTTGAAGGGGTTTTGTGCATGCTACGGTTGTCCCCTTCTCAAGCTTTCCCTTCAATTGAGTCAAGCTCCTTCTTAGCCTCTCATTTTCTTCCTTGAGCTCATTGTTTTCTTTTGCATAGGAAACATTACTTGTTCTTGAAAATTTTAGCTCAATGGAAGATTGGCTTTCTTGAGAGCAACATTTGTTAGCACATGATAATATAGTTTCTATTTGAGTACATGTGCATAAGTGAGGTTGGTATGATTTCAAATTAGTTAACACAACCACATGAGCCATTTTTAACATGATATGTGAATCCATAAATTTATTATGAGAGAACACAAGCATATCATGTTTTCTTGCAAAGCTAAATTTTCAATATTTAGCTTTTATATTGTGTTCTTGAGCATAGCATTTTTATTTTCTAATTGAGCAATATATGATGAATGATTAACAACTTTAATTTGCTCAATTGAAATGTCTTCATACCTTTGGACCAAATCATCATGAGAGCACTTTATCTTCTCATGCTCTTTGGTCAACTTCTCCAAGTCTTTAATTTTTTCGATGAGGATATCTTCTTGCTTATGAAGCATTTCTTTTTGTTCTTCCGCTCTTTTCATGAGTTTGAGCAAGCTCATCTGATTTTTCTTGCTTAGTTGGGCGAAGAATTGTTGAAGATCATCCTCATCTTCACTATCACTTTCTTACTCCTCATCATCCTCACTTTCACTTTCACTGTCACTCCCATTAGCGATAAAGCACAAATGAGAAGTGGATTTGAAAGACGAACCTTGTGAAGAGGTGGATTCGTCGTTTGGTCTCCATCGATCATTTTCTTCTTCTTCAATCTTGTTCTTCGCCTCATCTTCCTTCATTTTGAGGAACATCCTTTCGGCGATTCTCATGGCAAGATCTATTGCCCTAGGATCAACATCTGCACCAAAAGATAAAGTCAAGGCAACCTCAACTTTTTCAAGCTTAGAAGCACTTTCGTTTCTTAGTCCCCTCGACATTATATTTTTCTCACGCGGTTAAGCATTAGAACGAGGATTAGGCTCTGATACCAATTGAAAGTTGCCTAGAGGGGGGGTGTAACACCCTGATTTTGGGGGTATAAAATTTCTTTCTAATTATCACCCAAAATCATGTGTTACTCTTCTTTTTCTCACTCTAGGTTTTCTCTCTCTAGATTCATTCTCCCTTTTTCCTTTTAGATTAGAGATAGCCTAAAGTAGTGGAGGTTAATTATTTATTTTTGCCAAAACCTTATGAGTCATGACATGTTGCATCATGCTGAGTTTAAAATATTCTTTGAAGTGTTGCATAAGTTTGAATTTATTTGAATTTGAAACCTAGTTTGAATTTGGATTTGAAAACCCTATAGAAAAAGAAATGGAAAAGGAATTAGAAAATTCAGAGAAAAAGAAAAGGAGAAAGCAGCCCAAGCCAGCCCAGTCGGCCCAACCAGGCCGCGCCCCCGCGCCGTCTGACAGGCGGATCCCGCATGTCAGCGGCAGTTCTCCCTCGCGCGTGTCCTCCCTCCCTCGCTCGCTGCCCAGTGGGTCCGATCTGTTGGCGCCAGTTTCCTTCGCCCGCTCTCTCTCTCTATCTCACGGGCCTAGATCGCCTGTCGCCGAGCCATTGCCCCGCACGCCCCTTTCTCCTCTCTCTGCACCGTGGACCCTACCTATCAGTTCTGCCCCCTCCGTGCTTGCCGTGGACTGGCGCGTGCGCACTCACGCACGTCACCGGATTTCTCGGCCACGACGACCGCCCACGCGCCCAACTCCCTTCATAGAGCCCCGCCAGTGCCCCGCGCACAACCCTCACCTCATTTCGCGCAGCTTCACCCTCTCTCGCGCTCTGCCCACGCCGCCAGCCGCCGCCGGAGACCGTTCCAAGCCTCCCCGAGCTCCGCCCCGAGGTGAGACACCTTTGCCCGTGCCCAATTTCCCTTATTGCGCCCTGTGTTCGGCTAATTTCGCCTTCGCCGGTGCTCGGCCGCGACGGTCCGCCGTGCTCGCATGGTGGCTGGCCGATTTAGCCCGGTCTAGTTCACCGGAGTAGGTCCCTGTGTCACCCCTGCCTATGCTGAAGTTAGCCAAGGCCTTAGCGCGCCTTAAGTCCCCTCCCCGTGGCCAGAATGGCTCACCGGAGTTACTCCGGCCCGCCTGAGGCCTTCTCACCGTCGTTCTACCTTCTCTACCCGTGGATTCATGGCCCCTTCCCCGCCATTGAGTTTGCCGTGGCGCCCTCTTCCTCTCTACCCAACTCTAGCGACCCCGGAGCCACCCTAGCTCGCGCCTGCCTCAACTCTGGCGACCTCACCACCGCGGAGAGGAGCGGCGTCGCTTCGCGCACGTCTATTTCCCCGGTCTGATTTCCCCCGTATGATCTTGATCGAACAGCTCGAACCCCCTCCGTCCGATCTTGATCGAACGGCTCGGACCCTAGGATACCGCTTTGCGCCCGTGTGCCCTGATGCCCTGGCCCGCCTGTCAGCGCCCAAACCCCCTGGCGCTGGGCCCGCTCGGTCAGCACGCTCTCTCCCTCTACCGCTGACACTCCCTGGCTCACCTATCAGCGCTCGCCCGCCCGCTCGCACGCCCTCGGCTGCAGATCTAATGTCAGCCGTTGGTTTTAGATCTGACGGTTTGATTCACCCGATACCCCTTCGCGTGGTTGTTTTGCGTAAGAAACCCCCTGGTCTTAGGAAATCAACCCACTGTCCTCTGTTTTAGCGCATAGGTCCCTGGTTTGTTTTAATTAGACCCCTAGACTTTTATGTAATCACATATTTAGCCCTAATTTCATATTTCAAACTTTAAAACTTGTTTATTTCATATCTTTTTCATATGAACTCCAAATTTAGTGGTTCAAATTGAAAAATGTTCACCAAATTATTCTCTGTTCAAGTAAAATATGACCAACTGTAATCTGTACACTTTAATTTTTACACTAATAATATAGAATTAAAGTATATGTTGATTTATTTATTTAATGAAATAAATAAAAGGAGAACCCTAGGAATAAAGTATATTCAATCTTGTGAGATTAGTGTTATGCATTACCTGGATTTATTTTTGGCTTAACCTCTAAGCCTTAATGACATAAATAGAATTAGGAATGTAATTATGGATAATACTTAAAAGATAATCAAATTTCTAAATGAGAGTAGTTTATCTTATAATTCTAGCTTTCATTTGTTTTAATCACCACCTAACGTTTTTGAGCTATGTTCCACACATTTAGAGAGTAATCAATTCCCCAATTAGGATTAGTCCATTTTTATAACTTGACCTCATTCCTCTATACTTAATACTGTACCTGTTGAGTTGTGTGCCAATATTTGTACATGTGTGATGTGATGTTCATTTTTACCTTCCAAATGTATTGAATGTATGCTCGCTTTACTTAGACAACGAGCAGCTCGTGGTTCCTGAGTGTGTTGTCGAAGATCCCTCTTAGCAACAACCTGGTGAAGGCAAGTGTCCTCAGACCTATCATGTCCTACTTTACTTTATAATTCACTATCTCGCATTACTTTATTGAAACCTAAGGATTGACTAGTTTGTATTTCCCTTACCCTTGTTTACCTTTTTGGGTTAATCATGGTTAGCTTATGCTATTGCTTAAACTTAATCAATGAACATGATGTGATCTTTTATGATAAGATGATGTTATCCCGATGGGGTCCTTGTGATTACTTTAGGGGGCTCAGGCTCTTTCCTGAGTACCTCTCCGTAAGGACCTGTTTGGGGAGTGACAACCCGAGATAACAGTGCAACCATGAGGGTGGAATGGGACGCCCTTAGCTGATTAATTAGAGGAACCAGAGGAGTAGTTGGCTTCACCGTAGGGCCGTCAATGGGGTCTGGGCACAGTACTTGCTCTGCCGAGGTTGGTTGCAGAGGTTCTTTGATTTGGTTTTGTTAGTCACCCTTCCTTTGGGGAGATGTACTGTGTTTATCAAACTGGAGAAACCTAACGGGCGGCTATGACCTCTGGGAAATCTTTGTAAAGGCTACGTAGTGAGACCCTGCTAGGTCACCTTGGTAGTGATCAATGGGGAGGCTAGAACCCTGGGCAGAATGGGAATCACGGCTTGTGGGTAAAGTGTGCAACCTCTGCAGAGTGTTAGAAACTGGTATATTGGTCGTGCTCGCGGTTATGAGTAGCCTTGGGATCCTCTTTGATTAGAAGAACAATGGTTACTTTTATGATGATGATTAACAATGGTGATTATAATTCTGATCTCTAGTATTTCCTCTTGGAGGGAGTGCCTCTGGGTAATAACTGGGTTATTACTAAAATTTGGCCCTACTTATAATAATAAAACTTGACCAACTAAAGGCAACTGCTTAACCTTAACTCCACATACCGCTAGCCCACCTTAGCCAAACGGTACATTTGTTGAGTACGTTGATTTGTACTCACCCTTGCTTTACAAACCACCCCACCCCAGGTTGCCCCCACTGTTCTCAGTGCTCAGGAGGTGAAGTTGGCAACATGGATGACTTCGAGGAGTTCCAGGAATATGACGAGTTCTAGTTCTTTCTTAGTGGCAAACCCCCAGTCAGCTGCCTGTGTAGGCTTAGCATCTACGTTTCGTAATTCCGCGCTTTGATATTTATGTTGATCAATGGTCATGTATTAGACTCTGTGGATGTCTTGGACATCTTGATGTTATAAAGTACCTTTCTGCTATTTATTTCAAGCATTGTGTGATAATGTCCAATTATGTAATCGTTGTGCACGTGAGTTTCTGATCCTAGCACGTACATGGTTCGCATTCGGTTTACCTTCCAAAACCGGGTGTGACAGGGGGTGAATAGGCAAGTTAAAACTTTTTCAATAAAAACTAGAAACGAACTGGGTAAAACATGTTAACTTTGAAAATGAGATGTTCTAAATGATCCATAGTGTTCAAAGTAGTAGATCTAAGAAGGGCACTTCTCAAAATCCACACACCAAAGAGATATGAACAAATCTTCCACGGAAGGGTGAGAGAAGGAATAACACGAATAAACACAATGAGCAAGAACACAAGAGACACAAGATTTATCCCGAGGTTTGGTCACACCACCAGGTGCCCTACTTCCTCGTTGAGGCGCCCACAAAGAGCTGGGTCTCTTTCAACCCTATTCCTCCCTTTGCCAACCACAAAGGTCAAGCTCACAAACTAATCTTTGCTCAAACGAGTGGGTAATACAAACTTTCTTGTCGTCTTTCACAAGATTTGGAGACTCACAAGAGACACCTAGTCGTCTAGGAGCTAGAAGCTCCAAGAGTAATGAATCCATAAAGAACTCGATGTAGTACCAAAGCTCGAATGAAGAAGAGCAAGAGAGATTTGGAGATGAAGCACAAAAACCGCAGCTGTCAAACTCACTCAAAGATTTCTCTCCAAAGATTTGAAATGGGAGAGGCAAGAGATGTGTGAGAGAGAGTGGGAGGTGTTCTTCAAGTTAGAAATGGAGTTTGGGTCGTGCTCTTCTATGGGGAGAGAGGTAGGAGTGATTATATATAGGTGGGGCTTTAAAACTAGCCGTTGGACTGATTTTGGCTGTGGAGGACCGGTTGAACCTTTCTGGACCTTGGTTGAACTTTTCCTGGACCCCGGTTGAACCTCTCTGGACCCCGGTTCAACTTGCCCTGGACCTCGGTTGAACCTGCCTAGACCCCGGTTGAACTTGAAGTTCAGCTGGAGTTGAGAAAGCTCAACTCAGCTGAAGTTCAGCTCAGCTGAAAAGCTCAGTTGCAGCTGAAGAAGCTCCACTCAGCTGAAGTTTAGTTCAGCTGAAAAGCTCAACTGCAGGTGAAGAAGTTCAGCTGCTTTTCAACAAGAACACTCTAGGTTTCTCAAACCTAACCGCGGTCAACCATAAAACGTTCAAGAGATTTTTGGTTTTCAAAAATAGCTTTTGAATATAGAGGCTTGAGCTTTGGCAAACACCAACCTTCCTTTTGGATCCCTCTTTATAGTACGACGATTCCTATACTCAAGTTAAATAAAATATAATTAAGTAAACTCCTTGAGTAATTGGTGTCTCGTGTGTGATTTCTCAATGCGTTGCTTCATAAGGATCACAAACATCTTTGTCTCACCTTTTGGAGCAAACACAACTCAAACCCTATGACTTGTACCATATCACCATATATGAGTTCAAAATCATGGCTTCAAGTCACCATACTGATGCATCAACATGTTATAACTCTTCATAGCTGATTAGTTCATCGACTTAGTGCAAGTACTCTCTTCTTCACCTTAGCCATGGTACCTCGGTCCACAAGCCGTCGCTTGGCCTTCACCTTCGCTTAGTTCCTTGAAGCCCTTTCCTTGCTATCTTCACCCTATCAACCCATTCTTGAGTCACATCATATTGAGCATCCATTGAGAGAATCATTTCTTCAATATTGTGAACCTTGCTTGAATGTCTTCTAGATATAACCGGTAAGATCAATCAAGCTCTAGTTTGATTCTCATAGAAGCATATATGGACTGATAGTAATATGATCAAGCCAATTCACAATTCCTCATATCTTATTTAGTTTGGCTTGACCAATCCTCTTAATCACTTCATCCTCTATTTTGATCATATGTATGTAGTGATTTCTCAGGTCTTTTCCATATATTCAAACCAATATAGAGATCATATTATATCCATTTGCATTGTCTCATTGGTTATTTAACCTCGTGTTGTATCTTTGTTCACTGATCATTATACACTATTCAAGTATGTTCATCATACTGAATTTCCTGTTCAACACTTAGCAAACTCGTTAGACCTTTAAATGTGTTGTTATCCAAATCACCAAAACTCACAAAAGGGATGAATGCATTTTCATAGTTTTGGGTGGAGGCGACTAACATCGCCTCCTACTCCATCAACCGACTCTACCTTCACCGAATCCTCAAGAAAACATCATATGAACTCCTCACCGGCAAAAAGCCCAATGTTTCTTATTTTAGAGTTTTTGGGAGCAAATGTTTTATTCTTATTAAGACAGGTAGAAATTCCAAATTTGCTCCTAAAGCAGTAGAAGGCTTTTACTTGGTTATGACTCAAACACAAGGGCATATAGAGTCTTCAACAAGTCCACTGGATTAGTTGAAGTTTCTTGTGACATTGTGTTTGATGAGACTAATGGCTCCCATGTGGAGCAAGTTGATCTTGATGAATTAGATGATGAAGAGGCTCCATGTGTCGCACTAAGAAACATGTCCATTAGGGATGTGTGTCCAAAAGAATCCGAAGAGCCTCCACAAGCACAAGATCAACCATCATCTTCCATACAAGCATCTCCACCAACCCAAGATGAGGAACTGGCTCAAGAAGAAGAGGATGAAGATCAAGACGATGAGTCACCTCACGAGGAGGACATTGATCAAGGGGGAGATGAAGAGGATCAAGACAAGGAAGATGATCAAGAGATCTAGGATCAGAGACCACCACACCCAAGAGTCCACCAAGCAATTCAAAGAGATCACCCCGTCAACTCCATACTTGGTGACATTCACAAGGGGTAACAACTAGATCTCGAGTTGCTCATTTTTGTGAACATTACTCTTTTGTGTCCTCTATTGAGCCATACAGGATAGAGGATGCACTAAGAGATTCGGACTGGGTGGTGGAAATGCAAGAGGAGCTCAACAACTTCACGAGGAATGATGTATGGCATTTGGTTCCACGTCCTAACCAAAATGTTGTAGGTACCAAATGGGTATTCCACAACAAACATGATGAGCATGGTGGGGTGACTAGGAATAAAGCCCGACTTGTTGCCACAGGTTATTCACAAGTCAAAGGTTTGGATTTTGATGAAACCTATGCATTCATAACTAGGCTTGAGTCAATTCGTATATTACTTGCCTATGCTACTTACCATAACTTTAAGTTATATCAAATGAACGTGAAGACTGCCTTTCTCAATGGCCCTATCAAGGAAGAGGTATACGTTGAGCAACCTCTCGGCTTTGAAGATAATGAGTATCCTAACCATGTTTATAAGCTCTCAAAGGCGCTTTATGGGCTCAAGCAAGCCCCAAGAGCATGGTATGAATGCCTGAGAGACTTTCTTATCACTAATGGCTTCAAAGTTGGAAAAGCTAACCCTACTGTCTTCACCAAAACAATTGCTAAAGACTTGTTCATATGGCAAATTTATGTTGATGATATTATATTTGGGTCTACTAATAAGTCATCTTGTGAAGAGTATTTCCTTGGATTTCAAATCAAGCAACTCCAAGTGGGCACCTTCATTAGCCAAACTAAGTACATTCAAGATATTCTCAAGAAGTTTGGAATGAAAAATGCCAAACTCATCAAGACACCCATGTGAACAAATGGACATCTCTACCTCAACACAGGAGGTAAATCCGTAGATCAAAAGGTATACCGGTCGATGATAGGATCTTTACTCTATTTATGTGCTTCACGACCGGATATTATGCTTTTCGTATGCATGTGTGCAAGGTTCCAGGCAAATCCTAAGGAAGTTCACCTTAGGGCCGTGAAAAGAATCAAGAGAAATTTAGTTTACACTCATAAGTTTGGACTTTGGTACCCTAAGGGATCTACCTTTGATTTAATTGGGTATTTCGATGCCGATTATGCCGGATGTAAAATTGACAGGAAAAGCACATCAGGGACTTGTCCATTTCTAGGAAGATCTCTGGTGTCTTGGGCTTCAAAGAAACAAAACTCAGTAGCTCTGTCCACCGTCGAAGCCGAGTATATTACTACAAGACATTGTTGTGCACAATTACTCTGGATGAGGCAAACCCTTAGGGACTATGGCTACAAGTTGAGCAAAGTCCCTCTCCTATGTGATAATGAGAGTGCAATCCGCATGGCGGATAATCCCGTTGAACACAGCCACACTAAGCACATAGACATCCGGTATCACTTTTTGAGAGATCACCAACAAAAGGGGGGTATCGAAATTGCATACGTTAACACCCACAACCAATTAGCCGATATCTTTACCAAGCCCCTAGATGAAAAGAATTTTAGCAAGCTTAGAAATGAGCTAAATATTCTAGATTCTCGGAACTTTGATTGAAACATTGCACACATACCTCATTTATATACCTTTGATCATGTCTCTTTCATTTGGTACAAATGCATATTTCTTATTCTTCTTGTGCCAAGGCTAAGACTAATGTGCTTTCAAGTGTACTTCTATGATTAGTCTTAGATTGGAAGGGAAAAGGAGTATTCGGCAAAGGCAACGCTTCCACTCCAACTCTGTCGGTATCATTTATCCTTTGCCTTACTCATAAACTCTCAATTTGTATAAACCTTCACTCATATTTTCTTTACCAAAGGGGGAGAAAATAGGCCCCAAAGGGGGAGAACTTTAAGGCCTCTCAAGATTCTTCGTTTTTGGTGATTAATGCCAAAGGGGAAGAATTTATAGGCCCAAAACAAAAGGACCGCACCACCATTTTTCAAATTTAAAACTCTTTCACAAAGGAGAAATTATTTCAACTAGTATCTGTTTCACAAAGGGGAAGAAACTGTTTCAATTGCAAAAAACCTCTTGACAGCTAAGGGGAGAACTTCTTCAGGAAGAGTTTTTGTTTAGTCAAAGGAAAAGCATTTGAAACAGGGGGAGAATTTTCAAAATCTTGAAAGTGTTTTTTGGAAATCATATTCTTATATCTTTGGCTATTTGCAAAATAATTTGAAAAGACTTTTCCAAAAGATTTGCAAAAACAAGTTAATTGGTGCAAATGTGGTCCAAAATGTTAAAATAGACGAAAGCAATCTTATTTACTTAGACATATGTAGGAATCCTTTCAATTGGTTTAAATTCAAGTAACTTATGCACATCTGTCTCAATTGCAAACTAGTTACATTTCTCCACTTTATATTTGCTTTGGTTTGTGTTGGCATCAATCACCAAAAAGGGGGAGATTGAAAGGGAAATGGGCTTACACATTTCCTATATCGATTTTGGTGTTTGACGTCCATCACAAACCACGTAGACTAACTAGTTTTCCTAGTTATCATTTATCTCAGGTGCATAAAGTTCAACATAAACCAACAAAGAAATTAAGTTGGGGACTCAACAACGATTGGAGCAAAAACTAGCAATGGTGCTGCCAGTGGCGCACCAGACACTATCCAGTGTGCACCGGACACTGTCCGGTGCCCAGACCGAGCACCTCGTGAACTGGCCACTATCGAGTTTCTCTGGAAAACGCTCTGCTATAATTCACCGGACTGTCCAGTGTCACCGGACATGTCCGGTGAGCCAACAGAGCAACAGTCATCTGCGCGCAAAGGTCGACTGCGATGAACAGTAAAAGCGCACAGTGCAGAAGTCAGAGCAGCAAAGTCAGAACGCACTGGATAGTCTGGTGTGCCACCGGACTGTCTGGTGCAGCAAGAGGACAAAAGACTTCAACGGTCAACCGCTCCAAACCCCAACGGTCTGCTGACATGGCAGGCACCGGATAGTGAACAGTACCCTGTCTGGTGCACCACCGGACTGTCTGGTGTGCCATCGACAGCAACGACTAGAATAGTGGTTGGGGCTATAAATACCCCCCAACCACCTCCATTCAAGCCATCCAAGTTTTCTGTCACAACCGAGTTTTAGGGACCCGGGAGCGAACATAATCATCAGGTGTGCTAGGACCAAGTCTCACGCATATGATGAATCATGGTACAGAAACAAATGTCACATCTTTACTATATAATATGAGTTCTATATAAAATAAATAAATAATTACATCGAAAGGAGACAATGATCCAGTAACCCAAAGTTGACTGGGAGACGACGGCCTAGACCTCTCATGAACACATCGCAGCATCCTCTAAGCGCCTCATCCTATGGTACCTGTTCTTGACCTGTGGGGGGTGTAAGACAGCAAGGGTGAGCTCACATATGTTCATCGCTCAACAAGTTGTGGGGAATAATGTGCATGAACTCGTCAAAGGTGGGAGCTCATGCGAAGTGTAAGGCTTACCAAAGAGAATGGTTAAAGCTAAGCATTGCTTTTAAAGTTGGTCAAAATTTTATTAGCAATTACTAGATGTAAGTAAATATCATACTAGAATAATATTAGAACAAAATTAATAATAAATCCCATGCAATGCAAATGACAAACTGAATTTAGTTCCATAATTTAATCATGCGAGAGTCCTGACCTGCTAATGACCACGAGCACGGGTAGTATATCAGTTTTACACTCTATAGAGGTTGTACCCTGTACCCACAAGTCATGTATCCCATGTCGCCAGGGATAGCTAGACCCTTAGACACTGCCGAGGTGAATGGCTAGGGATCCTCTACGAGGCCTTTACAAAGTTCCACTAGCTTCAGAAAACCCACTACAGTTTCTAGGAAGAGCAATGCAGGAATCCCCCGTCTGATCGCCATCGCAGCAAAATCAACCCGGAAACCTCCCTACATGCCTACTCCCCTACTGCCTTTGCCCCTATCGGGTAAGATAGTCCTCCATTAGCTTTCCTAGTTAGTCAGCCAAGGGCGTCCCATTCCACCCTTGTGGTGGCACATGTTTCTCAAGTTAAGCTCTGTGTTCCAATTAAAAATAATGATCTTGACATGAATAATAAATAAAATAACAGTATAATTGGAACATGAATATAATGTAATATTAAATCTAAAACCATATAGAGCAATAGTAAAACTACCCAAATAATTCAGGGGTGAACAAGGTAAAAAGATAACCAAACTAGGTTACCTATTGGGTCCCATCAAAATTAAAGCTATGCATGAATAAATGATTATAAAGAACATTATTGGGTAATAAAAGTGGTCAAGGGCACAACTTGCCTGGGACTTGAGATTCCAGGTACCAGGATGATCTTCAGATTCTCGTGACCTCACTGCTAGTCGTAGCAATACAAACAAACATGGTATAGACAAAATTAACATCACACCAAGCATAAGAACAAACTACATAATATTAATCTACATGTTACTACGAAATCGTGAGATCGAGAACTACTAAGATCGGAGTCATGGTTAAGGAGTTATGATTTATGGGAGATCTATGTGATTTCGATATTAAACTATATTATAAATTGTTAGTTTATGTCATATGAGAGACTATTCTATAAATAATTAACTCAACTTAAATCTTAATTATAACTTGACTAGCGATCGTATTTTAATCAAATTATAATTATGGATAGGTTAGCTTTGGTTTAGAAAAGTTAATCTAGTAGACATAGGATAAATAAATATCTACCTATAAAAGTATGCGACATGGTATAATTTATGTTGTTACTGTGTAGTAAATGTTTATATGAAGCAAACGCAATTTGAATGGATCGAATCGGAGTTAAAACGAATTAGTTATGATTTTCCGAAGTTTTAAGTGGTAGATCCAAAACAAATTGAGCGCATAAATGTAACCATATGTTTCATACTAAAATGAGGTTACTAGATGATAAACATTATTATTATAAATTTATTGCAACTGAAATGGATAAAAAGAAATTAAAATAAATTAAATATGAATTAAACAAGTCTTTGGATTTATTTCTATACTAAAAACCCCTTTTCTACATTAATTTCTGAATTTCCTAAGGATCCCACAAAATTTTCTAAGAGATCAGGGGACTGACTGCTAAAAATAGGACTCAATTGTTTTAATCTTATAATATTATGGATGGGAGGTTGATTCGGGAAAAGCCAAGGGGCTCTTATGTAAAAAGGTTTCGGCTGAAGGGGTATCAAGCGACCACAGCCGTCCGATCAAAAGCCGATGGCCACGATTAGATTTTAAATCTTTATGAACTGCTATGAAACCCTGGTTGTGCAATCACGCATCAACGCTCAGGATTAAAATCACCGCGATCACACCCACACCCTCCATCCATCATCCGACGACCAATATTTACAACCCCAAAACGATATCCTTAGGCCTTGTTCGTTTCCGTCGGATTGCACCCGGAATCGTTCCAATTGCACACCCTCCATCCAATTGACGACCAATATTCACCGCGATCACCTTGTTCGTTTCCGACCCACCAATCCGGCATAAACGAACAAGGCCTTAATCTAATCTAAGCCATCCGTTCACGGGATCAATGCTTCCTGATGTTTCTTCCCCACCCTTGGTAGCACACGGCGGAGAGGAGCCAATTGACGGCACAGCCCGCCGGTGGCCATGGACTCTGCATGCCACAGCGCCCCGCCATAACACAATATGGTAGACACGCCCTACGGTTATGGTGAGCACGATAGAAGGGTTTCTCACCGATGAGGGTGTTCCGACGAGGCCGGCCACAACGCGCAGTGGTGCAGCGGGGCCCAGCGAAGTATGACGAGAAATTGGCTAGGCCTCGTCCTCCACCCCTAGCCTAGCGACAGCGCAGACCCCCTCCATGTGACCCCTGGAGCACCCCTGAATGGTCACCGGTGCCCCCAATGCCGGTAGACGAGTAGGCCCACGACGGCGGACCTTCGCCCACCCCCATGGCTCACCGCAGTGGCACCCCTGATGCTTATGTGTGGCGCTAAGAAGATGAGAGGAGAGAGGAGGGGTAGGCCAGTATTTATCCCTCCCAGAGTCCAGCTGAGAGGGGGGTTGTTTCAACAGCCACTAGAATCTTCGGCGGCGACCACGGGTTGAGCTCGGCGTGGAAGAATCCTGACAAGGTGGTCCCATCGAGCAGCAACCGAACTCCAATGCGTTTGTGTGGATGAGTCACGGGAGATTGGACCCACCAGTAGTGGCACCATATGGTGAACGCGATGCAACGAGTGGGCCCCGGTCACCAGTGGTAGCACCCACACGTTTGCCTACTGACCCACGGGCCCCACAAGTTAGTGGCACATATGCCAGCATAGGCAGGCACCAGGGCCGCGCGGTGTGAGCGGGATGTGGGCTGACGCGGAGGAGAAATGGGCCGAGCTAAAGAGAAATTGGCCCAGGTACGGATGCATTTTCCTTTTTTATTTTCTATTTTCTGTTTCTCATTTCCATTTATAAATTTTAGATTCAATTCTGAGTTTGGGTTTCAAATTCTAATCTAAATGTAACATCCAAAATATCGGCATGGATGCAAAATATATATTTTTATAAACTTATATATTTAGATTAACTTTTTTATTCCCTTTTTTAGTCAAAGGCTGAATTCATGGAGTTCAAATTCTAATTTAAATTCAAACAATTCCAAATGCACATTCAAAACTCCAATATGATGGAAAGTATATTTATTCATTTATTTATTATTCCTATTTCTCAAACCAAACATGCTTCGATTCATATAGACTAAATAAAGAATGGATCATACAATTAAATAATTAAGGATCCCTTCTCATATTATTTAATAAATAAAGTTAGTAATAGCTTATTCCAAGATTTAAATGTTTATTATCATGAGATCTTCATGAGGCAACACTTTCATATAATTCTTTAGAGAATGGTTCAAAGCCTAAGATTTAATATATAATTATATATATATATATATATATATTTGTAATGTATTTCCTTCTCTTCTCTTATTTCCTTTTCCATTTTCAATATCTACTTTTCAAACTTAAACTTGTCTCAAATTTGAGTACAAATGCAAAAATACAAGAATCTAGTATGGAAAGCACATTACTGTATTTATTTATTTGTTATTTTGACTACTTTAATATCATTATCTGATTATGAAAAGGAGAGGGAACTAATAATTTCCAAAGGTGTTCAGAAATTCCTAAAACCTTATCATAAATATACTTATTTATTATTCATTTTTTACCAATTTTGGGCTTTAAAAATCCTACCTCCTTAACAGAAATCTCGTCCTCGAGATTTGTAAGAAAAGGGATACATAAGGATTGGTTTGTTATTCAGCTTTTAGTTTATAATTGGTTCAAAAATTCAGAGCCTTTTTTTGACAATAGTGGGTGATTAGGAGAGCATAGGTATCCAACTACTTATTATGTAGGATATAAGAGATGGATAGGTTAGGGCAAGAATAGCCAGGGGTAAGAAAGTTTATGGTGAGGAAGAACTCCGTGTTGGGTGGTAATGCATCTGAAGATTGAGTTTGACTTCTCTCCTTTCTTAACGAGGTTGATCTTTTCTTTTCCGGCCTTGGTCTCATTTATTTGAGGTTAGTGTATATCATTGGGGTTGAGGACTATGGTTAAGATATGGATGAGATAGACTACATGATGCAGGTCATAAGTTTGTTTGATGTTAGGTGGGGATAACAGATTATACAATTCATCATGACTCTATTGGTTGGGTTAGCTCTTCTACTCACGGTTGAGTTGGTTTAATGCACTAATTTTAGGTTTAAGTGCATGAGGGGAGAACAAGGTTTATAGGAGTAGGATCTAGTTTATTTCACTAGTGTTAACTTGTTAAGTGACTCATATTAGATTGAATAAGCTCTAGATTAGTATAAGTTGAGTGTGTTATGTCAAATTTTAGTTGGGTGACTTTGTTTTAGGTCGGACTTGGAAAAAACAATGATGTATATCATTGGAAATATGTAGGTCAAGCTGGTAGATTAGAATCTCTCTCTTTTTTATAGATAGATTAGGCAATTTATCAAGAATGTGTAGGTCGATGGTATATGGCCGAGTTTGGCCGAGTTGATCTAAGTCACTAATTTAGGCTTAAGTGAATTAGGAGTATGGCCTTATCCTTTATACCAGCATTAAGTAACTCACTCTAGATGAGATCATATTAGGTTAGATAGGTCTATTTTCTTCTACCAGTATCACTAATCTATTTAAGTAGGCCACATCAGATTATATCATACTAGATTAGATCACATTAGATTCTATAATCCTATTTAAGAATATCATTTAGTTAAGCATATCAAGCTAACTTTATCTTTATGAAATTCTAGTATCTTCTTTTTTTATCGAAGTGGAACTTCCTATTAGTATTTTTATACACCTAAAATTTTCATGTCATTCGCAGGTGTGGCATAAAAAACAAGGGTACATCAGGTTTTAGCTATTAGGTGAGTGTAGAGAAGATTTGGGGGTAAGGAATAGTTAGGTAAGGGAGACTTTTATTCTGGGTGGCAGATCTTGATTCATCTGAAGATCTGTTTCTATCTCATATACTTTATTGTCAAGGTTAACTTTCTTCTTGGGTCTAATTTAGGAACCATTGGTCGTGGTGTTAAATGTCATTATCTGAGTTGGGATAACAATTGTGGGTATATGGGGTAGGTAGATTAAACAGAATTTTACTTTGCTTTTGGGATAAACGGGTTGGGTAACCTATAACATAGGCTGGATCGTGGTTTCACAGACGAGTTGGTCTAAGACACCAATTCAGGTTTAAAACCCATTTATAGGAATATGTTCTATCTATGTTACCAGTATTAACTAACTTGTTTAAGTCACTCCCTTTAGATTGGATCATATTAGATTAGGTAGGGTCTAGATTAGATTAGATATAACTAGATTAGATGTAACACCCCATGTGTTACCAAGGCCCTGACTCCCTACTTGCACCCATGACATGTTATCTCATGTGGTTAAGTGGAGGAGAGGGAGCCCTAAAACCTTAAGAACCATGTATTAATCAAGAATTGTTAATGACCAAAAGCATTACCCAAGCATTTATGCAATTATCACCTTGGGCAAGAGAAGAATAAACCCTAGACCCTTCTTAAGCTCTTAACTCCCAACACCCTGGAAAGGGGGGGAGTTAAGCAAATGTGCAAATCATGAGTTAACCTTTAGCCAAAGTTTAAGTAACATTATAATCTACAAAATACAGAGAGGAAACATTGCAAAAAGACCCCTGAAAGAACCCCAAATCCATTCCTTAAGTGGAGAGAGAACTAGAGCTCTCTAATTCCTTCTAAGTCAAATTTTGAACCTAATCTAAAGATCCACCGCGTTCACTTAGTAAATGGCACCAAAACCACTTGAGTTGTATACCAAAAATGTGTCATACCACCTAAGGCACCCACTGGAAAAAGTTGAAACCGAGCCTAGGACGTTTGACATGATTTGGCATGGCTTTTGTCGCGAGGTGGGCAGTGGGACAAGCCAGATTTGGCGTCTGCATATCTCCCTACCTAGGGCATATCTGCCATGGGGACTCACATACAAGAGACAGCCCTAGGTGCCAGGAGGAGGCCTGCGCCGGATTTTTGCCAAGATTCGCACGCTTGCGATCTCGGCGAGCTGTTGAACACGGGCAGAAGAACACTTCCACGTGTTCGACGCGCTCTGAGCGCGCCAGAGCACGCCCGCGCCCGACCCCGCGCGCCCCGCACCGCGCTGAGCCGTGCCCATGTCCCCTGCTCGTGCCCGCACCTATAAAGCCCCCTCAAGCGTCGACCGTACTCCTCTACGCACGCTCGACCTCATCGGAGCTAGAAACCACCGGCGTTGCCCTGCAAATGGCGTGCCCGCGGCTACCCGATCCACCGCCACCGTAGACCGGCCAGCAGAGCCCTTCCCAGCCACGCCCGACCCTCGGAAGAGACCGTGCATGCCTCGGTGAAGCTCCCCGAGCAAGGAATCGGACTTTGCTTCGCCGGAGAAGCCAGTCCACGGTCGCCGGACTTCACCCGACCGCCGGTGATTGTAGACCGAGTAAATCTCTGCCCCATTCTTCGATTCCATGCGCACATAGCCTCTACGTCACCCCGTGGAGCTCATCGTGCTGTTTGATTGAACTAGATCGTCGTGGTTAACCGGAGTACTCGCCGCCGACGAGATCACCCGCCTGCGCACGTGGTCCGGCCGATTCCGGCCACCACCGCCGTCGAGCCGTACCTCGCTGTGACCGCCAAAACTTCCTGAAGCCAACCCCGCCCCTCGCCGGACCTCTCTCACCGCTGGTAAGCCGCGCCGCCCTTTTCTTTCCCGCGGGTACTGTTTGCATAAGGGGAGGGACCTCGGGGAAGAAGAAGGAAAGGTCAGGGGGTTTTGTGCGCTGTCAGCGACTCAGGGGAATAGTAGCGCCGGGGTATAACTGATAGAGTTAGTTTAGAAAGAACCCGAGGTCTTCGGTGCAAAGTAGTTTTCCAGGAAACCTTTTAAAAATTCTGATTTAAATCCAAACAGAACATGGAAAATTCATAGCTTCAGTTTGGTTCACCCAAATCGAGTCAACCCAATTTTGCCAGATCCTAAATAAAGTAAACTACTTAGGAAAAATATAAAACCCCTGAGTGTTGCAGAAAACATTAGAGTTTTGATTTAAATGATTAACTGGTCAAAAGCCAAAAGAAATAAGGAAAAATAGTCACACTAATTGACTGGGGTTAAGAAAATTTAGAGAAGTACTTGATCACTTCCTAACATGTACAAAAATAATAAACCCCTCTGTACAACAAGTTAAGGTAGAGTTTATCATTTAAATCATTTTTAGCCTAAAGTTAGAGAAAATATTAAAGGTGATTTAAATAAAGAACCAGGGAACAACCACATTTTTGTTAGTTCACTTATTCAGTATAGTTCACTAGAAAAATTTATTATACCCTTGTTTAGTACAGAATAAATGAGATACCTTTTATTTTAGGGAAACAAGGAAAACTTAGAAAAACCCTAGAAAAATAACCCTAAGGAGAAAACACCGCAAACATTGGGATAACTAATGTTTTGTTATTATAAACATAGGAAAAATATGAAATCTATTGTTTGATATTTTTCAAATAACAAGTTAGTTATAAGCACCTTTTTGGCATAAAACTTTAGAAATTCACAACTAAATATCCAGTATGCCTTTTTCTGTGATTTTTATCACAAAAGCCTAATATCACCTATGTGTCTGGAAAAAAATAAAATTTGGTACAGAAACCTAAATTAAATCATAGCTATAGTGTAAAGTGCCCTTTTAGAACTTATCCTTGATAATTTTGCACAAGTAGTATCTGAATCAATAACCACCTCAAATTTATAGGAAAAATTACAGTAACAACTAGTAACCTACTGTATTTTTTATAGAATATTTGGAAGAAGTTAAACCACTGTTGTAGTTCAACCCACACTAGAATTCATAAATAGAAAATGAAAAAGGGAAATTAATAATAGAGATTAATGCCACCCTAACCCAACCAGCAAAACCCCTTAATTGCCCACTAAAATATCTAAGGGAAATACCATCCACTATGCTTATCCCTAACCAAACCCAAAACCTAAGTGGATAAGCATACACCACTAAGAGCCACGTATAACCGGAAAACCCTAAATTACTAACTAACGTAGTTTTTCTTCACTTAGCATAATGATTATTAAATCCTGCATAATCATGGCATACATATTCTTCTTCATTGCATTCGATAGATTGCAACCTCGCCGACGGAGAGTACGTCCTCGTGCCGGAGCAAGGAGCTGCTCAGGAGGTAGCCCCGGATCCAGCACCAGAGCCTGCCCCAGAGGATCTACCTGCCCCAGCTTTGGAAGGCAAGCCCGGGTTTTATGCATAACCTGTTTATTATGCTATTTTACTACACTTAATGATTGTAGGATTGAATGTGCACTTAAGTTTAGGAGTTGTTTGAAACCCTAGTTGCATGATCTCAGGAATCCTTTTATGATGGATACTAGTATGCTAGGTCGAGTAGCTGTTTTACTAATTAGGGATCTCGGTAAAAGTCGAGTGATTTTTATAGCACTCACGCGAGGTCAGGAATTGGTTGTATCCATTTTTATATCATAATGATGTTGGTCTGTGGACAACAATCCATGGGGATTGGTTGTCTACAAGGTGGAAATTGGAATAAGGATTAAGGTGTGGTATTGTGAGTCAAGAGTTTGAACGTACTAAACATATGCCAAGAAATATGGTAAATCGGTAAGCCTAGTACCTGAATGAACCTGGCAGTGGACATATCCCCTCACGCGACCTGAGACATGGTCTCCCATTCCGGTTATGGTGGGTACAAGTGCGGTCACTGCTCGACGGCAGTCGGGGTCAGTGAGGCATTGTACGCCAAGGCGGTGAGCCCTGATCTGCTGACGGGGAATTGATGGGGACGGTTGATGTGTGTGGGGACGGAGTGCCTCGCCACGTCGTGTGTTTAGGTTTACCTTGCAAGGTTTAAAAACTCGATTCGAATCGTCTGCTTCTCGCAGCTAATGAGACTCCTTGATCCATGCTGCTACATTGAGTAACAAATGGAAATGTGATGATGTGACAAAAGATGTTGATTGCTAAATTTGCTTGCTACCATGAATGAGTAGATAGTACACCTCTAGTCTTAAGAGAGTCACACTAAAACTTGACAAAGCTAAAACTTGATTTACAAACTCAGCTAGTGCTTCTGGCAACCAAACCCACAGCCAAACAGCTGCATGTCTAGAGGTAGAGGAGTAGACTCCTCACACCGGGTAAGTCTAGCTGAGTATTAGTATACTCAGCCTTGCTTGTGGCATAATTTTACAGGTTCTCTGGAGGACATGGTTGCTGGAGTGACTTGGCCGTCCACCTTGCCACCGGGTTGGACAGTCGAGTGGGACCCTGCCTCGGCAGAGGAGGAGCATGAGGAGTGATGGGACAGGCTTCCCCATCACTCTGTTTATTTATCGCTAGTTTTATTCCGCTGCATTCCGAACAATGATGACTACTTTTGCAAAAACTTTGATGATGATGCAATAAATTTAATACTCCCCAATGTATGGTTTTATGCTTTATTGTATTTGCTCTGTGACTCACCATCGAGTGAGACTGTGGTACTTGATCCTGTCAGTGGCCTTGTCGGACTAGATCCGAGGGATTGACGGGTTATTCCCATTTAAGTGTGGTCTAGCCTCTAAGGCGGGACTCAAGCACTTAAGTTGGAATAATTCGAGCAGTTCCGTCGCAACTGGTATCGGAGCTTGTACCACCATAGAGGAATCAATAAACTATAAATACCATCCTTTTTCAAAGTAAAACTGGTTAGAAACAAGCGTTGGATAGATCGTCAGGACGATAAGGATAGACCTAGGATGTGAAGCCTTAGAATAATAGAGGGGTAGCTAGGTGGCTATATGAGTAAGCCTTACCGGCTACTTTCCGGGATGGGAGTTCTTCCCTATTCCCTCTAAGTGGATGTGAGGTCGTTCAGGACTGAAAGCACCTAGAGGGGGGGGGGGGTGAATAGGTGATCCTGTGAAAACTTAAACTTATAGCCACAAAAACTTGTTAAGTGTTAGCACAATGATTGCCAAGTGGCTAGAGAGGAGTCACAACAAAACACAATACCACAGGAGATCAAACACAGAGATGACACAGTGGTTTATCCTGTGGTTCGGCTAAGACCAACGCTTGTCTACTCCACGTTGTGGCGTCCCAACGGACGAGGGTTGCAATCAACCCCTCTCAAGTGGTCCAAAGACCAACTTGAATACCACGGTGTTTTGCTTTGCCTTTCAATATCCCGTTTGCGAGGAATCTCCACAACTTGGAGCCTCTCGCCCTTACACTTAAGATTCACAAAGAAATACGGAGTAAGGAAGAAACTAGCAACGCACACAAGACTCAAAATCAGAGCAACAGCACGCACACAAGTTGCAACAAGAGCTCGCAACACAACTCAATGAGTTCACAACTCAACAAGAGCTCTAGATGCTATCACAATGAACCAAATGCGTGGAATCGATGTCTTGGTGCTTAGGAGTGTTGTAGGAATGCTTGGTGTTCTCCTCCATGCGCCTAGGGGTCCCTTTTATAGCCCCAAGGCAGCTAGGAGCCGTTGAGAACAAATCCAGAAGGCCATCCTTGCCTTCTGTCGTCGGGCGCACCGGACAGTCCGGTGTACACCGGACACTGTCCGGTGCCCGATTCCCTTCCTTAAATAGCGAAGCCGACCGTTGCAGATGCGGGAGCCGCTGGCGCACCGGACATGTCCGGTGCACACCGGACAGTCCGGTGCCCCCTTCCGACCGTTGGCTCGGCCACGTGTCCCGCGCAGATCGCGCGGCCGACCGTTGGCCCGGCCGACCGTTGGCTCACCGGACAGTCCGGTGCACACCGGACAGTCCGGTGAATTTTAGCCGTACGTCGCCAGTCAATTCCCGAGAGCGGCCAGTTCGCCCGAGGCAGCCTGGCGCACCGGACACTGTCCGGTGCACCACCGGACAGTCCGGTGCCCCAGACCGAAACAGCCTTTTGGCTATACACAGCCAACTCTTCTCTTTTCCTCTTCTTCCTGTTTCTGATACTTAGACAAGTATATTAGTACACAAAACCAATGTACTAAGACTTAGAAACATACCTTTGCTATAGATTTGCACTTTGTTCATCCATGAGCATAGATTCACATTTAAGCACTTGTGTTGACACTCAATCACCAAAATATTTAGAAATGGCCCAAGGGCACATTTCCCTTTCAATCTCCCCCTTTTTGGTGATTTATGCCAACACAACATAAAGCAACTAGAACAAGTGCAATATCACTTCAAATAAAAACTCAAATTCATTTTGATTCAATTTGGCATATATGGATCATCCTTTGCCACCACTTGGTTTGTTTTTGCAAATCAAACTCAAATCTCTATCTCTAAGTCAAACACACATGTTGAAGCACAAATAGAGTCATTCCAAAAGAGATTGATCAAAGATTTCAAAAACTCCCCCTATTTCCCATAATCAACACTTCTCCCACAAGAGGCCAACTTTTGACAAAAGAGACAATGCAAGAGTTTTGACAACACAAAAGCTCTAATCTACTATTTTCAAAATTTCTCAAGTGGTAGCTGATCCATTTATCACTTTGGCCTTTATTTTCTCCCCCTTTGACATCAAGCACCAAAACGGGATCAATCTTGGCCCTATAACCCCATTGCCTCACCAAAGTCTTCAATTAAGAGCAAATGGCAATAAGATTTCATGAGATGAACTTGGAATAAGTTACCCTCTCATCGGAGTGCAGTGGAAGTCTTTCATGGTCCAAGTCCACCTTTTCCCTTTCAATCCTCCTTCGAGACTAAATCATCAACTCAAGCACATGGTTAGTCTCAAAGGGTCAAGTTGTAACACATCTCCCCCTAAACATGTGCATCACTTTGCAACGGACTTGTGAGGTCCAGGGAGTGTTTGTACAACTTGAGCACCACAATAAGCAACAAAATGCAAAAAGGAACATGATCAAAAGCATAAATACAAGTATGCTATAATTCAATCCAAGTTCCACGAATCTAAGACATTTAGCTCACTACGCAACCTGCAAAAGGTCTTCTCATCTAGAGGCTTGGTAAAGATATCGGCTAGCTGGTTCTCGGTGCTAACATGAAACACTTCGATATCTCCCTTTTGCTGGTGGTCTCTCAAAAAGTGATGCCGGATGTCTATGTGCTTTGTGTGGCTGTGCTCAACAGGATTTTCCGCCATGCGGATAGCACTCTCATTATCACATAGGAGTGGGACTTTGCTCAGATTGTAGCCAAAGTCCCTGAGGGTTTGCCTCATCCAAAGCAGTTGCGCGCAACACTGTCCTGCGGCAACATACTCGGCCTCAGCGGTGGATAGGGCAACGGAAGTTTGTTTCTTAGAGTTCCATGACACCAGGGACCTTCCTAAGAATTGGCACGTCCCCGATGTGCTCTTCCTATCGACCTTACATCCAGCATAGTCGGAGTCTGAGTATCCAACCAAGTCAAAGGTAGACCCCTTTGGATACCAGAGCCCGAAGCAAGGCGTAGTAACCAAATATCTAAGAATTCGCTTCACCGCCACTAAGTGACACTCCTTAGGATCGGATTGAAATCTAGCACACATGCATACGCTAAGCATAATATCCGGTCTACTAGCACATAAATAAAGTAAAGACCCTATCATTGACCGGTATGCTTTTTGATCAACGGACTTACCTCCTTTGTTGAGGTCGGTGTGTCCGTCGGTCCCCATCGGAGTCTTTGCGGGCTTGGCTTCCTTCATCCCAAACCGCTTTAGCAGATCTTGCGTGTACTTCGTTTGGGAGATGAAGGTGCCGTCCTTGAGTTGCTTCACTTGGAACCCAAGGAAGTAGTTCAACTCGCCCATCATTGACATCTCGAATTTCTGCGTCATCACCCTGCTAAACTCTTCACAAGACTTTTGGTTAGTAGAACCAAATATTATGTCATCGACATAAATTTGGCACACAAACAAATCACCATCACATGTCTTAGTGAACAGAGTTGGATCGGCTTTCCCAACCTTGAAAGCATTAGCAAGTAAAAAGTCTCTAAGGCATTCATACCATGCTCTTGGGGGCTTGCTTAAGTCCATAGAGCGCCTTAGAGAGCTTACACACGTGGTCGGGGTACCGTTCATCCTTGAAACCAGGGGGTTGCTCCACGTACACCTCCTCCTTGATTGGCCCGTTGAGGAAAGCGCTCTTCACATCCATTTGGAACAACCTGAAAGAATGGTGAGCGGCATATGCTAGCAAGATACGAATTGATTCTAGCCTAGCCACAGGAGCAAACGTCTCCTCAAAGTCCAAACCTGCGACTTGGGCATAACCTTTTGCCACAAGTCGAGCCTTGTTCCTCGTCACCACCCCGTGCTCGTCCTGTTTGTTGCGGAACACCCACTTGGTTCCCACAACATTTTGCTTGGGACGAGGCACTAGTGTCCAAACTTCATTGCGCTTGAAGTTGTTGAGTTCCTCCTGCATGGCCAATACCCAATCCGGATCTAGCAAGGCCTCCTCTGCCCTGAAAGGCTCAATAGAAGAGACAAAGGAGTAATGCTCACAAAAATTAACTAATCGAGATCGAGTAGTTACTCCCTTGCTAATGTCACCCAAAATTTGGTCGACGGGATGATCCCTTTGAATCACCGCTCGAACTTGGGTTGGAGGTGCCGGTTGCGCTTCTTCCTCCATTACGTGATCATCTTGTGCTCCCCCTTGATCATACGCCTCTTTTTGATGAACCTGTTCATCATCTTGAGATGGGGGATGCACCGTTGTTGAGGAAGAAGGTTGATCACGTTCATCTTGTTCCTGTGGCCGCACTTCTCCAATCGCCATGGTTCGTATAGCGGCCGTCGGAACATCTTCTTCATCTACATCATCACAATCAACAACTTGCTCTCTTGGAGAGCCATTAGTCTCATCAAATACAACGTCGCTAGAGACTTCAACCAAACCCGATGATTTGTTGAAGACTCTATACGCCTTTGTATTTGAGTCATAACCTAACAAAAACCCTTCTACAGCTTTGGGAGCAAATTTAGAATTTCTACCTTTCTTCACTAGAATGTAGCATTTGCTTCCAAATACACGAAAGTAAGATACATTGGGTTTGTTACCGGTTAGTAGCTCATACGAAGTCTTCTTGAGGAGGCGATGAAGGTAGACCCTGTTGATGGCGTGGCAAGCCGTGTTCACGGCTTCCGACCAAAAACACTCGGGGGTCTTGAATTCTCCAAGCATCGTCCTCGCCATATCGATTAGCGTCCTGTTCTTCCTCTCTACCACACCATTTTGCTGTGGTGTGTAGGGAGCGGAGAACTCGTGCTTGATCCCTTCCTCCTCAAGGAACTCCTCGACTTGAAGATTCTTGAACTCGGACCCGTTGTCGCTCCTTATCTTCTTCACCTTGAGCTCAAACTCATTTTGAGCTCTCCTTAGGAAGCGCTTGAGGGTCCCTTGGGTTTCAGACTTATCCTGCAAAAAGAACACCCAAGTGAAGCGGGAAAAGTCATCAACAATAACTAGACCATACTTACTTCCCCCTATGCTCAGATAGGCGACGGGTCCGAAAAGGTCCATATGCAGCAGCTCCAGGGGTCTTGAAGTGGTCATCACATTCTTGCTGTGATGCGCTCCTCCCACCTGTTTACCTGCTTGACAAGCTGCACAAGGTCTATCTTTTTCGAATTGTACGTTAGTCAAACCTATCACGTGTTCTCCCTTTAGAAGCTTGTGAAGGTTCTTCATCCCCACATGTGCTAAGCGGCGATGCCACAGCCAACCCATGCTAGTCTTAGCAATTAAGCATGCATCTAGACCGGTCTCTTCTTTTGCAAAATCAACTAAGTAGAGCTTGCCGTCTAATACACCCTTAAAAGCTAGTGAACCATCACTTCTTCTAAAGACAGACACATCTACATTTGTAAATAGACAGTTATATCCCATATGACATAATTGACTAACAGATAGCAAATTGTATCCAAGACTCTCCACTAAAAACACGTTAGAGATAGAATGCTCATTGGAGATTGCAATTTTACCTAGCCCTTTTACCTTGCCTTGATTCCCATCACCGAATATAATTGAATCTTGGGAATCCTTATTCTTGACGTAGGAGGTGAACATCTTCTTCTCCCCCGTCATATGGTTTGTGCATCCGCTGTCGATAATCCAGCTTGAACCCCCGGATGCATAAACCTGCAAGGCAAATTTAGGCTTGGGACTTAGGTACCCAACTCTTGTTGGGTCCTACAAGGTTAGTCATAATTGTCTTAGGGACCCAAATGCAAGTTTTATCACCCTTGCATTTTGCCCCTAATTTCCTAGCAATCACCTTTCTATCCTTTCTACAAATTGCAAAGGAAGCATTCAAAGCATGATATATTGTAGAAGGTTCATTTACTTTCCTAGGAACATTAACAACATTTCTCCTAGGCATATTATGAATAGCATTTCTCCTACCAACATTTCTATCATACACATATGAAGAACTAGAAGCAAACATAGCATGAGAAAAATCATCGTAAGCATTATAACTCCTATAAGCATTTCTAGTTTGTCTCCTATCATGATACAAAAAGGCATGATTCTTTTTAGCACTAGTAGCCATAGGGGCCTTCCCTTTCTCCTTAGCGGGAATGGGAGCCTTATGGCTTGTTAAGTTCTTGGCTTCCCTCTTGAAGCCAAGTCCATCCTTAATTGAGGGGTGTCTACCGATCGTGTAGGCATCCCTTGCAAATTTTAATTTATCAAATTCGCTTTTGCTAGTCTTAAGTTGGGCATTAAGACTAGCCACTTCATCATTCAATTTAGAAATTGAAACTAGGTGTTCACTACAAGCATCAACATTAAAATCCTTACACCTAGTGCAAACCATAACATGTTCTACACAAGAGTTAGATTTACTAACCACTTCTAGTTTAGCATTTAAATCATTATTAACACCCTTTAAAGTAGCAATGGTTTCATGACAAGAAGATAATTCACTAGAAAGCACTTCATTTCTTTTAACTTCTAAAGCATAAGATTTTTGAGCCTCTACAAATTTGTCATGTTCTTCATATAAAAGATCCTCTTGTTTTTCTAAGAGTCTATCCTTTTCATTCAAGGCATCAATCAATTCATTAATCTTATCTACTTTAGTTCTATCCATTCCCTTGAACAAACTAGAGTAATCTATTTCTTCATCACTAGACTCATCATCACTAGAAGAATCATAAGTGACATTGTTTTGATTACTTACCTTCTTCTCCCTTGCCATAAGGCATGTGTGACGCTCGTTGGGGAAGAGGGATGATTTGTTGAAGGCAGTGGCGGCGAGTCCTTCATTGTCAGAGTCGGAGGAGGAGCAATCCGAATCCCACTCCTTTCCGATATGTGCCTCGCCCTTGGCCTTCCTGTAATGCTTCTTCTTTTCCCTCTTGCTCCCGTGTTCCTGGTCACTATCATTGTCGGGACAGTTAGCAATAAAATGACCAATCTTACCGCATTTGAAGCACGAGCGCTTCCCCTTGGCTTTGGTCTTGCTTGGCTGTCCCTTGCTTCCTTTAAGCGCTTAATGATGAGGGCCATCTCCTCATTATTTAGCCCGGCCGCCTCAACTTGCGCCACCTTGCTCGGTAGCGCCTCCTTGCTCCTCGTTGCCTTGAGAGCAAGGGGTTGCGGCTCGTTGATCGGACCATTCAAGGCGTCGTCCACGTATCTTGCCTCCTTGATCATCATTCGCCCGCTAACGAATTTCCCAAGTACTTCTTCGGGCGACATCTTGGTGTACCTAGGATTTTCACGAATATTGTTCACCAAATGAGGATCAAGAATAGTAAAGGACCTTAGCATTAGGCGGACGACGTCGTGATCCGTCCATCGCGTGCTTCCGTAGCTCCTTATTTTGTTGATAAGGGTCTTGAGCTGGTTGTATGTTTGAGTTGGCTCCTCGCCCCTTATCATTGCGAACCGTCTAAGTTCGCCCTCCACCAACTCCATCTTGGTGAGTAAGGTGACATCGTTCCCCTCATGAGAGATCTTGAGGGTGTCCCAGATCTGCTTGGCATTGTCCAAGCCGCTCACCTTATGGTACTCGTCCCTGCACAAAGAGGCTAGCAACACAGTAGTAGCTTGTGCATTTTTATGAATCTGTTCATTAATAAACATGGGACTATCCGTACTATCAAAGTGCATTCCACTTTCTACAATCTCCCATATGCTAGGATGGAGAGAGAACAAGTGACTACGCATTTTGTGACTCCAAAATCCGTAGTCCTCTCCATCAAAATGAGGAGGTTTACCAAGTGGAATAGATAATAAATGAGCATTAGTACTTTGAGGAATACGAGAGTAATCAAAAGAAAAGTTCGAATTAACCAGTTTCTTTCTCTCGTATTCGTTGTGGTCGTCGTCCTTTTGGGAGGAAGTAGACTCATCGCTGTCGTAGTAGACGATCTCCTTGATGCGTCTTGTCTTCTTCTTCTTCCCATCTTTGCGTCTGTGGCCCGAGCCTGAGTCGTTGGACTTGTCATCCCTTGGCTCGTTGACGAAGGACTCCTTCTCCTTGTCGTTGATCACGATTCCCTTCCCTTTAGGATCCATCTCTTCGGGCGGTTAGTCCCTTTGTGAAGAGAACGGCTTTGATACCAATTGAAAGCACCTAGAGGGGGGGGGGTGAATAGGTGATCCTGTGAAAACTTAAACTTATAGCCACAAAAACTTGTTAAGTGTTAGCACAATGATTGCCAAGTGGCTAGAGAGGAGTCACAACAAAACACAATACCACAGGAGATCAAACACAGAGATGACACAGTGGTTTATCCCGTGGTTCGGCTAAGACCAACGCTTGCCTACTCCACGTTGTGGCGTCCCAACGGACGAGGGTTGCAATCAACCCCTCTCAAGTGGTCCAAAGACCAACTTGAATACCACGGCGTTTTGCTTTGCCTTTCAATATCCCGTTTGCGAGGAATCTCCACAACTTGGAGCCTCTCGCCCTTACACTTAAGATTCACAAAGAAATACGGAGTAAGGAAGAAACTAGCAACGCACACAAGACTCAAAATCAGAGCAACAGCACGCACACAAGTTGCAACAAGAGCTCGCAACACAACTCAATGAGTTCACAACTCAACAAGAGCTCTAGATGCTATCACAATGAACCAAATGCGTGGAATCGATGTCTTGGTGCTTAGGGGTGTTGTAGGAATGCTTGGTGTTCTCCTCCATGCGCCTAGGGGTCCCTTTTATAGCCCCAAGGCAGCTAGGAGCCGTTGAGAACAAATCCAGAAGGCCATCCTTGCCTTCTGTCGTCGGGCGCACCGGACAGTCCGGTGTACACCGGACACTGTCCGGTGCCCGATTCCCTTCCTTAAATAGCGAAGCCGACCGTTGCAGATGCGGGAGCCGCTGGCGCACCGGACATGTCCGGTGCACACCGGACAGTCCGGTGCCCCCTTCTGACCGTTGGCTCGGCCACGTGTCCCGCGCAGATCGCGCGGCCGACCGTTGGCCCGGCCGACCGTTGGCTCACCGGACAGTCCGGTGCACACCGGACAGTCCGGTGAATTTTAGCCGTACGTCGCCAGTCAATTCCCGAGAGCGGCCAGTTCGCCCGAGGCAGCCTGGCGCACCGGACACTGTCCGGTGCACCACCGGACAGTCCGGTGCCCCAGACCGAAACAGCCTTTTGGCTATACACAGCCAACTCTTCTCTTTTCCTCTTCTTCCTGTTTCTGATACTTAGACAAGTATATTAGTACACAAAACCAATGTACTAAGACTTAGAAACATACCTTTGCTATAGATTTGCACTTTGTTCATCCATGAGCATAGATTCACATTTAAGCACTTGTGTTGACACTCAATCACCAAAATATTTAGAAATGGCCCAAGGGCACATTTCCCTTTCAAGGACGAGCATGCATGCATCCTTAATTAAACTAATGGATAATTGGGTAAGAACTTTGAAACAAATTGATGGCAAACTAAGTACCACAGTACCATTGTCGTAGTTATAGAGAGGCTGAGTTATGATCCCTTTTTCTTTTTATAATTCTTTTTCTTTTATTTACGCTTAACCGTACACAGATGACTTCTCACGGATCCTCGGACGAAGGGAATGCACATTCCCACACGGATGGGCTCGCACGAGAGGGTTTTCCCCGCATCTTGTGGGAGGTACTTCAGGGAGCTGGTTACATGACGCCTCCTCAGTACGCGGTGCAGTTGTTGGAGAAGCACAGAGTGCCCCGCTGTAGGGTGAGGATGACCCTGGAGCCTCATCCCCTGCAGCTAGGCTGGCGTTCGCTGAACTCTGAGTCTTTTGGATATCGGGCTGAGGATACTATTGTGGCGATTGCTCTTCGCCGGCTGACCACCATTTGCGGATTCCACCCCTTGGAGCTGTCCACTCACCCCATTGGTTTGTTCCCCGCGGAAAAGGAGGACGACCCAATGTGGAAGGATCGAGTGGAGCATGCCAAGGATATTTGGGCTATCTACCCAGGCCAGACTGCTCACTTGACGGTGCGGTGCATGAATGCCCTGTATCGTCTGCAAGTGATGCGAGGAGAGGCCATGTCTCATCTGATGGCACTATTGGAGGCTACTAAGATCACTTTGGATAACAGAGAGGAGCTTGTGGTTGACTTGTCCACTAAGATGGTAGAAAAAGATCTACAAGTGGAGCAGTTGTCAGATGAGATTCACGAACTTGAGGAGCTAGTGGGAACGTGGGAGAACACCATCGAGGTTCTCGAGGACCAGTTGATCAACACCCAGCAGCAGCTTGCAGAGGCGAATCAGCACCTGGATATGCACCACCAGGAGATCCAAGACATGGAGGCCAACGAGGATGTCGACATCGAGGGAGGAGAGGAGCCTGCCTCCAGTTTGGACACTGCTGGCTCAGGGAGACCACCTTCCCCCGAGTCGAGTGTTGCCTCGTTTGCTCACTAGATCGCAAGGATAGAGTTTGAAGTCTGTGATGGTAGGACTCCTCAAAGCTAGCTTAGCTTTTGCACCCTTGGGGTACTAGGCTAGGTAGAGTTAAGTCTTTTGGGCTATTGATGTAGTCGTGGTAAACTCTTTTGGAAGCATGGTTGGTGAATGCTGTCAGTCTTAATTTAAGGGAAAAGTGTGGACAATGTGGAAATCTTTTATAATTATGCAATATATATTGGTTTTGCCCTTTTGGCTCTTTCGCCACGATTGACCCTGGAACCTCAAAAATGTGATATTAAGAATATATATATGATTTTTCAGATGGCAGGAAGGGCGCGTCGTGGACAGAATGAGCGCATTCCTCCACCACCGCCACCACCGCCTACTCTGCAGGAGCTGATGGCTCAGCAGAACGAGATCTTGAGACAGCTAGCTCAGCGTCAGCCACCACCTCAGCACTATGGTGGTGGTGACCATCAGCGTCACCCGGCCGTAGCTACTTACCAGGAGTTCCTCAGTACTCAGCCACCGTTGTTCACCAGGGCAGAGGACCCACTTGATGCTGATGTATGGCTGAGGGTAGTGGAATCCAAATTCCCACTACTCAATGGAGATTGTTCAGAGGTGACTAAGGTCAGGTTCGCCACCTAGCAGCTTCGCGGACCCGAGCGGACATGGTGGGACCACTACCTTGCTATGCAACCAGTCGACCATGAAGTGGATTGGAGAGAGTTTAAGGCAGCTTTCAGGGGGCACCATATACCAGCGGGCATTATGGACCGCAAGCTCAACGAGTTTTTGGCACTCACTCAAGGGAACCAGACAGTGTTACAGTATGCTCAGGCCTTCAATGACCTGTGCCAGTATGCGGGATATCATGCAGACACCGACGAGAAGAAGAGGGACAAGTTCAGGAGGGGGCTCAGCACTAAGCTCCATGACCGTCTCAACACAGTCAGGGCCAACAGCTATAATGAGTTAGTCAACATGGCCATTTCGCAGGAGGACTGTATCACAGCTCGTCAGGCAGAGAAGAAGAGGAAGGCCCCTGTGGCAGGACCTTCAGCTCAGCCACAACGCTTCAGGATCGTGTCTGACACTCAAAACAGAGGACCTCAGCAGCAGCAAGGATGTTGGGTGATCCGGCCACAGCAGCAGCAGCAGCATGCACCCAACCGCACCCAGTTTCCAGCTCAGAGGAACAACCAGCCACAGCAGTAGCAGTACCATCAACCCAATGACAACAGGTGTTCCACTTGTGGTAACACCGGACATTATGCCAAGAATTGCCCCAGAAACCAACAGAGGCAGGGGCAGAATGCCAACCAGAACCAAGGCAAGAGGCAGAAGGTGCAAGTGAGGCAAGGCAGGCTGAACTTCACCACCATGGCTAACATTCCAGAGGGAGCACCCGTCATGACTGGTATCTTTACAGTTTTGAATTATCCTGCAATTATTCTTTTTGATTTTGGTGCATCACACAGTTTTATCAGTACCAAATTTAGTGCCAAATGTCAGCTACCTTTCCATCACACCAATGAGGGTATTACAATTTCAACACCAGGAGGCAGGATTGCCACCAATCAAATCAGCAAGAATGTGCCTATAAAGTTTGGTAGTCTGATAATTAAAACCAACCTTCTTATTTTGGGATTGGATAGCGTGGATATCATATTGGGAGCTGACTGGTTGACCAAACATCAGGCAGTACTTGACATTGCAGCAAGGGCCATTGAGATTCACTCCCCTACTTATGGCGAGACTACCTTATATTTGCCTGATCAGGGTTGTACCCGTTCTTGTGCCTTCGTTATGGTAGAATCCCTGGTTGGGAAAATCCCAGTGGTCTATAACTACCCAGATGTCTTTCCTGACGAATTGCCAGGAATGCCACCTGATAGAGATGTAGAGTTTGCGATTGAATTGCAGCCTGGGACTGCTCCTATATCCAAGAGGCCTTATAGGATGCCTCCCGCAGAATTGGCAGAATTGAAGAAGCAACTGCAAGAGTTGTTGGACAAAGGGTTCATTCGCCCAAGTACTTCACCATGGGGATGTCCGGCCTTATTTGTGAAGAAAAAGGATGAGAGTTTGAGAATGTGTGTTGATTACCGCCCTCTCAATGCGGTGACCATCAAGAACAAATACCCGCTGCCCCGCATTGATGTTTTGTTTGATCAGTTGGTGGGAGCCAAGGTATTCTCCAAGATAGACCTTCGCTCGGGCTACCATCAGATCAAGATCCGTGCCAGTGATATTCCGAAGACGACTTTCTTGACCAGATATGGGCTTTATGAGTTTTTGGTGATATCTTTTGGGCTGACCAATGCCCCGGCTTATTTCATGTATTTGATGAACTCAGTATTCATGCCAGAGCTAGACAAATTTGTAGTGGTTTTCATTGATGATATTCTGGTCTATTCCAAGAATGAAGACGAGCATACTGAGCATCTGCACATCGTGCTTCAGCGACTGCGGGATCATCGTTTGTATGCTAAGTTGTCTAAATGTGAATTCTGGCTGAGGGAAATTAAATTCTTGGGTCACACAATTTCTCAGGATGGAATATCAGTTGATCCTGAGAAGGTGCAAGAAATAATGGATTGGAAACCTCCTACCACAGTGAGACAGATTCGGAGTTTTCTGGGATTGGCAGGGTATTATCGACGATTCATTCCGGATTTCTCCAGAATTGCCAAGCCAATGACTGAACTGTTGAAGAAGGGAGTCAAGTATGATTGGAGCCAGAAATGTGAGGATGCCTTTCATACACTAAGGCAACAATTGACAACAGCACCAGTGCTAGCTCAACCTGATAACACCAAGCCCTTTGAAGTGTATTGCGATGCTTCCGGTACTGGTTTGGGATGTGTCTTAATGCAAGACAACAAAGTAATTGCTTATGCCTCCCGAGCACTCAGATCCCATGAGCAGAACTACCCCACACATGATCTGGAGTTAGCAGCTGTGGTTCATGCTCTCAAGATATGGAGACATTACCTGATGGGAGCTCACTATAACATTTACACTGACCATAAGAGCCTCAAATACATTTTCACTCAAGCAGATCTTAATATGAGGCAGAGCAGATGGTTAGAGCTAATCAAGGACTATGATTTGGAGGTGCATTACCATCCTGGCAAAGCCAATGTTGTGGTAGATGCTTTGAGCAGAAAGGCCCAGTGCAATTGTATGAGCATGGATGCGAAAGTCACCACCCTGTGTGATGAGTTGTACAAGCTGAACCTAGAAGTTGTTTCTTCGGGTGCTTTAAATTATATCTCGGTGGAGCCCACATTGCAAGAGCAAATAGTCAGAGCACAGATTGAAGACAAGGGTGTTCAGGTCATCAAGAAAATGATCAAGCAGAAAGCAGAAAAATACAAATGCTTCCGGCAGGACAGCAAAGGAATCCTATGGTTTGGAGATCGATTGGTTGTTCCCAAGGACCCTGAGCTCAAAAAGAAGATATTGGATGAAGCTCACCTTTCAAAATTCTCCATGCACCCTGGCAGTAATAAGATGTATCATGACCTCAGATCCTTATACTGGTGGACCAAAATGAAGAGGGAAATTGCCAAGTACATATCCGAATGTGACACCTGCCAGAGAATCAAGGCCAGTCATTTGAAGGTAGCAGGCCCTTTGCAACCCCTTCCCATACCATCTTGGAAATGGGAGGACATTTGCATGGATTTTATCGTGGGAATGCCCAATACCTCCCGGCACCATGATTCCATTTGGGTCATTGTGGACAGATTGACCAAGACAGCTCATTTCTTGCCGGTACACACCACCCACAGGACAGAAAAGTATGCAGAAATCTACATTGACCAGATAGTTCGTTTGCACGGAATACCACGGACTATGGTATCGGACAGAGGAGCACCATTCGTGGCACGATTTTGGGAGCAATTACAGGAATCACTTGGGACCCATGGAATAAGAAGCTCAGCTTACCATCCTCAATCAGATGGCCAGACAGAAAGGGTAAATCAGATTTTGGAAGACATGGCCTATGTGTTACACTATGGAAAGGATTGGGACAAGTGTCTTTCATTGGCAGAATTCTCCCATAATAATAGCTACCAGTCCAGTTTGAAAATGGCACCTTTTGAAGCCTTATATGGGAGAAGGTGTAGGACACCGCTAAATTGGTCACAAGCCGGAGAGAGAGAAATATTTGGACCAGACTTGGTACTTGAAGCAAAGGAAAAGGTCAGAGTTATAAAGAAGAACCTAGAAGCTGCTCAGGCCAGACAAAAGAGCTATCACGACAAGAGAAGGAAGCCTCTACAGTTTGAAATGGGAGATCATGTTTATCTTAAGGTGTCACCCACTAAAGGTGTTCAGAGGTTTGGAATCAAGGGTAAGTTAGCTCCTCGCTACATTGGACCCTACGAGATCAAGGAAACTTGTGGGCCAGTAGCATATCAATTGAAGTTGCCACCACACATGTCAGCTGTTCATGATGTGTTCCATGTATCTCAGCTGCGGAAATGTGTCTGCTTACCCACTGAAGTATTACCTGAACCAGAAATTGAGATAGAACCAGACTTGTCTTATCAAGAGCACCCCGTCAAGGTATTGGACCAAAAGGAGAGATCAACGCGGGCAAGGTCGATAAAAATGTATAAGGTTCAGTGGAGCCACCATTCAGTAGAAGAAGCTACATGGGAGACTGAGGATTTTCTACGTTCTCGCTTCCCCGACTTTCTACCCAAAGGAGTCGGTACGTAACCCAAAACCCCACCCCCACATGCCCTTTGAATCTAAATATAAGAAAAACTTAGATGTTAAAGGTAGTGTAAGCTCTGAAAATGACTCAAAAAGGACTTCCTTCTAAAGTTGCAAAGAGAATGACATTCGAAGAGCAGTTAACTAGAGAAACTTGGATAAAGGAAGAAACCACACATCAACACCTTCATGTCACCCCTCCAAGGGACTCTACCTAAAATCTCGGGATGAGATTCTTTTAGGGGGGAGGGCTGTAACACCCCATGTGTTACCAAGGCCCTGACTCCCTACTTGCACCCATGACATGTTATCTCATGTGGTTAAGTGGAGGAGAGGGAGCCCTAAAACCTTAAGAACCATGTATTAATCAAGAATTGTTAATGACCAAAAGCATTACCCAAGCATTTATGCAATTATCACATTGGGCAAGAGAAGAATAAACCCTAGACCCTTCTTAAGCTCTGAACTCCCAAAACCCTGGAAAAGGGGGGAAAGGTTAAGCAAATGTGCAAATCATGAGTTAACCTTTAGCCAAAGTTTAAGCAACATTATAATCTACAAAATACAGAGAGGAAACATTGCAAAAAGACCCCTGAAAGAACCCCAAATCCATTCCTTAAGTGGAGAGAGAACTAGAGCTCTCTAATTCCTTCTAAGTCAAATTTTGAATCTAATCTAAAGATCCACCGTGTTCACTTAGTAAATGGCACCAAAACCACTTGAGTTGTATACCAAAAATGTGTCATACCACCTAAGGCACCCACTGGAAAAAGTTGAAACCGAGCCTAGGACGTTTGACATGATTTGGCATGGCTTTTGTCACGAGGTGGGCAGAGGGACAAGCCAGATTTGGCGTCGCATATCTCCCTACCTAGGGCATATCTGCCATGGGGACTCACATACAAGAGACAGCCCTAGGTGCCAGGAGGAGGCCTGCGCCGGATTTTTGCCAAGATTTGCACGCTTGCGATCTCGGCGAGCTGTTGAACACGGGCAGAAGAATACTTCCACGTGTTCGACGCGCTCTGAGCGCGCTAGAGCACGCCCGCGCTCGACCCCGCGCCGCGCTGAGCCGTGCCCATGTCCCCTGCTCGCGCCCGCGCCTATAAAGCCCCCTCAGGCGTCGACCGTACTCCTTCGCGCACGCTCGACCTCACCGGAGCTAGAAACCACCGGCGTTGCCCTGCAAACGGCGTGCCCGCGGCCACCCAATCCACCGCCACCGTAGACTGGCCAGCAGAGCCCTTCCCAGCCACGCCCGACCCTCGGAAGAGACCGTGCGTGCCTCGGTGAAGCTCCCCGAGCAAGGAATCGGACTTTGCTTCGCCGGAGAAGCCAGTCCACGGTCGCCGGACTTCACCCGACCGCCGGTGATCGTAGACCGGGTAAATCTCTGCCCCATTCTTTGATTCCTTGCGCACATAGCCTCTACGTCACCCGGTGGAGCTCATCGTGCCGTTTGATTGAACTAGATCACCGTGGTTAAGCCGGAGTACTCGCCGCCGACGAGATCACCCGCCTGCGCACGTGGTCCGGCCGATTCCGGCCACCACCGCCATCGAGCCGTACCTCGCTGTGACCGCCAGAACCTCCCGAAGCCAACCCCGCCCCTCGCCGGACCTCTCTCACCGCCGGTAAGCTGCGCCACCCTTTTCTTTCCCACGGGTACTGTTTGCATAAGGGGAGGGACCTCGGGGAAGAAGAAGGAAAGGTCAGGGGGTTTTGTGCGCTGTCAGCGACTCAGGGGAATAGTAGCGCAGGGGTATAACTGATAGAGTTAGTTTAGAAAGAACCCGAGGTCTTCGGTGCAAAGTAGTTTTCCATGAAACCTTTTAAAAATTCTGATTTAAATCCAAACAGAACTTGGAAAATTCATAACTTCAGTTTGGTTCACCCAAATCAAGTCAAACCAATTTTGCCAGATCCTAAATGAAGTAAACTACTTAGGAAAAATATAAAATCCCTAAGTGTTGCAGAAAACTTTAGAGTTTTAATTTAAATGATTAACTGGTCAAAAGCCAAAAGAAATAAGGAAAAATAGTCACACTAATTGACTGGGGTTAAGAAAATTTACAGAAGTACTTGATCACTTCCTAACATGTACAAAAATAATAAACCCCTCTGTACACCAAGTTAAGGTAGAGTTTACCATTTAAATCCTTTTTAGCCTAAAGTTAGAGAAAATATTAAAAGTGATTTAAATAAAGAACCAGGGAACACCCACATTTTTGTTAGTTCACTTATTCAGTATAATTCACTAGAAAAAATTATTATACCCTTGTTTAGTACAGAATAAATGAGATACCTTTTATTTTAGGGAAACAAGGAAAACTTAGAAAAACCCTAGAAAAATAACCCCAAGGAGAAAACACCCCAAACCTTGGGATAACTAATGTTTTGTTATTATGAACATAGGAAAAATATGAAATATGTTGTTTGATATTTTTCAAATAACAAGTTAGTTATAAGCACCTTTTTGGCATAAAAATTTAGAAATTCACAACTAAATATCCAGTATGCCTTTTTCTGTGATTTTTAACACAAAAGCCTAATATCACCTATGTGTCTGGACAAAAATAAAATTTGGTACAGAAACCTAAATTAAATCATAGCTATAGTGTAAAGTGCCCTTTTAGAACTTATCCTTGATAATTTTGCACAAGTAGTATCTGAATCAATAACACCTCAAATTTATAGGACAAATTACAGTAACAACTAGTAACCCACTGTAATTTTTATAGAATTTTTGGAAGAAGTTAACCACTGTTGTAGTTCAACCCACACTAGAATTCATAAATAGAAAATGAAAAAGGGAAATTAATAATAGAGATTAATGTCACCCTAACCCAACCAGCAAAACCCCTTAATTGCCCACTAAAATATCTAAGGGAAATACCATCCACTATGCTTATCCCTAACAAAACCCAAAACCTAAGTGCATAAGCATACACCACTAAGAGCCACGTATAACCGGAAAACTCTAAATTACTAACTAACGTAGTTTTTCTTCACTTAGCATAATGATTATTAAATCCTGCATAATCATGGCATACATATTCTTCTTCATTGCATTCGATAGATTGCAACCTCGCCGACGGAGAGTATGTCCTCGTGCCGGAACAAGGAGCTGCTCAGGAGGTAGCCCCGGATCCAGCACCAGAGCCTACCCCAGAGGATCTACTTGCCCCAGCTTTGGAAGGCAAGCCCCGGTTTTATGCATAACCTGTTTATTATGCTATTTTACTACACTTAATGATTGTAGGATTGAATGTGCACTTAAGTGTAGGAGTTGTTTGAAACCCTAGTTGCATGATCTCAGGAATCCTTTTATGATGGATACTAGTATGCTAGGTCGAGTAGCTGCTTTACTAATTAGGGATCTCGGTAGAAGTCGAGTGATTTTTCTAGCACTTGCGCGAGGTCAGGAATTGGTTGTATCCATTTTTATATCATAATGATGTTGGTCTGTGGACAACAATCCATGGGGATTGGTTGTCTACAAGGTGGAAATTGGAATAAGGATTAAGGTGTGGTACCGTGAGTCAAGCGTTTTAACGTACTAAACATATGCCGAGAAATATGGTAAATCGGTAAGCCTAGTACCTGAATGAACCTGGCAGTGGACATATCCCCTCACGCGACCTGAGACGTGGTCTCCCATTCCGGTTATGGTGGGTACAAGTGCGGTCACTGCACGACGGCAGTCGAGGTCAGTGAGGCATTGTACGCTAAGGCGATGAGCCCTGATCTGCTGACGGGGAATTGATGGGGACGGTTGATGTGTGTGGGGATGGAGTGCCTCACCACGTCGTGTGTTTAGGTTTACCTTGCAAGGTTTAAAAACTCGATTCGAATAGTCTGCATCTCGCAGCTAATGAGACTGCTTGATCCATGTTGCTACATTGAGTAACAAGTGGAAATGTGACGATGTGATAAAAGATGTTGATTGCTAAATTTGCTTGCTACCATGAATGAGCAGATAGTACACCTCTAGTCTTAAGAGAGTCACACTAAAACTTGACAAAGCTAAAACTTGATTTACAAACTCAGCTAGTGCTTCTGGCAACCAAACCCACAGCCAAACAGCTGCATGTCTAGAGGTAGAGGAGTAGACTCCTCACACCGGGTAAGTCTAGCTGAGTATTAGTATACTCAGCCTTGCTTGTGGCATAATTTTACAGGTTCTCTGGAGGACATGGCTGCTGGAGTGACTTGGCCGTCCACCTTGCCACCGGGTTGGACAGTCGAGTGGGACCCTGCCTCGGCAGAGGAGGAGCATGAGGAGTGATGGGACAGGCTTCCCCATCACTCTGTTTATTTATCGCTAGTTTTATTCCGCTGCATTCCGAACAATGACGACGACTTTTGCAAAAACTCCGATGATGATGTAATAAATTTAATACTCCCCAATGTATGGTTTTATGCTTTATTGTATTTGCTCTGTGACTCACCATCGAGTGAGACTGTGGTACTTGATCCTGTCAGTGGCCTCATCGGACTAGATCCGAGGGATTGACGTGTTATTCCCATTTAAGTGTGGTTTAGCCTCTAAGGCGGGACTCAGGCACTTAAGTTGGAATAATTTGAGCAGTTCCGCCACATTAGACTAGTTTAAGTTAGATAGATCTACCAGGGTAGGATAACATATTATTAGGATATGTTAGAATCTTTTGAGATATGATGGATAATATGGTGTAGGTAAGTCAGAATCTCTGTTAGGTTAACACAGAGGAGTTATGCAACCATCGAATGATTAAGGTAGTTGCATGAGGCCGAGTTGGTCTGTCGTTCTTAATTTAGTGAAGAGTGAACTAAGTTAAAACATGTTCTATAGGAGTAGAGTTTCATTTATTTCATCAGTATTACCCTCCTTGTTAAGCAACTTACATTAGCTCAACATGAGGTTAGCCTTTGTTAGGTTAGATTAATCTATCACATTAGATCGGGTCTAAGTTATATTTGTGTGATTAGACTAGACTAGATAAGATCTCATTATTTTGGATTAGATCCTAGTTGTTACTTTAGGATGAGATAAGTAAAGTGGTTAGGATAAGATGATTACCTCAAGATAAGATGAAACCATTAAGATAAGAGAGAGTCTCTTAAGAGAAGATGGATCTATTAGGCTTGATATATTCTAGTGGGGGTATTCTTAGTTGGTCTAGTTTATCTTATAAGCAATTTATGAGGATAAGATATATATATTTTAACATAAGATGAACCTATTAGGATAAGATGGAATCCTTTAAGCTAAGAGGGATCTATTTAAAATAGATACACTTTAATGGAGGATAATCTAGGTTGTTTAGTTATCTTATGGATTTTTTTATTTATATTTATGTCTATATGTATATGCAGATGTAATTGTGGACATTGCTCCACAACTCATCACACTCAATCAAAGATCCAAATCAGACAAATATCATAAGAACAAGCATTCAAGCATATAGATACTTATAAAAATAGTTTTGTTTTGGTTCTTAGGATTAGGTCTCTTATTCCTAGAGGTCACTTTAGGCACAAGATTTCAAAGTGTGAAATCCACTTTTGTCTTTAGAAGTGAAAAGTTAAGAATAATCAGAGTAAAGCGGAAATAGATGAGAAAAGATTAAGAAAAGTTTAGAAAGGATCATAGTAGCAAGGTAAGTAAGTATTGGTTGTCCAGTTCTATCTAGGTATCGTCCTACAGTCAGCATTCCTCTGTACCACTTCTGTCACACCCGGGTTTTAGGGACCCAGGTGCGAACATAATCAGCAGGTGTGCTCAAGTCTCACACATATGATGAATCATGGTACAGAAACGAATGTCACATCTTTACTATATAATAGGAGTTTTGTACAAAATAAATAAATAATTACATCGAAAGGAGACAACGATCCAGCAACCCAAAGTTGACTGGGAGACGATGGCCTAGACCTCTCACGAACACATCGCAGCATCCTCCATGCACCTCATCCTGTGGTACCTATTCTTGTCCTGTGGGGGGAGTGTGAGACAGCAAGGTTGAGCTCAGATATGCTCATCGCTCAACAAGTTGTGGGGAATAATGTGCATGAACTCGCCAAAGGTGGGAGCTCATGTGAAGTGTAAGGCTTACCAAATAGAATGGTTAAAGCTGAGCATTGCTTTTAAAGTTGGTCGAAATGTTAATAGCAATTACTAGATGTAAGTAAATATCATACCAGAATAATATTAGAATAAAATTAATAATAAATCCCATGCAATGCAAATGACAAATTAAATTTAGTTCCATAATTTAATCATGCGAGAGTCTTGAGCTGCTCATGACCGCGAGCACGACTAGTATACTAATTTTACACTCTACAGAGGTTGTACCCTGTACCCACAAGTCGTGTATCCCATGTCGCCAGGGTTAGCTAGACCCTTAGACACTACCGAGGTGAATGGCTAGGGATCCACTACGAGGCCTTTACAAAGTTCCACTAGCTTCAGAAAATCCGCTACAGTTTCTAGGAAGAGCGATGCAGGAATCCCCCGTCTAACCGCCATCGTAGCAAAATCAACCCGGGAACCTCCCTACACGCCTACTCCCCTACTGCCCTTGCCCCTATCGGGTAAGGTAGTCCTCCACTAGCTTTCCTAGTTAGTTAGCCAAGGGCGTCCCATTCCACCCTTGTGGTGGCACATGTTTATCAAGTTAAGCTCCATGTTCCAATTAAAAACAATGATCTTGACATGAATAATAAATAAAATAACAGTATAATTGGAACATGAACATAATGTAACATTAAATCCAAACCATGTAGATCAATAGCAAAACTACCCAAATAATTCAGGGGTGAACAAGGTAAAAAGATAACCAGACTAGGGTGACCTATTGGGTCCCATCAAAATTAAACCTATGCATGAATAAATGATTATAAAGAACATTATTTGGTAATAAAATTGGTCAAGGGCAAACTTGCTTGGGACTTGAGATTCTAGGTACCAGGATGATCTTCAGATTCTCGTGACCTCACTGCTAGTCGTAGCAATACAAACAAACATGGTATAGACAGAATTAACATCACACTAAACATAAGAACAAACTGCATAATAATAATCTACGCGTTGCTATGAGATCGTGAGATCGAGAACTACTAAGATCGGAGTCATGGTTAAGGAGTTATGATTTATGGGTGAAAGTTCATTCATCCCTTTTGTGAGTTTTGGTGATTTGGATAACAACACATTTAAAGGTCTAACGAGTTTGCTAAGTGTTGAACAGGAAATTCAGTATGATGAACATACTTGAATAGTGTATAATGATCAATGAACAAAGGTTCAACACGAGATTAAATAACCAATGAGACAATGCAAATGGATATAATATGGTCTCTGTATTGGTTTGAATATATATGGACAAGACCTGAGAAATCACTACATAGATATGATCAGAATAGAGGTTGAGGTGATTAAGAGGATTGGTCAAGCCAAAAGTGAATAATATATGAGGAATCGTGAATTGGCTTGACCATATTACTATCAGTCCATATATGCTTCTATGAGAATCAAACTAGAGCTTGATTAATCTTAACAGTTATATCTAGAAGAAATTCAAGCAAGGTTCACAATATTGAAGAAATGATTCTCTCAATGGATGCTCAATATGATGTGACTCAAGAATGGCTTGATAGGGTGAAGATAGCAAGGAAAGGGCTTCGAGGAACTAAGCGAAGGTGAAGGCCAAGCGACAGCTTGTGGACCAAGGTACCATGGCTAAGGTGAAGAAGAGAGTACTTGCAGTAAGTCGATGAACTAATCAGCTATGAAGAGTTATAACATGTTGATGCATCGGTAAGGTGACTTGAAGCCATGATTTGAACTCATATATGGTGATATGGTACAAGTCACAGGGTTTGATTTATGTTTGCTTCAAAAGGTGAGACAAAGATGTTCGTGATCCTTATAAAGCAACACCATGGAGAAATCACACATGAGATGCCAATTACTCAAGGAGTTTACTTAATTATATTTTATTTAACTTGAGTATAGGAATCGTCATACTATAAAGGGGGATCCAAAAAGAAGGTTGGTGTTTGCCAAAGCTCAAGCCTCTATGTTCAAAAGCTATTTCAAAAAAAACCAAAATCCCTTGGACACTCTATGTATGACTATTGTTAGGATTGAGAAACTGAGTGTTCCTGTTGAAAAGTAGTTGAGTTTTTTCAACTGCAGTTGAACTTCACTTCAACCAGGGTCCAGAGAGGTTCAACCAGGGTCTAGGGAAAGTTCAACCGAGGTTATTCCCCAGACCTCACTGGTCAATCGGTTGAACCGGTCCTAGGGGCGGTTCAACCAGTGTCAGGGTGACCTGACCGGTCTGACCTCTTGACTGGTAGACTAACTGTCAGTC